>NC_077240.1:12881250-13190208 GCF_947179165.1 Solanum dulcamara | reverse complement strand
GCAGCATATGAATACTGTACATAAGCGGGAGAAGTGTGATTTTTGTACTTGTGGATGAGCTTACTACTTAAAATCCCCTTGTTGCGGCAGTTCTATGGAAGATCCTCTAAGCCTTCTGACACGTGACTGCTGTTTTGGTTGATAACACAAATGTGAAAATTGATGCATGTATGTTTAATGCATAAATGGGTCTTAGAAGTGTCTAGTCCCTGATCTTTAGTTTGCCATATTTGAGAATAGGTTCCCGTGGTAATTGTTTCTATAGATCTAGAAAACATAGTCAGTTTTATGATTGGCTAGGGTGTCATATTTGAAAGTGTTACAAAATAAATTTTATCCTCAGATGTTTGGCGGTTTTGTAATTTCATGGCTACAGTGTAAAGGAATGAGCTTAGATGTGCTTGTAAAAAAGTTCATTTGGTTTGGCAATCCTTTTGTTAGAAATTCTTAGTTTATATCAATGCTATGTCCGTGGCGCTTCTGCTACTTTTTCAATGTTTTGATAGCAATCTACTTCTTGAGAGATAACCTGATTGTTCTCTCCTCTTCGTTCATAAGAGTTTGAAGCGCATTTCCATGCCATTGTTCTTTTTCTTGTTTTGTGGGAGTCCGTCTTCCTAGAGATTTTCTTTTGTCTCCTTCCAATAGGAAGGTTTAGACCCTTGGAGAAATGAAGTATGTGGTCTTTGATTTATGCAAGATTGAACAGTGTGACCAATTGTATTTTTTATCTGTAAAGAATTTTGGAGGCATATAGGACTGGAAGAGGACGAGTAGTAATTAGAGGGAAGACTGATATTGAATTACTTGACGCCAAGACAAAACGTGCTGCAATAATTATCCAAGAGGTTCTATCTCTGCCTTTTCAGTATATTTATGTTAGAAGCGAATGTTGTTTGAAATTTTAATCTGGGTTGATATTTGCTTCTTATAAATGAAACAGATTCCTTATCAAACAAACAAAGCGTCCCTTGTTGAGAAAATTGCTGATCTTGTGGAAAATAAGGTAAACGTGTATTTTTGTTATTAAACTAGAGGTTTCCTGTGAGTAATCGCATGTTTGGCCAAGCTTTCAAAATCTGCTTATTTTGAAAAGTGCTTTTTTGCCAGGAGTGCTTTTCGAAAAAGTGAAAAGTACTTTTGGAGGATAGCAGTTTTTGTTTGGTAATCAATTTGTAACACATCTTTGCTGATATTAGAGCAACAATTTGTGTTTGGCCAAGGTTTCAAAATATTTTTCTTTTTTTTTTGGGGGGGGGGGGAATCTACTTTTTTCAACTTATGAAAAACAACTTATGCAACTACTCATAAGCACTTACTTTTCCTAAAAGACTTTGTCAAACACCTCAACTCTGTAAAATAAGCACTTCCTTGAAAACACACACTATTGGCTCCCCAAACAGGCTATTAGTTGGTGCAACCCCAATGGGCTGAATGTTCACAGGAGTCTGCTTCTCTACCCTTCTCTCACTTATATACCAAGTTCTTTCCGGGAGAAGAGAACAAATGTTCAATGTGTTACTTTGGTTAGTGCCACTACTTAGTGGCATATGTTATTGTTGCCCCTCTCCACTTATTACCCGTCTCTGTGTAAGAAGGAAAGAAACACTTACTGATATACGTTACTTTGATGAGTAATGTATATTATTGTCTTTCCCCTTTTTTCGGAAGAAAAAAATTGTTGTGTTTTTTCTCATGCACCCTTATTGTCTTGGTATCCTTCTTCTTTCTGACATATCCGCTATTTGATTTTTAAAAAATGATGTTACCTGTTTTATCTGTGCACATAATAAGTCAACGCTAAGTAGATGCTTGCTGCCATGGCCACAGTGATACAATGTAGTGGGGCTACATGAACACCTAGATGTCACTTATTGTGCCTAATTGCCTATTTGGCCTCCGTCCATTTTCTGCATGCCAATTCCTTATAGAGATTATATATGAAATTGTTCTGTTGTTGAGGAGATCCTGGAAATGCATACAATGTGTTTTGTACTCTTGGATTAAGGGGGCCAAATCGTACCAAGGGTGTGGATGGTCATGAGATCTCAGGTTCAAATCCCAGCAGAGACAAAACACTAAATGATTTCTTTTCATTTCTTCTAGACTTGGTGAACAGAGTTACCTGGAACTAGTTGTTGGTGGGAGATGGCAGGTTGGAATTAGTCGAAGTGCCCCCAAGTTGCCCGGACACCACAGTTATCGACAAAAATAATTAAGGGTGCTAAATTGGACTGGGAAATTGGAATTTTTACTGTTTATTCTGTATACAACTACTATTGACTCAACGAAGGGATGCTTGAAAATGGAAGGGACAAACAGCCAACAGAGAGTTCGAGGCAGATGTTTTAGCAGTCTCATGAAGAAATGTGATGGGTGATAAATTCCATTGAAGGCTCGTTGGAATCTTAAAGTACCTAATGGTTATATTTTCCTATGGTTAACATGGGAGTCCATCTTTACTGTGGACAGTCTACAAACAATAAATAAGCTATATAGTAGACGGTTTGCTTAAATGAGGAAACATTGTCAATGGGGATTCAAATAACCAACCCCAACTTGTTCTGGATGAGGCATAGTAGTTGTTGTATATAGTAGCTGGTGTTGCTTTTCATCTTTTTGTTGTCTGCTAGTTATTTCCATCAGGTGTAAAGGAGCTCCGTAAGCAATGATATTCTATGTTTAAATGATTACCTTCATTCTCTGACCTGGCTTTTATGGGGAGCAGAATCTCTAACGCTTTTGAAGAGTGCATATTTCTTTAGGGAAGCATCCTTGTTTCTCTTCCTTCTTATGTGGGGAATACACATGCCATCTATTCTTGATGTATATCAAAATTCACACCATCTCCACTTGATATATACTGATTCTGCATTGTTGTTACCTTGGTTCTTAAACTTCGACACAACTCGATTTGTTTAGCCTATTGTAATTGTAACGTTCTATAATCATGAGGTCCTCCCTTTCCTTAATTTAGTGTCTAAATATGTAGTTTCAGCAACTTTCTTAAAGTTTGTTTGGGTCTTCATTAGTAATACATGCAGCTTTGCTGGTACGTGCCCTTATTTTCTAAGTTCCTCTGATAACTTGATTGGCCAAGAGTTGAACCACAGCACCTGATTTGTTTTGGTTCCCTTTCTTGCCAGACTTTGGAAGGAGTAAGTGATATCCGTGATGAGAGTGATCGATCAGGAATGCGTGTAGTCATTGAGGTAGTGAAAACACTAACATTCCCTCTTTCCCCAATTTGTCCATGTCATCATATTCCATGGCTCATTGTAATGGTTGAATATGTTCTTTTTAATGTATTAAAGTTTAGCACTGATTGATTGTTTAGCTTTTTAATTATTTTCCAGCTTAAAAGAGGATCTGATCCAGCCATTGTGTTGAACAATCTTTACCGTCTTACTGCTCTGCAATCCAGTTTTAGTTGCAACATGGTCGGGTAAGTGTCTATCACCTCCTTTGAGAGGCTATATACTTTGTTTGTAAAAGAAGAAGCAAACTCCAGCATCTGGATCACTCTGTTACGATAAAATTGCCCCCTGTAACCAATTGCATGATAGAGGCGTTTTCCCTATAGACTGCCCCAAAGTCTATGACATCTATATCAGAGGCGTTGAAAGTTATTCTTCAAGTAGTATGGTAATAGCTTTCCGCCTCTTGATTTCTGTTTTCGCTGCCTTTTCTTTGTTTGGAAATGATAAGGGTCAATTTTACTGATGTCTTCAGCACTAAGATGGTGCTGAAAAAGTGAACTCCAAAAAGCAAGAAAGCAAAAGTGCTCCTGTCTCTCTGTGCAGAGAACCCACAAAATCTATCAAGGTTACCATATCATATACAAGGTCCATATTACACTAAAAAGCAAACTAAACAGTCAGCTTTCTTTATTTTAGTTAATCTCTTCTGACATTTCAAGCTAAAATATTAAGCTTCATATGGTAGCTCTAGAGTATTATGCTCTTTCTGCTTGAATTTTCTTCTCCATGCCTGACTCTGTCATAGTTAATTGAACACGAGGCATTTTTGACTTCTCTCGTCCTCCAAGGTTTTGCTGCACTGTCCAACTGCGATGTACTGCCAGATACATTTTCAGTTTCCAGCTTTTATCACTTTTATCAATAGTATTAATGATGTTTGGACATATTCTTCTTTGGGCAGAAGTCAATTTATCTTCTTTTTTATTGATATATTTGCATCAATGAAAACGTTTGTCCATGAAATAAAAGAGAGAACTTGATTTAGAAATTCTTTTCTGCTTTTTAAGTTTTAACTATATGATGGTTCTTTCAAGTGGAAACAATTATAGTACAGTAAATGTATTGGTGGTCTGAACCATAATGTAATCATCTAATGTCACAAGTCGAGTTCATGTGGATAGGTCATGGTATTTTATTAATCAAGTATATGCTGTTCTTATATTTATTTGTCCTCTATAGGCAATAGTAGGCAGAAGATGCCTCTTTTAATAATCAAGCTGGTACTTATAGCATACTAATAGCACTTTGGCACATGAAATGAAGTTGGTTGCAGCTGAGTTCTCAAAATTTGACATTATTAAATAGTATATGCCTATTGCCCGAGGTCTCAATTTTATAGTTTTCCAATACAACGGGCCTTAAATGCATTTTCACATACTGTTTTTTCAGCTTATGAGGTTTAAAATGTCCATGTCTATTTTAGTTCTTTTCATATGTTGCTTGACCATAATGAATTCTACATTTCTTCAGTATTCTCAATGGTCAACCAAAGCTGATGGGGTTAAAGGAATTGCTCCAGGTGACAAATATTTCCTATAATATGATGAATGGCCTGTATGTATAATTTCAGTTTCCATTAAAGACTATGTTTAAGCATAAATGTGTAAGTTTTGCCTTTTCTGTAATCATCTCTATTTTTCTCCTTTTGTTTCCTTCTTTCCATTTAAAATTTATATAATTCATCTACATCGTGTCTTCTGATATCTTAATGTTATTTGTTTGATGTCCCTTGATAGTTACAATCAAGGCTATCTTTGACTTGTATCATCATGCATTAATTATTGTACCTTTTTGTATCCTGCAGGCATTTTTGGATTTTAGATGCTCTGTTGTTGAAAGGCGGGCTAAATTTAAACTTTCACAAGCACAAGAAAGAAACCATATTGTGGAGGTATGTTAGTTTGTTCTTTTCCCCCCTTTGATCAGAAGTCTTAACAACAAGAACACACCCAGTGTAATATCACAGGTGGTGTCTGGGGAGTGAAGAGTATGTGCAGACCTTACCCTTACCTCGTGGAGGTAGATAGGCTATTTCCGTTAGACCCTCGGCTCAAATAAATCATATTAGAGCAATTTGAAAAATAAAACACAGAAGTGAAGAAGACATAATAGGGAAAACATTACTAGTATTCCGGAAAAAAAAAGGAACAGTAACTACAACAAATAATGCAATAACCAAAGCACTTTATCAGAAGTCTTACAATGTTAGAATTAAAATACTAGAAGCGTGAAGTTCTTAAGCTATATATTGTCTCACATTAGACAAATATCATATGAGTATTGTGTTTGACACCTAGGAAGAGGTGTGTCTTGTACTCTCCATTTTATCTTTATGGTAATTTGCTTTTTTTATTTCTCTACATGATGTCTGAGCATCTACTATTTTTAAAGAGACCTAAACAGGTTCTGCCTACTAGAAGAGGCAGGCTTACGCCAGTTTCCAGGAAAAAGTTCTTTTCCATTCTGTAATTTTCTTCTCAGGACCGTTTCTTTTTCCAGTAACTGTTTAATGCCAAGCGCCTATTTCTGATCACTGTTCTGGAAGTGCCATACCTTTTTTCCTGTGACAGTTTTGGCAAAATGCCTCTTGCCGACCACTGGTCTGGCAGCAAATCTTCCTATGAATTTTTGTTAATTGAAGCTTTTTGTGGAGTTAAGGACATTAAGATGATTTTCTGATAGTTTTTCAAACAACCATTCCTATAAGTATTTACTTCTCCTTTTCAAGTATTTTTAACAAATAAACTCAAGTTGGTTTTGCAGACTTTGGGAGAGCCTGTTAATAAGTCTCTAGAATGCTAGGATCAGAACATTTGAAAGCTTAAGGATTTTAGGTTAGATAGTTATTAATTGGACAAATTTTATGAGTAGTTTCATTTACTTTTCTCTCAAAAATCAGTATGTGTTTGGCACGTGTAAATAGGTATATGTTGTTTCTATCAAGTCATCTATACATCTGATGATTTATTGTACCTCCATAATGCATAATAATAATTTGGATCTCTTTTCTCTTTTTAAGTTTCGGGCCTAACTCAACTCTCAAGTGAAATATGCTGAATTATTGAATACTGCTGCCCCCCCCCCCCCCTTCCACTGTTGTGATTTAAGGGTATTATAATTGGACTTGATAACTTGGATGAGGTCATCAATACAATCAGAAAATCATCAAGCCATGCGCTCGCAACTGCCAATTTGAGAAAAGGTAACACTATTACTGATGTATATCTTCATGTTGCTAGATTTTTTTTCACTATCGCCTGCTCATAGTTGTCTTGGAAAATGTATTAGCCTTTCTTTTTTTAATTTTTCTAACAGCAGGAAATCACTGCCAAAATTTCTGATCAACTTGCTCTTGCAGAATTTGAATTGACTGAAAAACAAGCTGAAGCTATATTAGATATAAGCCTGAGAAGGCTTACAGCACTTGAGGTATGTCATGAGGGCTCATTTGCAAATTTGATGGGTGCTTTAGTTGTTATTTAACTCTATTGGACATTTTGTTTCTGTATCGGTAATGCAGAGAAATAAATTTGTCGATGAGGGGAAATCTTTGAGAGCGCAAATTTCCAAGTTAGAGGAACTTTTGTCTAGTAAGAAGCAAATATTCCAGGTAGCCTCATGAGAACTGGTTCTTCTAGTTTTTCTTCTTCTTATCAAGCTTAGCTATGAATTAATGTTCTTCTACCATTTTGGTTCTTTGAAGAATCAAGATGCCAGATATTTGTCTATTTATTGGTTGTTATTGTACGCTTATTTGTCAAGAAGTCAACTTTATGTTCCTTTCACTCGTACATACTTTTTTTTAACAATCTAATAGAAATATCCAGCTTATGAAATACACTGTAGAAACGAGCTGTTACTACTGCCTGGCAAGTTAATTCATCTCGGACATTACTCCTTTACTCCATTCGCGTTTGTTAGCAATTTAGTGGGTGGGGTGGGGGTGCTTCTTTAGGTAGTATATTGATACTCTGATTGTTCAACTCCTTTGACAAGATCATTCTGATATAATGTAGTATACTCTATTACCTTGTCTGTTGACATTTGTCTCCTTGCTTTTCGATTTTTGCAATATGAACAACCAGTTGATTGAAGAAGAAGCACTTGAAATAAAGAACAAGTATTTCACTCCGAGGCGTTCACAGTTAGAGGATACAGACAGCGGTGATCTTGAAGATATTGACGTGATTCCGAATGATGAAATGCTACTGGTAATCAATCTGTGCGCTGTCTAGGTTTCAAAGTTTGGTGTTACTTTTTTCCTTTCCATTTTGTTTTTATTTCTGTTGCTCCTTGATTCCAGGCAATTAGTGAGAAGGGCTATGTTAAACGGATGAAACCTGACACATTTAATCTACAAAATCGCGGGACAATTGGTAAATCCGTTGGTAAATTAAGAGTAAATGATGCTATGTCTGATTTCCTTGTTTGCCGGGCCCATGACAAAGTTCTCTGTTTTAGGTAAACTTACTTTCACCTTTTTTTACCTACGTTTACTCAGAATTTTTCAGCATACGGAAATGGATGAAAATATATAATTGTTTTTCCGACAATTTTTGCTTTCCCAACTTATATTTATGGATGAACTTGGTTTGAGTGGATTGTATCCTGACAATGCTGTCACATTCTCAATATTTACATCATTGTAAGCCCTCAATATATTTTATTCAATTCTGTGTTAGGGGGTGACTTTGCCAATGATTGGCATGTGTTTTTATTTCAGTGTTTGTTTTGATTCTAATTGGCAGCGATAAAGGTACCGTGTACTCTTCTCCAGCCTACAAGATCCCTGAATGCAGCCGAACTGCAGCTGGCACTCCTCTAGTCCAGGTACAATATTTACCATATACAGAAAGTTTGCCTTGTTGCCTTCATTCCTAATTTCTCGTTCTTTCCCTTGATCCAGATATTATCCTTGTCTGATGGCGAGAGAATAACTTCCATTATTCCTGTGAGCGAATTTGCGGGAGATCAGTATCTTGTGATGCTTACTGTGAATGGATATATTAAAAAAGTATCATTGAACTATTTTGCCTCTATCAGGTCTACAGGAATAATTGCGATTCAATTGGTTAGTCAGTTCTTTTCTTTCCTTTGAATTAGGATTCTTGGTCCCAAAGCAAGCTCAGACATGATACTTTGATCTGACAGGTCACAGGTGATGAATTAAAATGGGTGAAATGTTGCTCAAATAATGATTTTGTTGCAATGGCTTCACAAAATGGAATGGTGATTTTGACGCCTTGTGCAAATGTAAACTTTCTTCTTCTTTTATTTCATGGGTACCTTGTTTTCAGTTTTTGTTATTGTTTCTTGTACTGCTGTGCCATAGTACAAAAGGGATTGGTGCTTGGGTTCATGCAGAAACAAGTTTGTTCTTGGCGTAAGATTCTTTTACAGGATCTGAATCTAGTAAGTTTTGTACTTATTCTAATCAGCAAACTGGGTATACTTAATCTCTGTGTGTGAGAGAGCGGAATTGAGGGTCGTCTACCTGTCGTACATGGCTGCAGTTTTTGTACTTAATCAGCTGAGGTACATACATAATTTGAAGTGAGAGATTACTCAAAGAATGTAGAAAGTTTGCTTTCTCATGGTAGATGGAACATAAATGTCTGATGAGGAGAAAGCAAGGAGTGTCGGGTGTACTGTGCAAACTCGATCTTGGAAAGGCCTACGATCAAGTGATTTGGAGATTCCTGAATTTCATTATGCTACAGATGGGATTTGGGGAGAAGTGGAGGAAATAGATTTATTTTTGCATCTCTTCGGTGAGATTTTGTGTTGGTAAATGGTTACCCATGTGATTTTTTTTGTGAGTTAAGGGGATTGAGATAATGAAAGTCTCTTGTGCTGATGATGGATAGAGCTGTCTTGCGAGGATATTTAGAGGGTTCCAATGCTGCGGTTAGGGGTATTCATGGTTTGGTTTGGGTTAGTTTTCCCCTAAAGGAAACCAAACCAATTAAGTGGGTTTTCGTTGCTTTGGTTTTTGTTGGGATTTTTATAAAATACATGACAATATACTTCCAAGCACATATTAGGTTGACTATATTCCAACATAATAGTACCAAATCCAATACTCATTGAGAAAAAAGGAAATAAATAATCAAGTTGTATCAGCAGCTACCTCCAAAAAATCTTATGCGTTTTCCAAGAATTTAACCATTTTCAAGGAACTTAATAAAAATTCTTATAATGAACTTGTTGTCTAAAAAAATATTAAAGATCCAATTGTGATATACCAAGATATGTTGATGTAATTGAATTAAACAATGATTTTTAACTAAATGACTCAGTAAGTTATTTTGAGCATGAAATATATTTTTGGAATTATCATAATAAAAAAATTACAAATCCAATTAGAAAGTAAAGGCAAAAAATTAAATTACTATAGAGGCAATAACCTAGATTACGAACCAAGAGTGCAAAAGATTAACGAACATTAATGTGGATTGTTTGAAAAGAGAAACATGGGAGCTTTTGAAGAAGTAGAGTCAAGTTTCTCCCGGCTAAGGAGTAGTCTCTGTTCTTTTATCTTCTTTTGGTGCACATATAAAGTTCCTGGTTGTATAGACGATTGGGCAGAGTTTGTAGATAACCATATTCTATTGTAGATTATTTACCTTTTGGTATACCCCTTGTATTAAACCAGTTATGGTCATGTTTATGAATGAAAATACTTTTACTTGATAAAAATGAAGGGCATTGTATAGTTTGCAGTTGTCTTCAGATATCTGGTTCCCCTTTTCCATTTTTTTTTTCGCTTTTGGATTTTGATAAATATATGTTTTACTATTTAGGTAAGTACTTATATGTGCACACTTTCTAATTTCAATTTTGTTGTGAACTTATTTCCATAATGAAATAGGTTGAGCGTTGGTATCACTTTTTTTCCCTACATCTATAGGTTACTGGAGTTATTCTTGATTCTTCTGATAATTTATTTTCCTTCATTTACTGTGAATTTCTGCTCAGATAAGAGCACTTGGAAGAAATACTAGAGGCTCTGTTGCCATGAGACTAAAAGATGGGGATAAAGTGGCTTGCATGGACATTATACCAGATGCTCTGCAGAAGGAATTGGACATGACCTTGGAAGTTCATCAAAGAAAGTAATCTTTCATCCATCACTCTGTATATCCTAATTGTCTTGATTGTTGTTTAAGGCTAGCTTGAGACCCGGTTAAGCCTGAAGTTAAATGGAAACCAGGTTGGGTGCTTTGCCTTGTTTAGGTGACACTTTAGTGTCGGTACCAATGCATTTGCCTCATCACTGACGGACTTGTCTTTAAGGGGAAATTTTATTTTGGTGCGAGACACGACCAACAATACTTGAGTGAGGCTTTGTTGGAATTGTGGAATAGCGGGTCCCACTAAGAAATTTTCTTTCACACCTTCTCTCACTCCATCGCCCTTTCCAATTTATCATCTCATCATTATCTATCTCTCTTTCATAATAACACCAGTATACATAAAAGACATCATTATCCTAGCAGAAAAGGAAACATACAGAATCGAAGGTTTAGTTTGAAAATTTTCCAGATCTGCCTCATGTACAGGAAGATGTTGTGCTTCCATTTCGAACTCCAATAGAAGAACCTAATTTTTGTTTCCACAAATGAAAATCTCCATTCTGATGGATGTATTGTCTTTATAGAATTAATATCTTTCCTTGACCACATCATCTATATTCGTTAAAAACTTTTTTTTGGAAATTGGTAATTTGTATTGCCTCTGCATTAAGGACTATGCTGGCCACCTCCAAAAAATTATCAACAATGAGCCGAGGTAACTCAAACTAATTACAAGGATCCTAGGAAATCTACCAACTGAATTACATCATCTGTATTTCCTTCTTTACTCCAAAAATGAAAGTTTGCAATACAGTTCTCCTTAGTCTTCTGCATGGAGTTAAATCTGTCCTCAAAGTACTTCCATTCCTTTCCTTCCAAACTGTCCACCAGGAAGGAATTACTCTCCACCATCTCTTCTATGATTTGCTACCTCCTCTTCTGATCCAACAACTGAGTAGGTCTGATGTATTTTCAGGCATGGTCCATTTGACTCCTGTGAGGTTAAAGAAAAGGGACCACAGTTGAACAGTCACCTTGCAATGCAGAAAAAGGTGGTTGTTTGTCTCTGATTCCTCAGTACAGAGGAAGCACCTTAGGGCTATCTGAAACTTCCTCTTCTGTAAAGCTTCATGTGTTAGGCAGGCTTTCTTGATCTATTGCCAGGAGAAGCATTTAACCTTAGTTGGAGCCGAGCATTTCCACACCTTTGTCCATGGGCCCGTGCTGCCTCCAGCTTGAACCATGATTTCCAGCTTATACAATCTATTCACTGAGAACAACCCATCAGTATTATGTTTCCATCTAAGGGAATCTGGAACTGGAAATAATCCTTTGAATTTGTCAATTTCCTTCAAAAAATATTCTTTAAAATCTTTTCAAAGTATGGTATTTGCTTTGTCTTTGATCTTTGTGGATCTTCTGTTTATTTTTGTACTTCCTTTTTTCTTGGAAGAGGAAGAATATAGTGTTAAATTTGTAAAGGAGTGCATATAGGAAAAAAAAGGATGAGAGTGTATCCCTTGAACTTCACTGTTTCAGACCAAAATGCAGCATATCTCCGCTACTTTCTTATTATCCGTGTTCTTTACCTTTTCAAAGCTAAGAAAACTCAACCTAAGCTACCAAAAATCTTCAATGTTAGTTACTTCCTCTACATGCCCCCTCCAACAAAAAACCTTAAAAATCATCTCTTTCAGTCAAAGCAGAAGTGCTCAGCGTCTTTCTTTTTGTCCCTTATCCTCAGTTTTGATTTTAATTCTCACTTAAAAAAAAGAAATCGTTGGATACACAGTTTATTCTAAGGAAACTTACTAAGATAATCTGGTCACACAAAAGAAAGGAATTCAAGGAATAGTGAACATCGTACTTAATGAAAATTAAAGAAAAATCAATTGGAAGTAGAAGAAAAATTGGATATGAATAGTTTGCTTATATTCTCTCTCTAGAAAAGGGAAAAGGATTGCCCTCTGAGAAAATTATGAAAACGAGGTCAGTTACCATTGTCAAAAAAAATTACGAAAAAGAGGAGTAAGGAAAGAAATGTTTAAGTTGTACTACTGCATCTTATTGGTGCCTTTTATGAATTTCTCTTTACTTCATCAAAAAAAGGACAGAAATGGTTGTGTGAATGAGAGCGAACATACAGGTAAGTAAAATGGTTATTGGGACTCGCCATGCCACACATCTAACTAGAAGAAAGCTTCTCTCAAGTATTGTTGGTTGTGTCACACATCAAAATACAATTTCTCGTCTTTAAGAGGGTGGTACCAGACATTAAATCTAGTTGGCAAATGATATATCAATTATTAATAAAACATTAGAAATTATTTTTTTCTGATTATGCATAAACAACTTGAAATTTAGTTTAAAAAACTAGTCACTATAGAAATGAAAATACATCTTTACATTTTAATCAGAAACTGAAGTTGGTTTTAACTTGACTGACTTGGTTTTTACTTCACATAATTTACTTCAACTATAGTTTCTTTTTTAATTATTTCTCTCATTAATTAGTGTGTTTATAAATTTTTTTTATTTTTTGCATTATACATTTTTTCCATCATTAGTGCCTTTGTTTGCTGAAGTTAATGCTTTTTACTTGTGGTTTGCACTGACGGTACTCTTCTATGCTTTTCGCATGTCTCTGGTTGTCTCTAGGTTGATTTTGTCCCCTAGGCTGCTTCTTCTAACACCATTGGCTGTCCAAAAATGATTATTATTACCACCACGTCTTGCCTATTTGTTACCAAAAAAAAAACATGTCTTGCATAAATGGTTTTAAAGCCTGCCTTACTTTTCTGTTGCTCTTTGATTTGTTTGTAACACTGTCTCTTTATCTCCAATATGCTGTGTACCAGAAGAAGAAGCATGAATGGCCCATGGCTGCTGTTCGTGTCGGAAAGTGGTTATGGAAAGCGAGTTCCAGTTAGCAGATTCCGCACATCACCTTTAAATAGAGTTGGTTTAATTGGTTACAAGGTACCCCATAATACTAAGCGAAAGTATAATCAAAGATAAAAATCCCTATCACTGCCTTTCCTCTCTTCATGGAAAAGGAGGGAGGTTAATTCTTATTATCTTTGTTCAGCTTAGTCAACTGATACGTCTTATGCATTTATTCAGTTTTCATCTGAAGATCGCCTGGCAGCAGTATTCGTAGTTGGATTCTCCTTTGAAGGTACCTTAATCCTTTGTATTCTTCTGCTTAGTTTGAATGCTTCAAATACTAACAGACTTCAAATATTGTGGTAATAATAAATAATTGAAATGCTTTAAGCAGAAGATGGTGAGAGTGACGAGCAAGTTGTCCTTGTGAGCCAGAGTGGAACGGTGAATCGCATCAAAGTTCGGGACATCTCTATACAGTCCCGGTATGCGAGGTATGTCAGTGTCTTGTAGCATTTGTCTTCTTTGGTCTGTAGTGCTATAGTTTGCTTTTCAAGTATACAATTTCTGCAGTAGTACATTCTTGGAATGCTGATTACCTTTTTATTAGAGTGCCCATAGGCTAAAAGATCTATTTGTCATTGTTGCCAGGAGTCTTATTGTTCTTAGTTCTTTCATAGGGATGTAGTTTGACTATATTTTGATACCATCTCGAGTTCTGCAAAAGTTCAAAATCATTTAGGTTAGAAGCTTGGGCCAGTTGGCTTGCTTGAAAACTAAAATTTAAATGATTTAACATCAGCCAACAAAAGACCCCAGAAAAGTTGAGAAGGACAAAGGAAAAGAGGTTTGTGCATGGGGGAGTAATAATGGTGGAAACTAAGAGTTGAAATGTAAATGATGGAAAAAGTATCGGAAGACTCCCAGCAATTCTATCTACAAAAATAAAGAAGAAAGCATGTTTCTCAGCTTTACAGTTCACTGATAATAATAGTAGTAACAGTTGTTGCAGCAGGGATAAGAAGATTGAAACCTTATAAGAGAAGATAGAAGGAAGAAACATGAGAAATATGAAGAGAGGGATTGAAATCCAACCAAGGAATCAACTCAAAAAATATAAATTTGTTATTAGAGCTTGATTCAATGTGTAAAAATAGGAACAATACTTTGGTATAAGAAATAATGATATTGTCTAGGGTAGGAGTTGAAGTTCATCTCTTGTACATATTCTGTACCTCCATTGTACATTTTAACAAAATTACTTGCCATGAGAAAAAAAGAGTCACACTAATTGTCATGGTATCCAAATAACTGGAGATATTTAATATTACATTATTTAAACTTCATGAGTCACAAGCAACTAGACATTGGCTCTGTGGTACTGGTTTTCTGTTTTTTCCCTTATATCTGCTGAAGAGAAACAAGATTCAGCCTAGAGGGGCTACTGAAGTACTCTATGTTCTTTATTTCACAAATGGAAATCATCTCGATCTCCTTTAACAGCTTAGTTGTACATTATTTCAATTGTGATTGAATTTTGTTGAATAGCTTCATAAGAAAATGACTATTACAGAGAAACAACACAGTGCAGTTTAGTGCTTTTGGCTTCTGATCATTATCTTAGATGTTACTTGGTCTCTAATATATTCTCTTACTATTCTCTAGAGGAGTAATTCTGATGCGTCTTGAGCATGCTGGGAAGATTCAGTCAGCCTCATTGATCTCAGCAGCAGATGCAGATTCAGATTCAGATCCTGAAGTTGAAGATGCAGCAGCAGTTGAAGCATAGTGCCCCTACATTTGACTAATATAATGCGCAGGTTATTTGCAGCGTGAGTAGCTGTAGGAGGATGTGTACCATTTTGTACAGCTGATGATGTAACCTTGTAGACACACTTCTGTACTTCTCTAAATATCCCTCTTTGACCGTTGCTGGGGATATCTATCATTTTTTACCCGATAGGGTATAATTGGATCTAATCTTATGTGTCACTTGTTCTAGTCTCTAGTTCTTCTGCCCGCCTACTCCATTCAAAAGATATAAAGTAGGTTTAGATCATCGCGAAATGGTTACTTAAATTATTGTAATAGTGAAATTTTGTTCGTATACAGAAGATAATTTTACGTTAAGTGTTGCATGTTCTTAGTTATCAACTGATGGACTTTTAGATTGTCCCTTTAAATATAGAGCCCTTTGATAAATTTTGGGATACGCCAACTTTGTTCTTCTCTCTTTTTTCGAGGTTTTGGATAGCCTTTTCCTGTAATATGATCGTTAAAAATTCTCTATGTTTCTTTTGTAACAATTTTATGTCATTTTAGATATTGAATAGTTTTTTAGTAGGATATTTGAGATGTAATTTGCTAAACACATTCAATTTTGGTAGATTCTAATATTTTTTTTATTGGAATCTATTTTGGCCAATATCACAATCAATTCTGAAATAATCTATTTTGGTCCGTTTGTTATGAAGATTTTCAAAGTGATATCCCTTCCCACTTATCAACATCTTTGGATGTAAATATACCCCTTTTGTTCTTCCCAAAGATCACCTTGCTCCAGCATGGCTTCCAGGTGGTAAATTTTGTTTCCTTTTGTAAAAGAACAAGCCCTGGCTCTAATTCTCAATCTTGAAATAATATGCATACTTAGACAGCACCCCTTGCTAATATCGGCATCTACCATAGTCATATGTTAGTTTTTATATTCCAGGAATCTCACTGATAAATTGACTCATTCAAGACAGTGGATTCAAGCCTATTAAGATCCGTCAAGTCTGTGAATACCAATGCTAGCTTCAGCCGAGAGAAAGTTCAAACTGCTATGCATCTGTCTGAGGACCAGCAAAGTGCATTTTGTGTGTTGTGAATTAAACATGGCAAACAAATGATTTCTAGGATTTTGCTTCCTTCTGCTTGCAATGACGTGTTTCAGATGCAATTTGAGTGTTCCACATCACAATTTAAGGACATCTACTTGAGGTAAGTATGAGATGCTTCACTTGCTGCAACAGTATCATATCCGTATAATTAGGTATGCTATGACTCATGGCAGGTATACGATGCAGTTAGCAGCCAAAAACTGACCCATTGTCATCCTCAAATTAACAGATGTCTCCATGTAACATTGGACCTTTTGTCATCCTTGACTACCTCAAATGTTATTAGAAGATATCGTACAATTCAAAAACAAGAGTAGATATTGTATTGTACACTAAAGAGGAAACCCGAGGAAGCAAATAAACAGATCAACCCTTTGTGCATTCAATTACCAAATGTACAAGCAAAGAATCTTCGTGCCTTGCAAGGAAAACTGTAACAACAGGGAATGCTGCTGTGCTTACAAAACCATAATTCAGAATAGATCAACTCTTCATTTCTTTGTAAAGGAACTAGAATCAGGTGCCACTATAGATTGCCTTACCTGGTAATGCCTGCATCTAATGTAGACTTCTCTGTCCTTATCATGCTGAATTATGTAATTTCAACTCAATTCCTGTGCCCCCGGTACACAAACATGCAAAACCTAGGCAAGCCTCTAACCTTCTGATATCCCCTTCTGGCTTTT
The DNA here is from genome assembly GCF_947179165.1 of Solanum dulcamara. Classification (NCBI taxonomy): domain Eukaryota; kingdom Viridiplantae; phylum Streptophyta; class Magnoliopsida; order Solanales; family Solanaceae; genus Solanum; species Solanum dulcamara. The sequence continues at coordinate 13,173,418 of NC_077240.1, read as the reverse complement.
CAAGTGGGGGTGGGAGGGGCACTTATCTTTTTCCTTATCCATCCTATCTCTATTCTCCCGTTCACACATTGACGTAAATAAATTTCTTCGAGGCACCTAAAGCAACAAACTAGCCCCGAAAAAGCGTGTTAATGCATGAAATTATTTATCATGCTTCTTTTATTTCACCTGAGAAATTATCAGAATTTTAAAAAGTGAGAAGTTGAAACATCATTTTATATTGCTGTTTCATTACTGATTAGAAAACAAAAGCTGAAGTTACAAGTAGAAAACCTGGCGGCAGAGATAACTTTGACCCATGTCTGATAGATTCCATAATCTTTCACTCTGCAACAGATCAATCTAGGATTATCACAACTTTCTCAACTATTCCCAGATTAGTAGAGCACAACAACTACTACATACCCAGTCAAATCCCACAAAATGGGTCTGGGGAGTGTACGCAGTCCTTACCACTACCTCTTAGAGGTAGAGAGGTTGTTTCAAAAAGACCCTCGGCTCAAGCAAATCACAGCAGTAATAAAACGAAAAAAGATAGTGTGGAGAAACATGACAACTAATAGCAAAGCAGTGTGGTGCATATATGCAATGAACCGTAGCAACAACAACAAAGTGCGATCACCTAAACCCAGTAAACCACGGATGATATAAAATACCAAAAGCCAAATACTACATTAATACTACAACCGGCATGGTGCTCTATACTACCACCGAACCAAATACACGAATAAGCAGTAATAGGACAACTCTTAACTACCTACTAACCTTCTACCCTTATCCGCGTCCTCCAAACCTCCTTATCAAAGGTCATGTCCTAAGTAAGGTGGAGATGTGTCATATCGTGTCTAATCACCTCCTCCAAATACTTTTTCGGCCCGCCTCTCTCTCCTCGACCCCACTATATCCAACCTCTCACACCTCCTCATCGGGGCATCCGCACATCTCCTTTTCATAAGTCCAAACCATCTCAATCTCTCTTCTCTCAACTTGTCTACCACCAAGGCCACTCCCACTTTGTCTTGGATATCTCTACCATGTCACCCAATTTTAGAACACACTTTAGACAACCAATCATCATGAGCTTTTCTTCATGCTACACTAGTTATTATATCAATCAGACCTTATTGGACATTGTTGAATCATTTGACAATCTTATCAAAAGCTTAATATGTTAGAGGGATTCTCATAGTGGTCCCCAAACCCAGAAAATGAAAAAAAAAAACATCTAGTTAAACAAAATCTTGATCAATGAGCAATCCCATTCACAGATAAAGTGATTAAGGGTAATTCTAAACAAAGGCCTAACTACATCACGGACATTATATGTGTCGACTGGAAGAGTTTGCATCTGCATGTCACTTACAAGAATATATCATCAGCATCAACTTCTTGCAACAAATTGACGAAAAAGCGGAATCCATCTGGACTAACATCTCTGCATAGAAGTCCTGCAAAATATGATCGCAACTTAAGCACCACTTTCTATGTGTTAAAGAATTAGAATCTGCAGAATATACCTTTGCCCTCAGCTGCGAGAAGGTGCTCTTTAGCCATTGCTGGAGCAATTCCCAGAGTCATTGCAGCATCACTAGCAGTGACCCCTGATCGTAAAGCATCAGGTGTAGTAACCATAGATCTAATTCTAGTAAATACCTGCAGTTCATAGCAGATTTGTGGGCATTAAGGATACAGAAAGTATTTATACACCAGATCTATTAACTAGGGATTTTAAAGGGCAGATTTCAAACTTCAAATGACTATTCAAAAGCCTTTTTTTGCTTCAAATTTAGCTGCACTCATGGTTATATTAAGAAAAGGTACTCTTGAAATTCAGTGAGGAGTCTTTTAATGTATGAACAAACTGTCATCTCTTGGGATCTCAGTATGAAATAAGTGATCATATAGTGATGTCCAGATTGCATCCTACATTATGAAAAAAGTTGCTAATTTTTTAATTTTTTTTGGGGAATGCTAACATAAGTTACTAACTCTTGAGATTGCTGTTTACACATATAGTGATGTCAAGATTGCATCCTACATTGTGAAAAAAGTTGCTAATTTTTTTTAAAAAAAATTGGGAATGCTAACATAAGTTGCTAACTCTTGAGATTGTTGTTTACAAAGTGATTCCAAAGCAGTGGCTCTTTTATCCAAGAGAATTCAACGTAACTTGCTTCTCCTGGTTGCACAATTATTTCCTTAGCCTGTCCGCATGCTGTCTATCTCTCTACTAGAATCAATGAAGAATGGTCTAAGACCTTCACATACACCTATAGATGACATTGCACATTAACATCCTCCGGTTTTGGGGGTTCATACATGTAATTGGACGCAGAATTACAAGTGTGAGACCAATTTTTGAAGGTGGACTATGATATCACAAAGAAAAGAGAATAAGTTCTGGGATAAGTTTCCAAAACGGCCAGAATAGTGGCCTGATGAAACGGTGCTGTAAGAATGATCACTGAGGAAAGGTTGGTGCCGCAGAACAGTCAGGGAAGAAGGCATCATCAAGCAGAGCAGATACTGAAAAATTCAAGTGCTGCTGCTGGAATGGTCGCCAAAAAGGACAAGAGTTGTTAACTTATGAAGAGAAGGAAAGATTTTGGTCTGGAAGACAGCCTTTGATAGGCGGCCTATCGGTAGGAAGAAGCAACTTATCTCTATCAAGATTGTCGTCTCTGATACCATGTGAAAGAATCTAAAATCTAAGTGTCAAACCTATAACCTTAAAGCAATACATAGAGTGGCCCAAAACCTATAAATACCTCACAAAATGCCATTATACCCTTTTGTTTGATATTATATAAATCAACACCGACTCAGTCTAATGCAGTAAACTACAGTTGTTTATCTATTCAGTTATGGTCTTCTTCAGCAATAATTTTATAGGAATTCTACTTTGCCTATGATTAAATATTGAATGAGTTGTATTTCGACTACAACCAGACATCTGCTACTTCAGAGAATAATTGATGACAGATATAATTGCAAGGACTTGATTTGACTTTACTTATTCAGTTATGGTCTTCTTCAGCATTAACTTTTATAGGAATTCTAATTTGCCTACGGATTAAATATCTAATAAGTTTCATATTATCTACAACCAGGCATCTGCTACTTGAGAGAATAATTGATGACAGATATAATCACAAGAACTTGTTTTTTTTTTGATAAAGGTAACTTGTAATATGAACAAAGGAATACTCGGGAAGTATTCCAGTAATACTTACAGCAAAAATACAAGGAATAGAAAACTACTGCTACATCACAAATAATGTAGAATACTAGGAATATCCTCTTCTTCTTGAGGATACTCATGTTTACACCAAAAAAAGAAAAGGACCAGACAGTTCATCTTCAGTTTCTGCAGTGAGCAGCTCTTGTTTTCAAAACAAGAACTTGCTTGATCCCACTATAAAGGAGGAGGACAATATCAAGGCGAAGAATTACTTAGACAATTACAATAAGTTCAAGAAACGCAATATAGGATGTAATAAGAGAGATTAAGGAAGACCCAAAAAAGCAAGTCTTGTATTGGCAGAAAGGAGATGCTCAAACAGTGAAGCCAATATAAATGTTTTACCTCAACATCACTGTGGCTTTTGCTCTGGATGACCATGACACCACTATCAAACGTCCGAAGCATAACTGGTCTGTAAAAGTGAATTGTTATTTCCTTTTTCTTTAAGGCATGGAAGTAGTTGAAATGAACCCCAAGTTACGTATACCCTATATTTGAGTATTAGTTCAATGATGAATGTAGATGCAGATATGTATATATGTGTATGTGTGTAGGGGAAAAAGGGAGGCATACACGTCAAACTTCTCCCAGAGAGAACATGCACGCAGCAAATCGTCAGGTGAGATCAATTCTGTAAAATCACGATAAAAAAGTTATACAGACTGTAATGACACTGGCAAAAGAATGAGGAAGAAATTATTAAGAAACTAAAGTGACAGACTTTTGAGTTGAAGATTAAATAGTCAATACAACAACATGGCCAGTGTAATCTCACAATCCCACAGGTGGAGACTGGGGAGAGTAGGTATATGTAGACCTTACCCCTCTCCTGGAGGCAGAGACGATTTAATAGTAAGTAAGAAAAGGAAAGAAAAAAATAACAAGATGACCTGTTCCACGAGCCCGGTTGAAAAGGCAATAGATGTCAATGAGATTAATCATTCCTCCAGCTCTCTCCAGTGGAATTTTGGCAAAATCTGCCAACTAAGTATCAACTAATTATTATTTTTGCATATTACTGAAAAGAAAACATTTGCAAGATCACAGGAAATTAAAAATATTCTATTTCCTAGACAAGAATAACAAATAAACTGATAAGAGCTTTCTTCTACCCATGACTCACCACTGCCCCCCCAAAAAGTTGGACCACAGTATCAAAAAGGTTGAAAGAACGGAAAAAGTGACAAGAAACCTGACTGGAAACCTTTGTGCAAGAGGACCACTAGCACAAGAGTAACTCTCCAACAGCTTTAGCCCTAAGGCATTGCACAAGTACATATTTAAAAAAGCACTATAATAAATAATTAATTTCTCAAATTATTCTTGTAGGGTTCAGTTTTGATAAGTCTCTCTACTGCGAAGCAAATCACAATAAGCTTGGGACTCTGAAGGATAACTCAGGTTTGCTGAGACGAGAAAAAACTCCTTATGACAGATACTTAGGATTCATATTATATGTATACCTTTTTGGGTCCTCACACACTACCCCCATATGTACAGATGACTGGCTTGATTTTCTATGTAAGAGCTTGGACCTAAGAGTTCACGTATCAAACCTTTTTGTGACTTATCGGAAAGGAACAATAAAAGACTATTTTTAAGGCGAGGAATGGTAGAAGTTGTAATGTCTTGCTCGTGCCAAGTTACATTATATATCAACACATTTGAAACTTTTTATATACTCTTGATGTGCTCTTTATATCATTATGAGTCAAGATAAGTTCTCTTTGGTGGCTACTTGCTTAACAGTCTCATGATCCACTTTGAAATTTGCAGAAAATCCGTCGAGTAAGTTATGGTCTTACATGGCCTGATTAGGATTAAGATTGATATCTGTAATCTCTTAGGTTGATGGGAAAGATATGTTGCACTTAGAATTCTTTTATTATTAATTTTTTTATGACAAGGGAAACCCGCAGTCGCTACCCTTTGGGTGTGCATAGGGTGAAACCTCCGCTCTAATGCAATAGCTCGCAAACCACACAGGAGAGGTAACCCACACTAGGCAAGCTCGGTGCGACGAGCTCGAGCCAGAAGGCAAACCCCTTGCTTTCGCTGGTAAGGAGTTTCAAACTTGAGACCTCCAACATGGAAGTTCCAAGCCCAAACCACTGGGCCACTTTATTTAATCGTTATTTGTTATTAGTCTTTATTTATTTGTATTTATTTGTCATCTATTCGTTATTTGTTTGTTGTTTTTCTCATAAAGCTTTTAATTTTCTATTCTTATCTAACATTTTTTATGCATTTATGCTTTTACTGAGCCGAGGGTCTCCAGCAAACAGCCGTCCTACCTTGGTAGGAGTAAGGTCTGCGTACATTCTACCCTCCCCAGACCCCATGTTGTGGGATTTCACTGGGTTGTTGTTGTTGTTGTTGTTGTTGTATTGCTTGGCTCTCCTCAGATAAAATCACTGGTTCATAGGTCCAGCAAAAAGAAAGATATCAAAGGTTTAACAGCAAAAGGGAAATTATCAGCTATGGAGAGCGGGGACACTTCGATTAAATTTTCATCAGGTAGCAACATGTTATCGATAGGCAAAGACAATATTTCGTATGTGCTTGCGAACATTGCTATCTAACTTTAGCTGCAATTATAATCAAGACTAGCTCATAAAAATGGATATACTAACTAACACAGCTACCAGGATAAAATACCTGCCGAGATAATTGTTGATGATACAATGCACCAGCAGATTCTTTAGTAACAGGAGACACAATACCAACACTTAATAGCAGTTCTTGCATCTCTTCTTTGGTTCCAATTTCCTCATCATTTGTGCCAGTGGCCTGACTAGTTGAGCCAGACAGAAGCTTTGCTCTCATTTTCTCTGCTAGAATCACCATTTCTTTAGCCTTATTCTGTATATGAGAATTATATCAACCGATAGTAGAGACAGACGCAGGTACCAAACTTAAGTTATCAACCAAACAGACCGATTTGCATACGTAAGAGTTACTAGAACTCCTAGAATTTGCATTTAGCCAAAACAAAAAATATATAAAAAAGGGCAGCCCGGTGCACTTAAGCTTCCGCTATGCGCAGGATCCGGGGAAGGGCCCGACCACAAGGGTATGTTGTACGCAGTCTTACCTTGCATTTCTGCCAGAGGCTGTTAAATCGATAATAAAATCGATAAGCCGACTGTTAAATAAGAATGTAGTATTGTCAATTATACATGTAACCCTAATATCTGAGAGATACTATAAGAACTTAGTCCATTCAATCATTAGACTGGCGAGTTCTCTCAAATTTTCTTCCTCCTCAATTTTGTCATCAACGTCAATTACTTAACATGAAGTACACTCTGACATGAATCCATGAACATGCACTGTACCCTAATCTTTTTTTTTTAATGGATAAATTCAACTGTAAATATTCCACTTCCAAAGAAATCTTAGTCACTACATTGTTATAATTGAAAACCAAACTTTACACAGGCGAATTCTTGCACGCTTCATTTCAGAAACTAAATTGCATATGTTCCAATACGCAAACGAAAGAAGTTCCTTCTGGCTTTACCTATCAACCCGAGTGAGAGAGAGAGAGAGAGAGATCTTTCGTGTCAAGAGAATAACTTTTTTATAACGGCAGTGTCTGAGCAAGCTTTTGCACACGTCAACTAATTCCATGGAAACCTAGTACCTCACAACAACAACAATAACAACAAGTAACAAGTAACTCTTTTCACCTAGTGCTTTTTCTCAATGTTGGGATTTAAACCTGAGACCTAATAGCTCTCAACTCACTCATTGACTACTAGGCCACATCCTTGGCTGCCAAGACAAGCACATTTTTAAAGGTAACATAAACGCTTATTGCATCTATTCTTTACATATCCACCAAATTTCCAAGTCTATACATAAAATAACCAAACAAATAAAAGACTTAAGCTTTACCATACCATGAGAGCATTCAAATCCTGAAATGCTTCCTGCAAGCTCTTATCAGTATTTTCCCACATTTCCTGCTCTTTCCTCAATATCCCAGCTACCCCAACAACCGGCATCCTCACCGCCAATCCTCCATCAGCACCCGATCCATGACCCGACCCCAACCCTGAACCTGAAGACTCCGACCCAGATTTTTCCCCATCTTCCCAAGCCTTCTTTCTCCATGCTTCCCTAAACTTCTCCACGAAGGAGTCTATATCCGATTTTCCCCTAAGAATCAAAGTAATAACCACAGCCCCTTTCGTGCCCTTTTCATCAACTGATGCCTGAAATCGGAATCTTGGGCTGGCGAACATTGACTTGATGGATTTTTTGACAGGGAAGATGAGGGTAATTGCTGAAAGGGGGATGAAAATGGCAGTAGGGGAGGTAGTGGATTCTTGGACCCAGAGAAGACGATGAGTTGTGAGAATAACGAGGCCGGATTTAAGGTTAGGGAAACTGGGGGTTTCTTCAGAAAATAGGTCTACGGAGGAGAGAAGGCTGCACTCCACTTCTCCTGGTTGAAGAACCGGCCGCCCACTCCCGGTGAGCTGTGCCGCCGGTAGCCAATTTCCGGCCATACTGGCAAATCTTTTGGAAGTATAAATTTCTGAAGTATTCCAAAGACAAACTGAATAAACTATAAATTGACGAGAGAGATCAAATCCACTAATAAAAATGATCAATCTTTTGTTTTTTTTTCTAACAATTAACCATTTGAATGGACTTAAAAAAAAATCATGTGTTTTTTTTTAGAACTTTTAATTGTTGAAAGTTATTTTTATAAATCAACAGTTGAATGTTTGGATAAAAGTGCTTAAATGAGAAAAATGATGTGAATTTTAGAGTTAAAAGAATAAAAATGGTAGTTTAAGAATTTAGTTAAAATATAAGGATATAAAAGTAATTTTCATGGTCAGAAAATGACTTTAAACATTTAGAAAAAAAAAAGTTAAGAATTCTAACTTTTTATTTTTGACTGACTTTAAAAACTTTATGGCTTAAAATTAGCATTAGACAAACACGTCGAAAAGCTAAAAAAGGGATTTTAAGTTGGTTTAACCAACTTAAAACCTATCCAAACGGCCTCTAAGTTAAACTTTGCAATTTCTCTACAATAATCATAACTTAAAATATATAATGTAAGATGGTTTATGATGTCATTCAATAATCAAATTAAGCCAAAAAAAAAAGATTTTAGTTCAATTGATCGGCTATTTTAAAATTTTAACTTATGTAGAATTTTGATTCACTTCTTATAATTTACTAAATTCAGTTTATTTTTCATTTTGATAAACATGTATTTTTTTCTTTTAAATTATAATATTATTACGTAAATAAGTATCCAATAAATATTATTAATCGACTTTTCAAAATAGTGACAAAATTAATTCATTTGAGCTAATTAAGATTCTAAAGAAGAGGAAGAGTAACATAGCTTGTATCCAAGAGACCAAATAGGTAGGTTCTGAAGTTAAAGAGATAGACGGGTATAAGTTTTGGTTCTCTCGTAGATCAAAGTATAGAAATGGGGTAGGCATTTTAGTAAACAGTGATTTAAGAGATCAGGTGGTGGAGGTTAGAAGAATCACTGATAGGGTGATGTCGATTAAGGTGGTCATTGAAGGGATCACATTGAACATTATTAGTACTTATGTGCCGCAAGCGGGCTTAGGCGAGGAGGAAAAGAGGCATTTTTAAGAGGATTTGGACGAGTTAGTGGGAGGCATACCGCCTACTGAGAAGCTTTTCATGGGAGGGGATTTCAATGGGCACATCGGCTTTATTTCGAGAGGGTATGATGATGTGCATGGAGACTTTGGCTTCGGGGACAGAAATAGAGGAGGAGTTTCACTTTTGGATTTCGCAAGAGCTTTTGAGTTCGTGATAGCCAATTCGAGTTTCCCAAAGAAGGAGGACTAGTTGGTAACCTTCCGTAGTTCGATGACTAAGACTCAGATAGATTTTTTACTAATTAGGAAGGATGATAAAGGTTTGTGCAAAGATTGTAAGGACATTCCGATTGACAATCTTACGATCCGACATAAGCTCTTGGTGATGGATTTAGGGATCAAGATGACGAGGAAGAAGAGGGTTGGGGATAACCGATCCTAGGTCAGATGGGGGAGTTTGACCACGGCTAGTGCCCTGGAGATGGGAGAGAAATTGAAGGATATGAAGGCCTGGGATAGTAGTGGGGATACGAACAGTATGTGGTGTACGACAAATAGTTGTATTATGTTTGTAGCAAGAGAAGTGTTGGGAGTCTCGACAAGTAGCCGTGGTCGGCATCGAGGGGATTGGTGGTGGAATGGAAAAGTGCAAGGGAAGATGGAAGCAAAGAAGATGGTGTATGCAAAGTTGATAGAAAGCAAGGATGAGGTGGAGACGTGGACGAATAGGAAACATTATAAGATAGCGAGGAAGGAGGCGAAGTCAGCAGTTTCGATGGCAAAAACGACAGCTTTTGAACGTCTTTATGCTGAACTAGAAAAGAAAGGCGAGGATAGAAAATTGTCCAGACTGGCCAGAGCGGGGGAAAGATGGGCAAGCGATGTGGATCAAGTGAAGTGCATTGAGGACGAGCACGAAATAGTATTGGTAAAGGAGACCCTCATTAAATAGAGATGACAGCCATACTTTCATAAACTCTTGAATGAAGAAGGGGGCAGAGAGATTGTGTTGGGAGATTTGGAACATACAGGGAGGCGTCACGATTTTGGGTGTTGCAGGAGTATTACGGTCAAAGAGGTTAAGGGTGTTGTGCGTAGGATGCGCTGGGGAAGAGCGACCGGACCTGACGAGATTCCTGAGGAATTTTGGAAGAGCGCGAGCTCGGTAGGTTTGGAGTGGCTGACTAGGCTATTTAATATTTTTTTTAAGACCGCAATGATGCTCGAAGAATGGAGGTCGAGCGTAATAATCCCTTTATACAAAAACAAAGGGATATCTAGAACTGCAACAACTATAGAGGTATCAAACTTTTAAGTCATACTATGAAAGTGTAGGAAAGAGTGGTGGAGAAGAGGGTGAGGAGAGGCGTGTTTATTTCAGAGAACCAGTTCGGATTTATGCCGGGATGCTCAACTACAGAAGTCAACCATCTTATGAGGAGACTGGTAGAGCAATATAGGGAGAGGAAGATAGACTTGCATATGGTATTCATCGACCTAGAAAAGGCTTATGATAAAGTTTCACGAGGGATACTATGGAGATGTTTGGTGTACCTGTGGCGTACATTAGGGTGGTCAAAGACATGTATGAGGGTGCCAAAACCAGGGTAAAGACAATAGGAGGAGACTCAGAGTGCTTCCCCAGTTGTGATGGGGTTGCATCAAGGATCAACTATTAGTACGTTTTTATTTGCCTTAGTGATGGATGGATTGACGCGACAAATTCAAGGTGAGGTGCCATGATGTATGCTTTTCGCGGACGGCATAGTCCTGATCGATGAGACTCGTAACGAAGTTAACTCTAAGCTGAAGGATTGGAGACATACCTTGGAGTCTAAAGGATTTAAGCTGAGTAAGACCAAGACAGAGTACTTAGAGTGCAAGTCTAGTGAGATACCTCATGAGGTTGGCGCGGAAGTTAGGCTTGGTGACAAGGCTATCCAAAAGAAAAGTAGTTTCAAGTACCTTGGGTCTATTATGCAAGGAGCGAAAAGATTGACGATGATGTCACACATCGTATTGAGGCAGGGCGAATGACATGGAGGCTCGCTTCCGGTGTGCTGTGTGACAAAAAAGTGCCACCACAACTTAAGGGCAAGTTCTACAAAGTGGTGGTTAGACCGGCTATATTATATGGGGCGGAGTGTTGACTAGTTAAGGTCTCTCACGTTCAAAAGATGAAAGTTGCCGAAATGAGAATGTTGAGATGGATGTGTGGGCATACTAGGAGCGACAAGATTAGAAATGAGGCTATTCGGGACAAGGTAGGAGTGACCTCGGTGGAAGATAAGATGCGGGAAATGCGACTGAAATGGTTTGAGTATGTAAAGAGGAGAGACACAGATGCCCTGTGCGAAGGTGCGAGAGATTGGCTATGGACGGTTTCAGGAGGGGCAAAGGGAGGCCGAAGAAGTATTGGGAAGAGGTGATTAGACAAGATATGACACAGTTGTAGCTCACTTAGGACATGACCTTAGATAGAAGGTTGCGGAGGACTAAGACTAATATAGTAGGATTGGTGGCTTCAGGAGGTGAACAATTGACTCTGATGCTTACACAATAAATGAACAGCCAGTAGATCTTTACCCTTGCTCAGAGCATGGTAAAAATATGGTAAACTCCATCAAAGAATCAAACAAAGCTCAGTGTTGTCGATCTTGTGATATTTCTAATTTGTGACTTTTCCTATTTACTGTATGTGCAGAGGTGTTCAAACTAGAGGTGGGGTATGGAAAGACATTTACTTCGGAAATTGTCATGGTTATGATCAGTTGTTCAAGAATTGAGCAGTTAGAATAGTTTCTCTTTTGACATGATGAATTGAGCAGAGAATAGTTTTTCTTTTGATAAGAATTGCAGTTTCATTTCATTATTTTCTTATTGAAGATCCAAAGTAGAACTTCCAAGAAATTCAGGAAGTTCCATAAAAATTAGGTCATGTGATAAGAATTTCGTCACAAAGGAGAAGAGACAACATCGGTTATGGTATGACAAACGGACGCAAGAGTCCGAAGAAAAAGGGATGCAAGAGTTGAAGCGACAGATAAAATAGGAAGAAAACCTAATAGTACCAGGGAAAGTGTATTCCGAAAATTACCGCCCTATTTTTTAAGGTGGTGTTTAAGTCCGCGTCCACTCTACCTTCCCAGTGTGGTGGAATTATACTGGGCTTGTTATTGTTATTGTTATTGTTTAGAGTTCCTCCATTAGCACCAAATTGGTCACTACGAAGAGCGGATTTAGGGATTTGCATAATTCGGTAACCCAGTGGTACCGACCCTCAATCAATTCATACAAAATGGGGGGAAAACCCCAACTTTACCGACAAGAAGAAATCAATGGTTGCTAAGAGATTTCTCGGATTTCTTATGAACATGAGTCAAAGTAGATATAGAGATAAAGCTTCTCCGCTACATCTTTAGCATATTTTGGTATGCTTTCTTTACAGATTGTTATGGGTTGGATAGTATGATTTTGTATTATCTATAAAGTAACATCCAAAGGTCCATTATTTAGACTATACTGCTTCGTTTCATGATGGAAGTGTTAATTTTGTGAGAAAGTAGCCCAGAAAACTTAGATTCATAAGAAGCTCACTAAAAATTAATCTATGAATCCTACAAATTAAAGCTAACTAATTCATGTCTACTAAAATGGTTTAGGGCTTCTCCTTTTACTTCAAATCGTGTAAAAGTACATTTACCAGGACCTTTTAAGGGTGGTAGACAATGAGCTTTTCTCAAATGGCTGGAACATATTTGAGAATGTTTCGGACATTAATAAAAAAAATTGTACCAAAATTGATCTTGAGAATGATAAGATCTCAAGCATTTGAGAATTGATTATACTAAATATTTTAGACTTCATTTGATTTTGGCAACTGAAGTTATAGTACATAATGGTGTGCTTCATGAAATTGTAGTACACTAAAGATAGACGAAGATGGTAGAGGATGATGGTGGTTGTGGTAGTGGTTAGTTAAAGAAGAAAAAACAGAACTGGTCAACTATGAGGTAATAAATTGTTCATATAACATCATAGCATTTTTCTTTCACCACTGCCCTATGAATTTAATCAAGATAATAGTTGATCAAATTAAATCAAAAACAAGATCATTTAATTAATGAATCGTTATTGTACCTAAGACAAGGGTGAGTTCAACAATAGGTCAGGAAAAGGTTAGAGAGTACCAAGTTTGGGAAAAACAACAATGGCACCATGAACCGTGGCTCGATCCCATCCACTGTGTGCATGCCACCATAAGGTGCGTTTTCTTCTGAAAAGATCAACATTTGCCTGAATTTTGAACCTGACTGGATTGGACATTGGGTTATGTATTTCAGTTCATCTGATCATGGATTTATAGGTTCTTTTCTCCATGGCTGCAAATGTTCTAAATTATTCGAATTTATATTCCAAATAATCAACCTTAAAAAGTTCAATTATTTATAGTAATACCAGTGAATGGTTATGTTGGATTTCCCTTGCTTGTAGACATTCACAATTGACAGTTTCTCTTTATGAGCATAAATTGTGGGCCCTGGAAATTGTCCACTCACAGTTAAGACAGTTATGATCTTTGATTCACAGAGCCTTTGCTGCATTTGCATTCCTTTTACAATCCTTTTCTTCCCGTCCATCATCATTCAACGATTGCTACTCCTCAAAACATCCTTGCCCCTTTACATGAAGTTAGCGTTATACACTAAATTCATTTCGCCACCAAAAGCTTATACTTTCTCCCGAGCTTGCCCCCACTTACTTTAACTTGCCTCACAGGTTTTATGCCAACAAATCCCTCTTGCATTTATATGGGACTTTTCATGGTGTTAACTGTCGTTTACAAAACTTTCTGACCTTCTCGATTTTAAAATCTACCTTGGCTTTATCCTGCTCGACCACTTTAATTTCACTACTGCTGCATCAAGTGTTTCCATGTTTACCACCTACAAATCCTTTCACTTCCTTCCAACTCACAATCCACATACGTTCTGGAAAGTACCAAAAATAAGTACTAAACCACCTAAAAAAAGTTTGGTGCTTACTATTTTGCTCAGTTTCATATTTCATTTTTACATTGACAATTTGACATGCTTCCCTACTCTCAATTGACATTTCCATTCAACATACAGGAATCATCTTATGGATACACAAAACATCCCTGAAAGCACACTAGATACCCCTGCACAATCTAGGTATGTTGCTCTTTACATTTACAATCCGTTATTTTACTCCCTCCCTATATTGGTCAGCCCAACCTTAATTGAACAACTCCAACTCCTGCCCCTCATTTGCAAAGTCCAGCCTATTAATAGTTGCGTCCATCTCCCTATTGTTTATGTATATTTCTTTGTTCTACATGATATGTTCGGCCTAAATTCACCTTAACATGTTACATTCTGTTGTTTGAGATTCTACTATTTGCGCTGCCTACCTTCGCTATTGATATTTACATCATCTTTTAATTAATTTACCTCCATTATTACTTGTAGCGAGATTGTCCCTGTATACATCAAACCTATTACATCCCTTCGTCATTGCATCTGTGAGTTATTAAATCTTCATTTGAGCTTGATTTTTATAACTTCATCTTTCTTTGGCTGAATACATCAAAGCTAAGCTAGCTGTATCACTGTGTGGAAAACCCTTTTCATTTGCACTATTATGTCTTACACATAAACTTCCGATAAACATATTTCTATCCATTAAATTTCCACCATCTGTACGATGGAGGTGCTTGAAAAAAAATATACTCAAATGCACTTTTGGATTTTTATTTGGAGTTACAGCTTTTTATAAAAGGTTGCTCGCTAATTGGTGTGAAACCTGTACCTAAGCATTTTTGCCGATGTACAAATCAAACTCTCCCCCTCCCCCCCCCCCCTCCCCTGGGGGAGTATTCTCTAATGGGCATTGATGCCAAACTTCTTAGGCCCTGCAGTTCGTAAACCCCGTATACCTACATATATTTATTACGTCCACTTCAAATAGTCCCGGGCAATTACTTCTGCTCACATGGCTATATTAATGGTACTGCCAATACACAACAACTAATTTGGTTATCCATGGATTACCAGCACCTGTGTCAGTGCTGCTTTACTTCTTCCCAAAAACATCAGATCATTCACGCCTTAGGGTAGAAAACTACTGCATTCAGATAAATGACTGTTGAACTCTGTATGCCTTTCTATTAGTACTCTCCACTGTGATGCGCACACACTTTAGACTGCATTACGCCTCCTTACTATGCCTTATCTTTACACACACAGGAATTCATCGATGGAGGCAAACACTACAGATTGTCATGCACACCTAACCCCCCAAATAATTGTCCAGGTAAACTTTAAATTATACCTTATACTACTTTGTTGTTTACCATAAACAATATTGCATTTTATTTGAAACAGTAACAAGACTACCTCCCGTCCCCCAAGAACCGGTGTACGTGCATCTGTCATAAGTGCGGATTGAATAAATGAGGATGAAGCGAGCACAACTAAGAATCGAAATTTACAGAGGAATTGGACAAAATTGAACATACACTGAATAATGTTTCCTAATCTGTTGGTTTACCTACAAAAATAATGCTAACTCATGTATGTCTTTTGATTTACTTTTTGTTGCGTTGTACCTTCACATCTTTCTCTTTTTGACCGTGTTTGTTAGAAGCACGACTTGCTGATTTATTAAAGGGACAATTGATCCTTTTTATTACAATGCCCAATCTTGAAATTGATGTATGTTTGTTCCCTTATTACAACTTCACAGTGGCGATTGTTTCCATTACAGTGTCATCTGTCATTTTGGACACTTGATTGTATCCGATTACAATATCTAATTCATTACTTCAAAAATTACTAAGTTGATAGTTTATGAAAAAGAAGAAGAAAAATGTAATTCACATATTCAAAGCGAAAGGGTTAGCCTACAAGTGTCATATCGGTACAAATTAATATAACCATGTGGGAAAGACTATTGGGTTGGGCATTCATGTGGAAATTGTGTGAACTTATTATAGATTTCATTACTAAGACAACATTTGTTTATTTATCCTATTATTAAATTACCGGTTGAATTTAATATGATACTATTTATATGAATTTTTATGAGCAAATGTTCTGAATGATAATGAAATTAATTATGGGCAGATAGATCAATGCATGTAATAGACTAAAAGTAAAATCAATTGTCTCTTCATAGAGAAATAGTGCTAAGACAAAATGAGAGTTGTATAACTCGATCTACATGTTGTTTGACCGTTAATATTGTGAGTAAAAATAAAAAATAAGTTATTCTATATATATTTCTTCTCAAAAATGTTAAATAAAAGACATTAAAAAAGTAGACACATTTTACAAAACTTTTATAAATTAGAAATGCCTTGACCAAAGGTTGGTCTACATGTTGTTTAACCTGTTTATAAAGAATAAGTTAGTCAATATATATCTCTACTCAGAAAGGATAAAACAAGGACACTAAGAATGGTTTGTAAATTATAAATGTCTCAATTACAACAAGCTAACAGAGATGAACTTTTATATTATCGGAAACTTTATCAAGTACACAACAAATTTAATAAGCTGTGAGCTAATTGGAGTAATTCACACCCGTCGAAGCGCAAATAATTTACCATAGCAAAAAATGATGTATTCAAGAAGATTTTTCAATCTTTTCTACTAGGTAATCCAGTATATTATAAACATCAACCTTCCTTCGCTAAAAAATTAAATTACTTTTATCAGTCCTATCTTTCTCAAGTGACTATACTTACTAAAAGGGAATTCATTATTTAGGTGAGTTCTTTGCTCTAGACAAACCAATTAATGTTCATTATTCAATATTCTTTTCTGATTGATATTAAAATAAATTAAAAATTGATCATTATAAATTATAAGTTGCTTGTGTCAAATTTATGATACATAAATAGTTAGGTGTTAAAATTTAAATATGTTTACTCAAAGTAAAAAGTTAAATTCGTTCTTAATAGTTGTTTGCTTACTTAGTAGTAGTTTTTTTTCTATTAAATTAATATATTTACAATAAAAAACAATTATTTATATTAAATTTTATTTGATAACTCATAAAATTAACTAAATAACACGTTATAATTCAATAAATTCTATTTTATTATAAATATTAGGAAAACTTGGACAAATATCCACTGAGCAAAATTTCTTATCTAAAATGACTCAATTATCAATTTTTTTTTACCAAAAATGATTATTTGACATTTTTCAATTGTAAGCGAAATTCAATTGATGCTTTCTTCTTGCCTTCTTTAATCTTCTTCTTCTTCCGGTCATTAATGGCTTCTTCTTCTCTTTCTTATTTTTCGTTCCTTCCTTCTATATTAGTTGTTTTCCTCCTCCTCTTCCTCTTCCTTCTTATTCTTTCTTCATGTTCAAAACTCGACGTACTGCAAACGTGAATCGTTTTTAGTGAATAATAATTTTGTTAAGAGGAGATTTGAGTTAGGTAAAATTGAAAAAATAAAGTTTTGCAATGTATATTTTATTTTATCAATAATATACATATCGTCTATATACTATTTATACAATATCTATATGACCATTTTGTTGAAATAATTTTCATGACCTGTATAGCTAATTTCGAACTATTTTTTTTATGTAAATGAAAATTTTAGTCACATTTGATGGAAATTAAACCACTTTTAACATGTATTTATGAAATTTACCCTAAATTTTACTCCTATAGTTTATATGAAGATGCGTTCAAGAAATAAAAAAAGTAAGAAAATAGCCTGCGCGCCCTTCGTTTACTCTAAAACCCTAGAAAACTGGAACCTTAAACCCCCCTTGTCTCCTTCACTATGTTATTACATGCATAGGCAATATCTTTTGCTCTTCGAAGAAGCATGTTACCCGGTAGAAATTCACGGCCTCAGCATCCTTCTCAGTTCCAGTGCAATGGAACTGTTCCTTCACCTCCCCTGCAGGTCCTCTTCTATCCGGATTTTTGGTGTCTTATGTTACTCTTGTATGTTGTATCTCTATGTTGATTATATTTTACATGTTTGATTTTGGTTCTTTTGATTAAATTTCATCAGGTTATGGGTAACCCAGGAAGCTTTATGCCAAACCATATGCAAATTCAGTCTCAGATGGCAATTCCAAACAACAACCCAAATACCCACTTCTCCCCTGGGCAGCTTTTGGCATACCAAATGAACCAGATGAATAATGCTAATTCTCAACATAAAGGTCAATTCTTGGCCCAAAATATTGTTAACCCACCTCAATTCTTGAATCAGAA
Source organism: Solanum dulcamara (assembly GCF_947179165.1). Lineage (NCBI taxonomy): Eukaryota > Viridiplantae > Streptophyta > Magnoliopsida > Solanales > Solanaceae > Solanum > Solanum dulcamara. The sequence goes on along the minus strand of NC_077240.1, from coordinate 13,155,292 downwards.
TGTTGGTTTTGGGGGTATGCCCAATCCAATGCAAAATATAAATCAGCTTTTGCAAATGCAAATGGCTATGCAAATGGCAAGTTATGCTCAGGCTGTTTCTGGGAGTGTTCCTTTGTATCCAAACCAGGTGTCTCAGGGTATGGGAATTCAAAATTCGAACATTGCCATGAATAATGCACATTTGGGTCATGCGAATGCAAGTGGAACTGCCCATCAGTTGATGAATGGAAATTTGTCTAAGCAAATGGCTAATGGGACTCAGCAATTGCAAGGGCAGTCTCCAGTGATGAACTCTTTTGGTGTTGTTCAGCAGCCACAAACTCAGAACTTCAATGTTCCTGCTTCTGCTAATCCACAGGTGAATACAATTGGTTCCTGCATTCTGTTTTGCTGTACTTCAAAAGCATATTGTGTTTAAGTTGGTTTAATTTCTTACTAAATAGTGTTTTGGTTGTCTTCTCTTTAGACCGTCTTAATATATTGAGTGCAGTATGTTTTACTGGAGAACCCCATATGTGATATGCTTCCTTTATCTTAAGATGATGAAGCATTGATAGATTGTGATGAGCCGCGGTAGCTAGTAGCATGCTAGGAAAAGATGTAACATTGAGCTAAGCAAAGCGTCATCTAACTCTGTGTACTGTTAAGGGATGTTGTCTTAAGTTACAGCGTTGCTGTATGACTACATTATTTCTTGTTGCTATGTTTCTGTCTGACACATTGTACCGCACATAATTATTGTTAATGTGGATTGGAGTAAACTGTGTTATAGAGGAACCCTGTTCCTGTTATTGGATGCACATATGTGTAATGTGATGTTTGTTTTAGCCAGCAAAGTTTGCTAAGGTATGTTTCTGCTTATTGTTCATACCAGGTTTCTCAGGGGATGGGCCCTCAAAGTTCCAACTTTGGAATGAATGCGCATTTTGGTCTTGTGAATGCCAATGTAGCCGTCCAGCAGTCTAAGAATAGTTTGTCTAAGCAAGGGCCTAATGAGACTCAGCAAATGCAAGGCCAGTTGCCTCTGATGAATTCTTTTGGCTTTGTTCAGCAGCCACAAACTCAGAACTTTAATGCTCCTGCTTCTGCTAATACACAGGTGAATTCATTTAGATCCTGCATTCTGTGTTGCTGTACTTAAATTCCGTAATGTGTTTGAGGTGATTTATTTTCACTAAGTAGTTCTTTGTAATCTTCTCTTAGACTGTCTTGTTCTATTGATGTCAGTATGCACTACCGGAAAATCCCATAAATTGCACCCTGAATTTCGCTTAAGAATCAAGATGATGAAGCATAGATAGATAGTGATGAGCCTCCTGAGTGAGTAGCATGATGGGGAAAGATGTAAAATGGAGAACTGAGAAAAATGTCATCTTACTACTAGTTAAGGGTGTTGTCTAAGTTGTAGCTTATTGTGTGACGACATTATTTCTTATGGCTAGGTCATTGGTAATTTTCATCTAACACTTCCTACAGAACATAATTATTGTTTGTTCAAGTGAATTGGAGCTAAGCTGCATTTTAGAGGAAAACTATTCCTGTTTGTGCTCTTGTAATGATGCTTGTTTTAGCCAGAAACTTTTGCTAAAGCCTGTCTCTGTGTATTGTTCATACTAGGTGTGTCAGGGTATGGGGCCTCAAATTTCCAACTTTTCTATGAATGCGCATTTGGGTCTTTTAAATGCCAATGGAGCTGTCCAGCAAATGCCTAATGTGAATCAGCAATTGCTAGGCCAGTTACCTCTGATGAATCCGTTTGGCTTTGTTCAGAAGCCACAAACTCAGAACTTCAATGCTCTTGCTTCTACTAATACACAGGTGAATTCACTCGTTCCTGCATGTCCGTTGTGCTGTACTTTGCGTTGTGTGTTCGAAACGGTTTCAGTGTTTTAACTAAATAGTTTCTTTGGTTATCTTCTATTAGACTGTCTTAATCTATCATCCAAAGCGTGCATTACCTAGTTAGATTAAAGAAATGGAACTGCTTATTCAAGAGCTTACTGGAAAATCCCACAATTTGAGCACTGCCTTTCACTTTACATGATGAAGCATAAATGGATTGTGAAAAGCCTTTTTAATTAGTAACTTACTAGGGAAAGATGTAAAGTGAAGGACTAAGAAAAGCGTCTTGTAACTCTATACTTGGTAATGGATGCTATCTGCCTATCTTTCGCTTATTTCATTTTTCTATGACAAATTATTTCTTGTACCTTGGTAATTGGGAAGTCTCATTTGACACCTCCCACAGAAATATAATTGTTTGTTTCTTAATGTAGATTGGAGTATACAAGTTGCTTTATAGAGGAACACTTCCATTTTTTGATTTGTGTCGATAGCATGATCCTTGTGTTAGACAGAAAAGTTGCTAACAGATGGTTCTGCTTGTTGTTTTAATATCAGTTTTGGGGTATGATTTAGATTTAAAGAATACTTGAACACATACTTCTTCTGAAAATATTAAATCAAATCAGAAGACTTTATATGTTTACTTGCGCAAAAGTTACAACATCGGATTTGATTTCTGCAACTTAACAAGTCATTGGTAAGTCTCAATGCATCTAGGATCACAGTGATATGAAAATTAAATATTTAAAAACAATTGAACGAATAAATAAACAAATAGATAGCGTACAAGTCTTCTTGATCTATGCGTTTTCGCTCTGAGAGAATTGAGGGCAATTTGGGCTATTCACATTTGATGGTTCTTCTGGATCATCTGAGTTCTATTATCTATTTTGCAGGCAAATCCTGGATGTGTTACTGGGATTAACCCATCAAAAGGCAACCAGCAAAATTCGTACAATAGTAACTTCTCGAGGAATCAAAAGCATGGTGTTAAGTATGTTCTACCCTTGCGGTTCACTTATGTTTCTTAGTTTTATATATAGACTTTATTCATCTTATTTCTTTCCTTATCTCCATTTTCTGCATATCTAGGAAGTCAAAGTTTGGTAAAGGGAAGTTCTCAACTCATAATAAAAGCCTGGAAAAAGGTGAGAGTTGTCTTGGTTTTTTGCTCATTTTACATCTTACCTATCCATATGATTTGTCAATTCCAACATATCCTTTTTTTTTGGATGAAGCAAGTGATTTGATGAAAAAAGCATCAAAAAGATGCATTAGCTCAGGATTTGTCATTGGAGCTTACAAAAGAGTCTGTCTTCTATACATAAAAAAAAGACTGTCCTGTTATTTGATTGCTCCACACAGATGAATTGGATGTTTAGTTTTAAATGGTGAATACAAGCTCCACATGCAGTATTTTTTTTCCAGTATAACAATGAAAAATTGCAGTAAGAAAATTTGATGAAAGAGTTGAAAGTAATATTATATTTTTATTCACTATCTGTGGTTTATTCAAGTTTAGCTACATCTCCTAACAGTAACGTGGAATACTGCACATATCTGAATATCATTGGCAAAATAATATTAGAGAAATTTTTGTCTTGGATTGATTCATTTTTCCTTGATTTACCTTTTTGTTATTGTTAGAATAGGAATAGGTACATACAATCCTACTTAGAATAGAAATATGAATATGAATAGTAGTAGGAATAGAAAATGACAAATAGTATCCTACTTGATAAAGGATTGTATTGTAGTATCTATAAATAGGATCTTTGTGTAATAATGTAGATATACAATTCAATAATATTCTTCTCCAATATTTCTCACATGGTATCAGAGCCTCTATGATCTTGGTAATGAATCAAAGAGCTTCCGCTATCGGCGGGCGGTTATTACCCATATATGCTGCCCGTCTGGCCCATGGTTATGTTAACAAAAGTAGGGTCAATGTTATATGTATGAATCTCATATGCCAGGGAAGAAAATCCAGTCAGACAGGTCACTGTGGCGTCAATTTCCGGTGACTTTCTAGGGTTGTTTTGTGTCAACCCTATATCCATCAGTGTTTGTGTAGCACCATGCCATCTTTTCGGTGATTACTTTCTTATATCTAATTTGCATAGCACCGTGCATCTTTTCGATGACTACTTTCTCATATCCCATTTGCGTAGCACCGTACCATCTTTCCGGAGACTACTTTCTTGTTTGTGTAGGGTCGTGCCATCATTCCGACCTTACTTTTATAATTTCTATTTTCTAGCAAGGTCATCCCATCATTTTGACCCTATCAATATAATTCTCTTTCGTAGGAGGGTCGTGCCATCATTCTGACCCTATCCATATAATTTTATTTCTCAGATTGTGACCACTTTCCGCCATCAAATCTAATACTCCGACGCATGAGTATGTTCTTACCAATTTTTCTGTGACTTTCTTGATTAATGTTGACTCGTCTATTTATTCCAAGACGATCCATATATTTTATATCAAATTTTGAGCACTTTTCGGCGATCGTTGCATTGTGAAGAAGTCTAGATCGAGCAACCACCTAGTTTTGTTGCTTCGGGGGAGTCTGGTAGCCTCTATGGTCTGACACAGTCTTCTCATGCTTGGTTTGGGAAGTTCAACACTGCAATTCAAGAATTTATCACTCGGTTTATTATCGACATTATGCATCAAATTCAGTATTTCATACAAAGACCAAGCACATTGAGATTGACTAGCATTGTACATCAAATCCAGTGTTTCATGAGAAGACTGAGCACATTGAGATTGACTGACAATTTTGTGAAGTCGAGTGATCAACTTGCAGATATCTCACCAAGCTCCTCATCGGTCCTCGTATTAATTATATTTGTAACAAACTAGGTACATATGATTTGTATGCACTAGCTTGAGGGGGAGTTTTAGAATAGGAATAGGTACATACAATCCTACTTAGAATAGAAATAGGAATATGAATAGTAGTAGGAATAGAAATAGCAAATAGTATCCTACTTGGTAAAGGATTGTATTGTAGTATAGGGTCTCTGTGTAATAATGTAGATATGCAATTCAATAATATTCTTCTCCAATATTTCTCACAGTTATGTTGAGTGGGAGGCATCTTTTAGAAGACAAAAAAAGAAGACAAGGAGTTAAACCCTCACCTTTTCAAATATGGTTTTTAATCAAGTTTGTCCACATTTCGACTGATGATAAATGGTTGAATCTTTGCATGTCAGTGCTATGCAGATAAAAATATTTCATACTTTTCCTTCATAAAAATGTATTTCCTTATTAAGCTTCATGATGTGTTCTGACCATTGTAGTAGTTGGAGATGCAATGACCAGCTCTGAATTTGTAGGTTTGAATTCTGGTTAGAAAAGCAGAAAATTTGTAAAGAAAATGCCACTCATCATGTATACTGTATCTTTCTCATTATATGTATATCTCATTTGTTTCTGGATATAAGCTGCTTGTAAGGTCAGCAGTTCTATTTTTATATTTGTGTCATTGCTCTTGAATTGTTTGTACTAACTACTTTCATTCACACCTTTTTCTCAGGTCATCACAGAAATGGGGAGAAAAAAAATATTCATACTAATTCAGTGAAACCTGAGATGGAGGAAAAGAGGTACTTCTTGGTATTAAAGGAATCTTATATTGCATTATATGCAACCGATAGAAAAGTCTTATTAACATTTATTTGGCCAGTTTTGAGAATTTCGTTGACTACAATTTGTTCCTTTTTTTTTTGAGTCTGTTCTTGGTGCTCATTTTTTTGTTTTTTTGAGACATTGCACTCCGTTAGTTCGTTTTCAAGCAGTTGTCAGAAAAAACTTCAAATGTTTGATGTGGATAATAGCGATTTTCTTTAGATTCTCTAGCAATAAAGTAGAAGATCTATTTTATTACTTCTCATAGTTCAATTATAATGAACACCCTTCAACAATAAAATTGTTTTTTCTGCATGTCATATGGGAGAATGGAAAACCCTCGTAAAATAAATGCTCTCATATATCTGGTACCCGTGCTGGTGGAAAGTAGCAGGTACCCAGTGGAGTGGTCGAGGTGCACTCAAGTTAGCCCAGACACCTCCTTTATAAAAGAAAAAGCTGAAGGATTGCATAGCATGATGGTTCCTTGACGATTTCTATTTATGATGGGACTTTGTTCTGAAAAGAATTTTAGCACAATCAACTCCTATTAACTTTTGTCGTTCTTTCGGGAGTTGATCTTTAGAGTTTGTTGCTCTTTTGGCAGTTGTCTTTAGTGTTTTCTGAACTGCTATCTCTCAAGTTCTTCTCCATTTAAATCACCTATGTTTTCTTGTACTTTATTTTTATTTTCACTTTTTGTTTTACTTTTCATTCATGTCATTTGGATATTACTCTGTGATGCAAAGATCTCTCTTGGCGACTTACTCGGAACAAGAAATACGACAGTGGCGGGAAGAACGCCGTAAGAATTATCCTTCAAAAGCAAACACTGATAAGGTTGGTTACCTCTACTCGTAATGATGTTTGTACTTGAATATATAAGAACATGGCATATCTTAAGAATAAATATGCTTTGTTGCAGCAGCTGACAGAGAAAATGGTTGAGTCCGAGGATAGCTCGTGTGCTGCCAAGTTGCGCCGTCAGGTATGTTGATAATCATCATTTCTCTCAAATAATAGCATCCTATGTCATTAGAAGTTACTGAATACGCAAACTGTGTAATTTTTTTTCATGATAAATACCTATTATAAACTTATATCTATGTGCATGTTTCTCTGTGTGTAGATTAATGTTATCGTAGGTGCAGTTCTTGTACTGTGGCATGAAAATCGTAAGGTTTTTTTTTTACATATTTGTTTTCTGAACTGGTTATAAAAGAGTTTTTTTTTACATATTTGTTTTCTGAACTGGTTATAAAAGAAGTGTTTTTTGAACTCTTTAGCTGTCTTTGGCATGAGGTTGGCAACATCATTTTTTCTCAAGTTCACTTTTTACTTTTATACATTTTCCGTTGATGAAAACCACTAGTTTTAAGAAGAGCACATATCTGCATCCCAGGGTCCACAGTTTTATTCTTTTCACTGTTTGCATTATGTTGTTCATGAAAATATTTCTTATAGAACACATAGGCTGAAGTCAGTGGAGCTTAACTTTGTTGTCCAAACTACTACTTTTTCTTGTTGTATCCATCCTCCCATTGGATGCTTTATTGGGATACTACAGTAGAAATGAGGAACACCAAAGCTGCCTGTTTCTACCACTTCCTGTTCCATATGTATAAGGAACAATGAAAGGAAAGCTATGGAAGAAATGAATGAGCTATATGTTTCTTCTTTGCAAAAAAAATATGCTAGCAAAGTGAGTAAAAATGTACAATGAATCCCTTTGTTAAAACAACTAAAAACTGCAAGGACGGTATTTTTGATGTACTCTTTTCATTTGGTTCTTCATGATGATGTGCCAAATGTTTTCTATTCCTGGAGATGCTATATTAATATCATTAAGGTCCATGCCAAGTTCAAAATACATATGGCTTTCCTTAAAGGAAGACATGGGAGGTGAATGTATGCAAATTGAATATCGGTGAGTGAAACAATAGCTGGTGTTTGGTTTTCTCTAACTCTCTGTTGAGACTGGAGATCTAGTGGATAGTCTTTACAAGATGTGATGTTAAGGATTTGGCAGCTCAGGTAGGAAACTTGAAGGCTTTCTGAAATTTACTCTTCTATAAAAAGCAAAACAGCTGTGCATTCCTCCCCTAATCTCTAAAAGCCTTCTCAAAATTCTTTTCTTGTGTATAAATTCAGCAGGTTCTAGTCTCAAAATCATGGGAACGGAACATTTACTCTTTGTTTGCTTTCTTTACACATTTTAATTAACACTGTATGTCTATGAGGATATCTCACATACCTCCCAACATTGCATGTTTTCCATTTAACTCTTTTGTTTGTCTGAACCTTCTGCTATGATTAGCTAAAGATGCCTGCACAACATCTGAAATGCAAGCATGTTATATCTTTCATCTCAACCAAAATGATTGATAGCTTTGTTATCAAGACTTGCATATTAAACGTATGCTGAAGTTGCATTTATGCTACACTTTAGAGAAGTTGCATACATGGCGGAAGTAAATGAATCAATGGTTCCCCTTGTCCGTCCAATGTACATACATTTTCCACAAGTCTCTGTTCACACGAATAGCTGCCAAATCTTTGCCCCTCGGTGTCCTTAGAATGCTTCTCATCTTTACACAACTCTGTAGATTTCTGTTCGTCCTGCATGGCTAAGTAAATTGTCCATGGACCTATTATTTGGCATTTGTTCATATACTTTTATGTACTTCTTAGCAAGTTCAAAAAGGCTCTCTCTCTCTCTTCATCAGATTCATTGTCTGTATTTGCTGGTAATTCTTTACTATTCATGTTGGTTTAAGTAGTTGAACTTTCTGCAGCAACTTAAGGAAATTCTAGCCAAGCAGGCTGAGCTGGGCTTTGAAGTTGCGGAAATACCATCATCTTACCTGTCAGATACTGAGAAAAAAGTGGATGGAACGGAGCAAAAAAGGCCACTGAATAAAAAAGAGAGGTTCCAAAAAAGGTTCAATAAAAGAGAAAAGTTCAGTCGAAATGATCGTTTCTCCAAGAGACGAAGAGTTGGAAACACCGATTCATCAAATACTTGTGATCAAAAGGGTTTTCCTTCAGGAAAACAGGATGTGAATCGTGAATCTGTAACTCAGTTTACAAAAAATTCAAGAGAATCAACACTGCTGCAGAAACTATTGAGTTCAGATATTCGAAGAGATAAACGACGTCTATTGCAGGTCTTTAGGTTTATGACCTTGAATTCTTTCTTTAAAGATCAGCCGGAGAAATCCTTGAGGTTTCCTCGAGTGTTACTTAAAGAAACAGGTAAAGAAATTGAAGCTGCTGAAGAAATATATGATGCTATAGATACAACCATTGAAAAATCATCGTCAGACGACGACAACGACAAAGAAGATAATTTTGCTGAATTAACACAAGCAGTTAGTAAGTTGCAAGAAAATAGAAACAGTGAAAGTGAAGAACTTCAGGACGAGGAATAGAGAAAGCAGCCTTTATCTTTATCACTGTGTATTGTACATGCTTGCTATCTTCATCTTAATTATGTGTATATTCTAATTAGTCTAAATGTCATGGCAGGGATTGGAATTTTGATTTTCAAGGGTTACTAATATTTAAGGTTTGATAAAACTTTTGGCATGTAGAATAACACTGATGCTTGTTAATATTAGTTTATGTCGAGTGTACTAAATGTGAAAGTCTAGGGGATAAGTGTAGCAAGCCAAGTCGTTTGGTGGCTGGTTATAGCTATGCAGTTATTAGTAATACATAGATTAATTATGAGAAAATCTATGTATTATTTTACATAAGGTTTAGTTATTGATGTACGTATTAGTTATTCCACTTTCTATCCTCCATAAATTAATACATAGATTTTCTTTTATCACTTATTGTATATGGCATGTCAATATTGAAGGGAAAATAAAACAATGTTCATTGATGAAGAATGTTTTTTAAAAAAAAAATTAATTAGCAATAAAATACACAAACAAAAGTAGTTCCATGATTGAGAAAAATGGGCATTAGGCTGGTGAATAGGGCTGTTCACGGTTTTGGTTAAAACCAAAACCAAACCGAAAATTTAACCAAACCGAATAAAAAAACCGACATTCAGTTTGGTTTGGTTTGGTTTGGTTTTAAATTTGAATAACCGATAATATTTGGTTTGGTTATGGTTATAGTAAAAAATAACCGAATAAATAACCAAACCAAACCGATAATTATATACATAAAAATTATAATTATTTATATGTATAATATTAGCTTTTCATAAATAATTAAAAATATTTTATACCTTTTAATTATTAATTTAATTTTAATATACTTATTATGTCCAACAATCCAAGCTCAATCCAAGCCCAACTCTCTCAACTCTGAAGCCCAACTATGTGAATAGCCCTAGAAAGTAAAAACCCTACTCTTTCTTTTCCTTTTACATTTTCACTTCCAACTATGTGAATAGCCCTAGAAAGTAAAAACCCTACTGTTTTGAGCATTGATTAGTTTGGAGCTTAAGCTAAGGAAGATGTACTTTTGATTATATTATGGTCTATGGATTCTCTAATATCTAGTTAGTTTAGTTTAAATATGTAATTTTTTTTATTTATGGACAAAGTTGTTTGTATTTTGGAACCCCTATTTGACTTGCTCTTGTAAATATAAACTACGTTGCAAGTTTGGTGGACCTAATTTGCCATCAACATGTCTTTCCGACAATAAACCGAAAAACCGAACCAAACCGAACCAAACCGACAATAACCAAACCATGGTTATTATTTTACTTGGTTTGGTTATGGTTTTAGACATTTAAAAACCGACTAAGTTGGTTTGGTTATGGTTTTAATCAATAACCGATCCAAACCGAACCATGAACACCCCTACTGGTGAATACCATTCCAGCTATATAAACTATAATTATTATATTCTTTCAATTTGAATTCAACACGTTAATTTCCCTATGAAAGATCAAAGAAGAAGCCAAATTAAATTATTTGATTAGGAACGTAGTTTACAATAAAATATGTATATGGTAATCCATCAGAAGATTCTTCATGTCTAGCAGTCAAATAAAAGAGGAGAATAGATTAATATTACTCATTTTTCTCACGTTGAGTAGAGAATAGTATTTAAATATTTAAATGTCTTTGATAATATTATATCAATATTTGAGAATAACTTTTGTTAATTCTCTAATTAATTATCAAATTAGGACTATCATCAATTAATCATTATATACACGGTTCACCAAGCAAATTAACGATTTAGGTGGGTAACGAAGGAAAATACTTTTCGAAAAATTAGAATAAGTGAATTTCTTACTTATTTTTATTGTGTTCAGTAGGTAAGTAAAAAATATTATTCTAAAAGTATTTGTATATAATTTAAATAAATACTATGCAAGGTGAGGGTGGGGTTAAGGGTGTGGGCTGGTGCGGATGGGGTTACGTGACTTGGGTTAATATAAGGTGTGTTGAATAGCGAGGAGGACACAATCAACGTAGAATTCATTTGTGAAATTTATTTTCCCTATTTTCATTAGGGAGGTGATGATTTTCTTAACTGAAAGAACTTATTTTCTTAGATAAACTATTTTCCAAAAAATAACTAATCAAACATGAGAAAAAAAATATTTTGCTCCACATCAAACGCAAGAGTATACCCATGACTTAGAATATAAATTTGTACTCTCTCCATCCTAAATGAGTTGTCAATGTCATGTTTCACTTTTGAAAAGTCAGATTATGTAAACTTTGATTAGCGATTTTATAATGTATTTTCTCATTAAATTATTATGAGAAAAATTATAACTCTGTAGTACTTCATGTATAATATAATTTTTGAATAATCTTTACATAATTTGACTTCTCAAAATAAAGTCAGGCATTCACATCTGTGGAAGCACAACATTCTATTACGTACTATTTTTGTTATGCTTGGGTGGAAATAGTCAAGTTCCAATAGGATAGAAATACTAAGAATTATATTCTTTGAATTTAGCCTAGAAATTCTTGTAACGGTCAAAATGGGTTTTCTTTTTTCCATTGGACACATATATAGGGGAGAAAAGTTTTGAAATTGATGTGCTATGAAATAATAATAATAATAATAATAATAATAATAATAATAATAATAATAATAATAATAATAATAATAATAATAATAATAATATTAATAATAATAATTTGCATACTACGACTTTTATAACATGTAAAACCTAGAAGCAAAGTATTAATCATGATTGACAAGAGGGAGTTGTTCGGATGATATATAAGCACCACTTACTTGCAATTCAAAGGTTGTGAGTTCGAGTCATCAAGAGCAGTGGCGAAATTAGAATTCTCGTCAAGGCCCAAGGGTGTTCATACTTTTAAGATTAGGGTGGGTGATTTTTTAAAATAAAAAAGGAAAGACATAAATTAGTAATTATTTTTTTAATTTAAAAGGATAAAGTCAAACACTATAAATGAGTCTTTGGCTTGTTTTGATGAGTAAAAAACAAAAAATTCATTAAAGTATCTTGGCCTCAAACCCACGGATTTAAGGAAAATCTTAGTAGTCTTTACCACTAGGCTATTCATCTCTAGCGTGTTCAACAATCGGTGTACATTCAAAATCATTTATATTTAATTTATATATTCGGAATTTTTTTCCGACGAAGGGTGTTCATTTGATCACTCGTGGATGAATATAGCTTCGTCCTTGATCAAGAGAGCAAAACGGGTGGAGCTCTTAGAAGGGGTTAAAAAAAATAATAACAATTGTTCTGAATTATTATTTCAGAACCTTCCTGATTGAGATTTATTCAGATAAAATTAAAAAAAATAAAGGCTTCTTTAATTTACTTTCAACTTTCCTTTAAAAAAAATAAAGGCTTCTTTAATTTACTTTCAACTTTCCTTTAATCTCCTTTTCTTTTTTCCACTTTTCTCCAATTAAAAATGTTTGTTTGTCCACTTGACTTGGTGACATCACCAATTAAATACTACATTCGTCCCAATTAAATGGGCATCTTACTAAAAATATTTATCTCATATTACTTGATCACTTACTAAATCAAGATATAATTAATTAAAATTTTCTTATGTTACCCCTACAATTAATATGACATTTTAAATATAAACAATTCTCAATACTAGTTATTTTTATATTTTATGTATATTGCATTGATATAAATAAAGAGCAAACTAGTAAAGTCTTCCAATATATTAATGATTTTTTAATCACCATATAAAATTGAAAATGTCCATCTAAATAGCATTTTATATATATATAAAAAAAAGTCTTCAATCCTAGTGATGTGATTTTTAAACCTATATAGGATTAGGGCCAAAGCTGGTATTGTGACTATAGTACGCCAAGTTCTTACCTATGATATTAAACCACTCAGGTGATTTATCTTCAACTTTTAACCTTCTTATCCTCATGGACAGCACTTTTAATTTTTGAGCTTGAAGGTTAATTCGTCCATCAAACAAACAAAGATTAAAAAAAAAATCAATATCATACTAAGGCCATTATATGTAATTTTCTACGACACTCTGCATGCAATCTTAAAAAATGAAAAACAAACCTTACCGTTCAAGTGATCAATTTAGATGAATTGTTATAATTTAATATACACAATCTTAACTTACATTTTTATAAAAATATCTTACCATTTAAACTTCTAATCTTTTAAACATGACAATAATTTTTAACTTGATAGTATTAGCGAATTCAGATATGACAAAAAAATAAATTTGTCAATACTCTTTATAACGGACCAAATAATTTGGCGACCTATCAAAACCTACCTCACAATGTCAAGAACCTAAAAAGGGAAAAGAATAATGGGAAGAAAAAGACTTTAGAGGGCCTAAGGAATTAATGCACCAAAGTGACACAGATATCAATAAGCATAAGGTGAAATGATAAATAATTCATTTTTAATTAAAAGTTTTGAATTTATGTCCGATAGGATACAAAATTATTTTTGTTAGCGATTGTTTTATTTTTAATTTGAATTTTTTAAATTAAATTTAAATTCAAGCGAATTTAATATAAATATTGTACCGACAGTTATTATTTCCCTGTCATAAATTTATATTTCCATTTCTAGGAATTCGATTCTGTATATTTACGATAATATTTCTTTTCAGGTCTTTTTTTTTAATTGTAGAATATGGTAATTGATAGATAGTGTTAGAGTAATTATTATGGGGGGAAAAGGAATCTTTATTTAAATAGCTGGACAGATTCAAGGTTTTTTTTTAATTGATATATATTTAAATTATATATGAAATTTACATGTATTGTACATCTACCGTTTACGTTTAGTTTAATCATATTTAAATTAATTCTTAAAAAAAAAAGGAAAATATTATCGAAGTGCAGTAGGTTAATTTTTTTTTTCTTAAAAGTAAAGTTTATAGAAATTATGACCCCTAAATTTTGCTTTTAAGTCGAATTAACACTCCAAGATTTATCTTCTTTAGTTAAATTTATTGTAATAACTCGAAAACTCCCCTACTAGTGTCCATGGTAGAATTAGAGATTATACTATATTAATGACACATAAGAAAGAAACTGAATTTCTTTTTGATTTAAATCAAGGGACAAAAATAAGAATAATATTAATGATTAATAATATAAAAAAAATTATAAATAAATCTGCTTATATCAAGTTGTCATTAAACAGTACTTTAAAATTCTTTCCTAATAAGCCGCTACTATTTGATTCTAGTTAATGTTTTAACTAGAATGAAAAAAAAATCGAATAATAACTCTCAAATTTATTAGTAAATTTTATTTTGACATTCAAACCGCAAGTTGTCTCAAATGAGTATTTAAATAAAATGCTATTATTAGATAATTTTGATTCAAAACTTTGAAAAAACTTTTGTGTGTAATCTCAAATGTCTATTATGATAGATAGTTAACCACTTAAAATATGTTATTTATTTGAATTATATAATTCATTTTCAATTAGAACATGCATTGGGTTTTACTGTTTATTGAGATGAATTTGTACAATTAAAGGATGTGACATATTTTAAGTGATTAACTTATCTATTTATTGAACATTTGAAAATACGCTAAAAAAAAGTAATCAAAATTTAAAACAAAAGTGTCTAACAGAACTTTTATCATTTATTCATGATGCTCAATTTGAACTAGTCAATGAAAATAAAGAAGCCCCTCAAATTACCCAGAATATCTAAATGAAATTTGCTGACAATTTTGAGGCATTGTGGATTTATTAAGTCAAATTTCAAATCTTTAAGGACTAACTATCGGAGTTGCATATCGATCCGTCCGATTCGATTTCTAGTGTTATTAATTTGACTTATTAGCTATCAATTTTAAAATATGTTAAATCATTAAAATATTGTCAAGTTATTAATTAATTGACTATTGATGAGTATCAATTTAACCGTTAAAATTTCACTCCGTCACCTACCAACTAAATAATATGCAATTGGAAGAACACAACAAAAATTGACTGCCCAAAACACCTGCAGAAAATATATTTGCAGAAGCAGCAGCCTTTCCTTCTAGAACACCGGCACAACTTCAATATACAAACAACGTGGAACTATTTTGCAACCATTTTGTTTCTTGTTTTTTTTCCTTTTTGGAGCCTACCATTAACGACTCTCTCCCATTTCTTTGTTTACTCTTTCCCATCTTCTTGTAAATTTCACCCCACCCCATAATTTCAAACAAGAACAGCTTCTACAATGTCTTTGACCTTTGAATTTCTTCTTCACTTATATCCCATTTATACAAATTACTATTATTATTCCCATTCAAGAATCTCAGCTTCATTTCTTCTCTGTTACACATACTCAAGTAGGTAGTGATTTACATCTATAGCTGAACACCCTTTTTGTATTTTTATGAGATATACCCTTTTCTGTGTGATTCTTGATAGTTGACTTCTTGGGTGTAGTATATTGTGAGATGTTAAAGATTGAAATTTTTCATTGATTCTTTGTTTGGGGTTTGTGATTTACTATCTGGGGTTTTGATGAATCTGATAAATTTTAGTTTTGAACTGTTTGATGGGGTCAGTGATCTTGAGATTATTGTTTAGAGATTCCTGTTGTTGTTGCTGATCTGTTCAAACCATCTGCCCCTTATAGCCTTAGATTGTCTTCTGAACTAATATGGAGAATTCCACAGTTGCTGATTCCATTATGATGAATTCATCCTCTATAAGAAGCATGTCATCAAATAGGTCAAGGGCATCTGGTGGGGGGTCTGTGAGGGAGATGAATTTAGGTGATTTAGGATCGAAAGCTGTTAGATATGGGTCACGGGGTGCTGACTCTGAGGGGTATGGAACATCTCAAAAAGAGATCAGTGATGAGGATTCTAGAATTGTTTATTTAAGTGATCCTGAGAGAACAAACGAGAAGTTTGAATTTTCAGGGAATTCAATTAGGACTGCAAAATACTCTATTGTGACCTTCTTGCCTCGAAACCTGTTCGAGCAGTTCCATAGAGTTGCATACATTTACTTTCTGGTGATTGCTATCCTTAATCAGCTGCCTATGTTGGCTGTTTTTGGTCGGTGGGCTTCAATTCTTCCGCTGGCTTTTGTGCTATTAGTTACAGCAGTTAAGGATGCCTACGAGGATTATAGGCGCCACCGTTCTGACAGGATTGAGAATAACCGGTTGGCATTGGTGTTGTTGGATGGTCAGTTTCAAGAGAAAAAATGGAAGGAGATAAAGGTGGGTGAAATCATCAAAATTTCATCAAGTGGTACCATTCCTTGTGATATGGTATTGCTCTCGACAAGTGATCCCACTGGGGTTGCCTATATCCAGACTATTAATTTAGATGGGGAATCAAATCTGAAGACACGGTATGCAAAGCAGGAGACACAGATGAAGATGCCAGAAAAGGACAGCATTAGTGGGATGATCAAATGTGAGAAACCGAATAGGAACATTTATGGTTTTCATGCTAATATGGAAATAGATGGAAAGCGTGTTTCTCTTGGACCTTCAAATATAATCCTCCGTGGCTGTGAGCTCAAGAACACTAGTTGGGCTATTGGAGTTGCAGTTTATGCTGGAAGAGAAACTAAAGCTATGCTCAACAACTCTGGAGCTCCATCAAAGAGGAGCCGTCTTGAGACCCGCATGAACAGGGAGATCATTCTCCTCTCTTTCTTCCTTGTTGCATTATGTACTCTTGTCTCCATTTGTGCCGGTGTTTGGTTGAGGCACTACAAGGATGAGTTAAATACCATCCCCTTCTACAGGAAATTGGACTTCTCAGAAGACAAAGTTGAAGACTACAATTACTATGGCTGGGGACTGGAAATAGTGTTTACTTTTCTGATGTCAGTTATCGTCTACCAGATTATGATCCCTATATCACTGTACATATCTATGGAGCTTGTTCGTGTTGGTCAGGCTTACTTTATGATCCAAGATACTCGAATGTATGATGAAACTTCAAACGCAAGATTCCAGTGTAGGGCTCTTAACATAAATGAGGATCTGGGCCAAATAAAATATGTTTTCTCTGACAAAACTGGTACCTTAACTGAGAACAAGATGGAATTTCAATGTGCAAGTATTTGGAGTGTAGATTATGGTAGTGGAAAATCAGATTCTCAAGAAGAAGTAGCTGGATACTCTGTTCAAGGTACTAAAACTTTTCATCATCTTCCAACCCTACCCCACCTCCTAGATAAAGAAAAATAACCCTTTCTTGGTTAGCGACTGTTTGGTAACATATTGGAACTTACATTTTCTTTCTTATTTGGCTAGTAGATGGTCAGGTTTTAAGGCCAAAAATGAAGGTGAAGGTTGATCCAGTGCTTTTGAATATATCCAAAAATGGGAAGCATTCTGACGAAGGGAAACATATTCATGATTTTCTCCTTGCCTTAGCTGCTTGCAACACAATTGTCCCTCTTGCTGTGGAGACATCTGATCCGGCTGTGAAGTTGGTAGATTACCAAGGGGAGTCTCCGGATGAGCAGGCATTGGTTTATGCTGCAGCAGCTTATGGATTTATGCTCATTGAGAGAACATCAGGCCATATTGTAATAGATGTTCAAGGAGAAAGACAAAGGTAATGTTAAACTTAGTTTTTCCCCTTTCCTCAACTTCTGTGCCTGTTTAATTTTTCTTGTACTACTGGAGATCCAACCTTACTAAGGTAATTAGGTATGCTCTACTTTAAATGCTCAGCAACTAGAATTACTGATTACAAGGAAATTCAATGGAAATGTGGATGTTTGAAGCTTTAAATTCATGGAAAGCTAGTTAAATCATGCTTATCAAATATAAATTTGTGAGAGAGCGTGCACACACCTCCAATCGAAATTTTATTTTAGCTGTCAATTAATCGGCCTTCTTTTCATTTGACTGAAGAAGATTTAAACTTTTAATATTGGAAAGAACTTTCTAGCATATATAGATGTATTCAGCTGTATCTATTATGCAATTCTCATATCACACTGTCCCTGATGCGATGCCGTTTTAGTTACCTATGACACAGTCTAATGACTCTAATCCCCATTTCATGGTAATTGCAGGTTCAATGTACTAGGCTTACATGAATTTGACAGTGATCGGAAGAGGATGTCAGTAATATTAGGCTGCCCTGACAACTCAGTAAAAGTTTTTGTTAAAGGTGCAGATACAACCATGTTTGGCGTCATAGATAAATCATTGAGCTTGAATGTAGTGCAAGCAACAGAACTGCATCTACACTCTTATTCCTCAATGGGTCTCAGAACTCTTGTAGTGGGGATGAGAGAAATGAGTGCTTCTGAATTTGAGGAATGGCAGTCTTCTTATGAGGCAGCAAACACTGCTGTGATTGGTAGGGCAGCTCTACTTCGGAAAGTAGCTGGCAATGTAGAAAAGAACCTCACCATATTAGGTGCCTCTGGTATTGAAGATAAATTGCAGGAAGGTGTACCAGAAGCTATTGAGTCCTTAAGAGTGGCAGGCATTAAAGTTTGGGTTTTGACTGGGGACAAGCAAGAGACAGCAATTTCAATTGGCTATTCCTCGAAACTTTTAACGAACAATATGACTCAGATTGTGGTAAATAACAAATCTAAGGAGTCATGTAAAAGGTCTTTGGAAGCTGCACTGACTAGGTGTAAGAGTCTAATGCCACATAATGCTGAGGAAAATACTGGAGCTGGAGCAAGTGCAATTGCTTTAATCATTGATGGAACAAGCCTCGTTTATGTCCTTGACGGCGAACTTGAAGAACTGGTAATGCTTGTAGACCTTAAACTCTCTCTTTCTCTCTTTGCGTTTGTATCTAATACACAATTACATATATACATCAGTAATATTGCATATCCCCTTTACTTAAACCTGTTCTTCATTTCAATGCAGCTATTCCAGTTGGCCAGTTATTGCTCTGTTGTACTCTGTTGTCGAGTGGCCCCGTTACAAAAGGCCGGAATTGTTGCTCTCATAAAGAACCGCACTGATGACATGACACTTGCAATTGGGGATGGTAAGTGTTAGTACTCTTTGTGATGGGGCATTAGGAGTTGTACTGTCTGAAATAAATCTACATGACAAGTGACAAGAAAAAAATTTACAGAAACAATACTGATCTAAAATTCATTGTTATGATTTCAGGTGCAAATGATGTGTCAATGATCCAAATGGCTGATGTGGGCATTGGCATCAGTGGCCAAGAGGGACGTCAAGCTGTGATGGCATCAGATTTTGCAATGGGACAATTCAGATTCTTGGTCCCTCTTCTGTTGGTTCATGGCCATTGGAATTATCAACGAATGGGCTACATGATATTATACAACTTCTACAGAAATGCTATACTTGTTTTTGTCTTATTCTGGTAAGTGTACTTGTAGCGAGAGTACAGTTCTCTCTCATGCTTCTCACTATTTCTAGGACTTGATAATTTAGACACAATTCAGTGGAAAATACACTTGGCATTAGTACTAGACCTTTCTAAGTTTAAAAAAGAAACATAGCTGAAAATACTCACATAATGACTGGTGTCAAGTTGGAATATGGTTATGAAGAATTAAGTAGTAAATGACTAATACATTCTTAAAATGAGCAATATATGTTAGGACATTAGCCAGATTGTTTAATGATGGCTGACTAAAGTTGCACGTAGAATGTTAATGGTCCATAATGGAGAACAGTAAAGTATGCTTTTGTGAAATAATATTGTAAATTTTCCTTTCAGCACCAGCTGACCCTTTTTAATTATTCTGCTCAGGTATGCTCTCTTTACAGCTTTCACTTTGACCACTTCTCTAACTGACTGGAGCAGCATGTTATACTCCATAATCTATACTTCGGTGCCTACAATAGTTGTTGGGATTCTCGATAAGGATCTAAGTAGAGTGACTCTTATGAAGTATCCGCAACTCTACGGTGCTGGACAAAGGCAAGAGAGCTACAATAAGAAATTATTTTGGGTAACCATGATTGACACCTTATGGCAAAGTGTAGTGGCCTTCTTTGTACCTGTTCTAGCATACTGGGAAAGTGAGATTGATATCTCAAGCATTGGAGATCTATGGACACTTGCTGTCGTTATTTTGGTCAACGTACATCTAGCAATGGATGTGATTCGTTGGTCTTGGATTACTCATGCTGCCATTTGGGGATCTATAGTAGCCACTTTTATTTGTGTCATGGTCATTGACTCGCTCACGTTTCTACCTGGATACTGGTAAGATCACTCTTCTGATTTTCTTCTAGATAATGTATCTCTTGTTTTCTGTGGACACTGCACATCATTTGCTCCCACTGTATTTATATTTGCTTATACAGTTTTAGGCACTTTCAAAGACTCTTTCATACTACTTGTTAGTCAGCGGAGAAAATTGCTGAAACCTAAAAGATTTGAAGAAATCCAACCATAAAACTTTAGTTTCTGAAGATGGTTGCTTCTTTCCTTTAAAAGCTAGGTGACCTTTTAGTTTGAGATGCAGTACCACAGAAAACTAAGACTAGGCTTTGATTCCATTCTTATAGTTGATCTGTCTCCTAGGCCTGGAGACCCCTGCACACTTGGCCTGTATTTTGAGTCTTTTGGTACAAATCCAAGGGCAAGAGAGAGCAAAAAATAAATAAATAGACAAACGTAGAAGGAAATAATTCTTCTTCATTTATATTCTGCTAACTTCAAATATAACTGTTATTCTTTTGTTTATGTCTCATGAAAAACAGATGTCTTGTATATTAGTGTGTGTTTCGTCACAGTTTTCAGATCCCTGTCCCTTCCAAAATTTAAATCTGCAAGAGAATATATTGGAATTTGATTTCCCATGCAGAAGCTGCACTTGCTAAAATTGAATCACGATGACCATTGGTATTTCTGCTCTTATCTTGTAAATCAACCAAGAAACTTTTTTCAGTTTTAATTTTTCTTCACAACTTACCAGCTCACATGGTAACAAAGAAGTTTTCAGGATTCTCTTGATTTATGCTGACCAACTTATCAAGTCAGAGAAGTAAAGACTGATTTGCATGTAAAATTATTTTTGCAGGGCCATTTTCCATGCAGCTGGGGAAGCTAAATTCTGGTTTTGCTTGCTTTCCATAACAATAGCTGCACTTGCTCCTCGTTTTATCGTCAAAGCTTTCATTCAGCATGCTAGACCTCGTGATATTCAGATTGCAAGAGAAGGAGAGAAGTTCAGAAATTTAAGAGACTCTCAGACTACAGAAATAGAAATGAATCCAATTGACCCTCCTCGAAGATGATGGAGCGTTTTGTTCAGTTCTCTTCTCCATCACTTCTGCTTGTAAAAAGGTTTTTTTATATTTCTTTTGGTTACTTTGGAGATTTCCTCCTCGTTACTGGATTTTGTTTGTCTTTGGTTTCCAAAGGATAGGAGTAGTTAGTATTCAGGTCCATTCTTTGCTATTCATGCACATTCATTGTACATTAAAAAACTGTACAATACTGGTTATATACCCTTATGTAACACCAATTTTCATCAATAGAATGAGAATACATACTCAAGTTTTTGTTAAATGTTACTTCCCTATCTTTGTCTAGATTATTGCATCATGTTACACTTTTCATCAACTTATTGCTACTCCTTGCATGGTGTTACCAAGCCAGTACTGAATTGTGAATTTGTCCATTGTGTTAAAATGGCCATTGATACCTTTCTAAGGTTTACATTGAGAAGAAAGTTTTTGTTTTTATCTATTGAATTATTGATTGATCATCTTCCATGTATTATGATTGATTCCTAGTTTATCTAATTTGCTTAGAAACCAAGAAACTCCTTTATGGAAGGCTTCACACATTCTTTGGTGATAGTTGATGGGTGAATTGGTCAACACGTTTAGGCTAAGATGGTTCAAAAATAATAATCAGCAACTATGTGTTTGAAAGTGTATGGTATGTGGTAGAGAAGAGGTGATCTGATTATGTGTACACATTTAACTCATAGAATCCCCATTCTAAATGCACCTCTATGGTATGGTTGAGTAGTGGCGGATCTAGAGTACAAGGTATGGGTTCACGCAACTGTAGTACCTTTTGAGGTTGTTATAAAATTTAAATCTTAAATTGACCAAGCTTAAAGAAATGAATTTGAGTATAAAAAGTCAAAGCTTGAAATTGTAACTTATGAAATGTCTTGAAACAAAGAATCCATCTCCACATGATTTTCCATGAATTCAGCCCCCATTTTGAAACGTAACATGACATCTTGTCAATGGAAATTATGGTTGAAATAGTCTTTCTATTGTCTCATTTTCACAGAAGTTTCCACCACAAACATCTCTCTTCAAAAATATTAGTAGATGACTTTTTTTGCCGTGTATATAAATTTTGATGAACAAAGTTATCTTAGCGTCTATCCTGGACATGTGGTAAGCATAACAAAAAAGTGACTAAGATCAACAAGAACTTTGTCCGACTTTCTAAAAAGTACAAAAAGTTGATTTTTTTATCTTGTAAGCTTTAAAAAGATGTTTGACGTCTTCCAATTTCTATAACTTTCTCTGTTAATAAATTAACTTTTCAAACCAACACCACCTCCATAGTTTTTTTTGCCTCATATTATATATATGATATAAAAGTCAAATTAACACCTTAAATTCATCATTTAGTTAAGTAATTGTTGTCCCAGTATCCAATATAGTAAAACATAAATATTTTTAAGTTTTAAGATGAAAAGAAAGACAGTATCTGAGCCCACAAAATTCAATATATGTCCTTAAGAAATTTAATTCTCTCATTGTATTCGAGATTATTGATTATTTCCTTACAGAATAAAACGGATAAACTATTAAAGAAGTAGCGGTACCTCAAACTTCAATAATTTTAGCGAACTCAAAAAGGTATCAACAAAATCACACAAAGACTTAACTTTGTTTGTAAGAAAATATAGGAAGGAGAAAATTCGATGCATAAAACTGAGAGAAACCTCTCTATTTATAGCCAGCAATTGGTGCGAATTCACGTATTCACACTTTACTTAAATCCAATAATAATGTGATATAAAATGTGTATTCATTTGCAGCAACTATAGAGTAGCGTAGAAGTTGATATTGCTGCTTGAAATGTGATCTCATTTTAGATCAAACCCAACTTAAGTTCATAACAGTAATGAGCTTGTTTGCTAGTCAAGTTGGCTAATCCATTTGTGAATTTTTTGGGCTAGGCCCACTGATACAGAGATGGTAAAATTTTCATTAATAAACTTACATATTTATTATTTATAACAATAACATTTTTATTTTTGTTAAATGCTTATAATACAGTTTTAATATATATTACAAAAAATAATTTATAAAACACATATAATACAAATTTTATTGATAGATAATACCTTTATAACACACTTTAATACAATTATAATGTACCGTGTCAATTTTTTACTAAGCAAGCATAACATATTTTTAAAACACTTATAATACATTTATATTAAATACATAATTCACTTTTAATACATAGTGCAGATTTATCATAATATTGTTATGTATTGTTATAAATGATAATAAATAAATAAATAAAAATATCGCTAAAATTGATAATTATTTATTAAAAAATAATTTTTACATTTTTGCTAAGGGTGCTTTTCACAAAGGGTTAAAAAAAGGCGCAATAATAACCATTTGTTTACAAATTTTGCCTCAAATGTAGAGTTATCCTCAAAAGAGTACTGAAACCTTATAGCCAGTAGTAACAGAGAATAGTAAACAATTGAAACAGATCATTATCCTAGTGGTATAATGTTACATTTTGTACAAGAAAAGGTTCATGGATCATTGGATATTTGCATAAGTTCTTACACTTGACCAGGGGACTCTTGGTTGCCATAAGTGTCTCTATTCCAAGGGTCTTGGACCTGAGCTGCAAATTGTAAGTTCCATATCAAGTCTTCTACAGAAGGACATTGCGATGGTTCATCTGAAAGACATCTTATGCATAGTTCCATTAATGTCCTAAGAGAACCGTCTGAACATTCTTTCTGAACAGCTGGATCAATGATGTCCCTCCGAGCTATTTCGTCAGCTGTTAAGCTAAGTATAAGCTGCAATAAGAACAACAAGAAAAGGTTTTAACAAAATAGTTCTTCAACTTGATGACATGAAGAATTTCTCATAAATGTCAAAAGTGACTCTTACAATGTCTTTTGAAACATCTATATCATTTTTCGTATCGATTGTCCTTCCCAATATGATTTCAAGTAAGATTACTCCGAAGTCATACACATCATCTTTCTCCTCGTATTTTAACCTGCATTTAGGAAGATATTAACAAGAGAAGGAATTCATTAATACGACGAAACTCTAGGTTTTTTGTTTCTGAAGTTAGCAGAGTAAACAAAAAGGTATTGTTTTTTTCAATGGGTGGAGGAAAAAATTACTTGAAACAGTATAGTGCCAGTAGAAGAAAGAGAATAAAGAAATAAACCGAAGAGTGAGGCATGAATTGACATTAACTAGTAGTCTACTTGCTGCTCCTGAAAACGGAAGAGTTCTATCTCAGAATCTCCTAAGACGGTCCAAGTCTATGACTCTAAACATTGTCTTCAGGAATCATAACCAAAGAAAGGGATGATGCAATATCAGTGCATACCCCCAATAGCAGTGGCTGGAGAGGTGTTGTCTAGATTTGGTCATGATACGCTTAAGACTCTCTAAAACCTTTTTAGACCAATTTGCAATAAGTATAACAAAGATTAGTTTTCAATAAGTGCTTCTGAAATCGAACCATAAAAGAGGAGAGCAATGAAGACCCAAAATGTAGCAGTAGAAGCTGAGATTGATGAGATCATTTACCTTTGCCCATCATTTCCCTTTGATCCACTAGAAGACGGTCCAGTATCCTACGAACAGTTGCAATAACGAAATGATGAATGTTCAAGAATGAAATGAATGATTAAGAATATAGTAGGGAAGAGAGGTACCATTTTCTTATTTTCAATTAACAAAGGCAGATTGTATTTGCTAATCTTTACGTGGAAATTCTGATCCAGCAATACATCTGTAATCTTCAATTGATTGGAGAATACTCCTGGTACTATTCCAGTATGAAGGAACTGAATTCCCTTTGCTATCCCTATTGCAGCTGACATCCGTTGTGTCCATGTAAACTTTTGAGCTGAATTAGCTTCTACAAAACCAAGAGTTTGCAAAGAAGTCCAGAATAAGAATTCAGAACAACTGTCTTAAAGACAATAAACACCTGTACATTTAAGCATCTGGAAAAGGAGAAACAACATGTTGCATAATCTAGGAGAAACAATTAAAAGCATCTCATGTCCCCTTAAAATTCATCAGCACTTTTGAGAAGAAGTACAATGTAGTAGGTGCTTGTCGTGATTGAGGACAATCTAGTAATATGTATCAAAACAATATGGAACGGATTGTTGCAAAGATGCTTGTTTTCTATAACGTCTACATACCAGAAGACATGTACTTACGACTGTGTATCATTTATATAATACTGTAGAAATAGTCAAATAGCTAAAACTAAGGGGCCGTTTGGTTGAAAACAAGTTATTCCATAATTAATTAAACTGGGATTAGCTATCCTGGGATAACTTATCCCACCATGTATATGAGATAACTTATCCTATCACTATGGTATAAATGGTGGGATAACTTATTCCAAACTTGGCAACCAAACAAGACATCAAAATTTTATCTCTGGACTATTTTTTTATCCAATGACTATTTATTTTTATCCCTTACACCAAACGACCCCTAAATGTTCAATTATAAGCTGTTGCAGTTGTCATGCCAAATGATAACTCGCGAATCAGACGAACTTTTCTAGACTATATACCTGATATGACCCGTCGCAGTGTCACATTTGGCACGAATTCAAAGACTAAACATATTCGGCTAACACTTGAGTCATCTTGGTAGCATTCAAAGCAATGTCCAATAGTACTAACTAAATGGCAGCATCTGATCTTTGAAATACGCCCTAGTTGGTGAGTGTATGACTGGACACTAAGCCTCTTCCTCATTTTCATGCTTCTTATAGCAACCGCAGTGCCATCCGTGAGCTGCCCTTTGTAAATCTATTATTCAGAACACAGAAAAGCACAATCAGAATTCACCATAGATGCAAGAGAATTAAGGAATGAACTACAAAACAGATGGTTGTGGAATAACATTTTTCAAATGGTCTTACAGTATATAGTAAGGAAACCCATACCTGCCCACTGGAGCTTGCACCGATTAGATTTGATATATCAAAGTTATTAGTGGCCTCTCGAAGCTCATCCAAGACGAACGTTCGATAAGGAGGGACCCCAAGCAGTCCCAACTTCCTCTTTTCGGAAATATACCCTGTCATGAATCAAAGATCAAGATACATCTTGAAATTTAGGCAAGAACAGAGTTTCTTCCAATAAAACAGTATCGGCCAATTTCCTGAAATGAACTGATATGTTCAATCTATATATAAAGAAACTCCTTTTGGGGAATAATGCTTATATAGACTTTTCAAGAACAACAACAACAACAACAACACACCCAGTGTAAATCCCATATGTGGGATCTGGGGAGGATAGAGTGTACACAGACTTTACAAAACATCAGATTAATAATTTTCAGGACCTAAATAGTAAAATGTTTCACAAGTTGAAATCATTAACATAATATGTTTGTGTTAGAGAAGGAGAGAGCTTACTTGCATCACTAAGCAGCTTAAGAGTGTGAGCAGGAGAGATTTTTCCAAGTATCAATCTTGTTTGAGGGGCTTTGCTAGCTTTCTGCTTGGCATACTCTCTTCTAACAACCACGAAAGCCAAACCGATAATCGCAACTACTCCAACAAAACCTCCTACCATACTTGATGCAAGAACAGCTTTACCATTTCCCCCTTTAACCTTTCCCTTATGAGGCTCAATACTAACAGCCAAAGCTTCATTATGGCAAAAAGAGTAAGGATGCTGCCATTGCTCTCTATTCGACAGACAATTCCCAGAAAACAATACACTCTTGGAACCAGAACTAGGATGCAAGCAAGCAGGCAACTCCCCTGCCAAGTAATTTGATGATAAATTCACAAAAGAAAGGTCTTGACTACATGTCACATTCTTTAGAAGCTTCCCAGTTAGTTTGTTTCCAGAAATATCCAAATAGCTGAGTGATGGCAATGATAAAATTGTTGGTGAAAAGGGTCCAACAAGCTCATTGGAAGAAATGTCTAGTTTCTTCAACTGATAACAGGAACTCAGTTCTTTTGGTACCCCTAAACTGAACTTGTTCTTCCTAAGTACCAAAGAAACCAACTTGGTTGAAATATTTGGGAAATTAGGTCCAAGATTGTTACTTTCCAAATCAAGAACTTGTAGATTTGACAGATGATGAAGGTTTGGAACTTCCCCGGAAAAATTATTACCAGAAAGAGATAGGATTCTTAGGGTTTGTAAATTTGACAAAGAATTAGGCAATGAACCAGAAAATGAATTGTTTTTGAAACTCAAAACAGACAAAGAATGAAGGAAACCTACCCCTTCAGGAACTTGACCTGTGAACTTATTATCATCCAATATAAGTGTCTGAAGACTCTTCAAATATGAAATCTCTCCTGGAATCTCACCATAAAAGAAGTTTGAACTGATATTGACAATCTCCAAAGAAGATAAAAATCCAATCTTTTTAGGTAAAGTTCCTCTCAAACCTAAAGAAACCAAAGAAAGTACCTTTAAATTAGGCAAAAGAGCAAGATTAGAGAAAAGGGTGTCTGTAGAAAACCCCTGAGGCAAATTAGGAAACCAGTTATAGCCAGAAATATGAAGCTGTGTTATGTCATCTTCATAACACATAAGTGTTAAGGCAGTGTTTGGTTCACTGTTACAAAAATCTGTGTTGTCACTCCAACTACTCAAATCTTGAGGGAAGTTCAAAAGCTGCTTGATTTTTACTATAGCTTCATATTGTGAAGATTCTAATAACTCATGTGATAAATTACACAGAAGAAACACCATGAATACAAGAAGCCACCATGAACACTGCACTGAATTTGCAATTCCCATGGCATATGCAAATTTTTTGCTGATTTTGTTTTCAGGAATTAAAGTTGTAAACTTCAAGAAAATGATGAGGTTGAAGAAGCTGCATGCATTTTTAAAGATTACAGTCACTACAAAGTAGAGAAGTATATTTCTTGATAGTTAATTTAGGATATTTATGAAAAAAACTGCTCTGTAAGCACGTTTTTGTGCAGTAATATATGCTTTTCTTTGTGTCTTTCCTAAGTTTTTGTTTATACTTTATACTTTCTTTCCATTCATTTTAGTTGTTTTGCCGATAATTAATTTATATAAATTTTGATTAATATTTTAAAATATATTTTATTATATTAATATGAAAAGAATGACAATTTTTAAAAAAAATGTGAGTTTTTAGCTATTTAAATTTTAATTTTATAACATTGAATTAATCTAATTCAATTTAATTTTAAAAATAATTAGATTAACTCTGAAAAGCAAAAAAAAAACTAACAAGTAAAAGTGAGCCGAAGGAACTAATACAGATGTATCCTCTAGCGTATTAGGAATTAATCACATTCATGAACTATGTATTAAAGCTTTTTTGAAGTCTTTTCTTTTAAATTGATAAATTTGTATAGAAAATTTGTTAGGTGCATAGTCCGTAGACCATTCATAAGAACTTAGGTGGTATGAATATACCATATATAGCATTATTTTATCATGGTTAAGCAGTAGCTTGAGGTAAATACGTACATTAATTAGTTGCGATTATGTACTTTTTTTTTAATGATTGTGATGTTCGGATTTGTTTTTGCAGATTTCGACTAATTTGACAAGATATATGTCATCTTTGACCAATAATAGTTGCAGATAACTCTATTTATTAAGACAGAAATCACCTAGTATTTTTATCTATATTGAAATTTGAACTTAAGACTTCACTATTCACCACTCACTTTATTGCCCAATAGGCCACATCCTTGAGTGCAAGATTAAGTAATTGTATCTGTTAGGGGGAGGAATCACCACAACTAAAGTTTGATATGATAATATAGGAGTACACTACTCTCAAATACAAGGAGAAAACAACAATAAACACTTCTCTCTTGTAAAAGAAATAATTCACTAAAAAGGACACTCAAGACTACAATATTTATCTTGGTGTATAACTCTCTTTGTGTTTTTACTCTTTTAGATTGTATTTTTGTGGGATGATCTAGATGAGGGCAAGAGGCTAGAGTTGTTCAATACCGACCGTTACCGATAACCCAACCGCAAAATTGGCTTATTGATATTGGATTATCGGATTAGCGGGTGGGGAATGGATTTAAATTTTATAATTAACGGCTTATCGGTGTAGGGAACGGATTACTCAATTTTATTATTGAGTAAACCGTTAATCCGTTAACAATTTATTATATTTTAATATATTTTTATCCCTAAACATATAAAATATGTATAATAATTATAATTTGTAGACCTAGAGATAAACCTCAACAGGCCAAACTCATTTAGAGTATAAGACATTAGACAGCAAATAAGAGCCATCCATATATTACTATACCCTAAATCCCTAATTTTACCTAAACCTAAATAAGAGTATAAGACCCTTACCGAGTTGCCGCCTCTGTCTCATCTCTCATTCTCTATTGTGAGGCCAAGAGGTGGCGCCGACCTGTCTTCTCCTCCACCAGACCTCCTCTCTTTTTCCTTAGGCCGCTGAACCTCCAAACTCACTGCCTCCTTCTTCTCTTTCCTCCCCTCCGCCTCTATCCTCTCGCTCTCATCTACTGTATCCGACGAAATTTCGCCGCGGATAATGATATGCTAGATGTTTGTCAGTTTGACAATTTGTGAGATGTTTCTATGTCATGTGAATCAAATATTGCATTGTTTTTTTCTGCATTTATGCTCGTTAGTTCTTTTAGATGGTCAGATACATACGATATTATTATAGGTGCATAAAGCAGTGTAACTAGTTGAGAGTTTGTAAGTGCAAAGATAATAGAAATGCTAGGTATTTTTCAGTTTGACATTTCATGAATATGTTTCTACGTTGTATGAATCAGACTGTGCATTATTTTTTTTCTGTTTATATGCTCGTTGATCTACTAATGGTTAGATACATACTATGTTATTATAGGTGCACAAAACAATGTAAATTTTTTGTAGGTTTATAAGTGTAAGGATAATAGAATGCTAAGTATTTATCGATCTCAATTATTTGGGCTTTTGATGATTACAATATTATCGTCAGTGTGGTAACAAGTGTATTCTCCTTTGATGATTTGACCATCTGGAATGTGTCTATGTCAAATATGTGATGAATACTAGGCCATTTGTGTTGTTAGATCATCCAAACAGATTTTTGAAACAGAATTTGTAGTAGTTGTTGTGTAGGAATGGGTGTCTGACATTAACCGATACACCGCTCGATAATTGCTAATTTGATATCGAACCAATCGATATCTTATAGGTTGGCTAGGAGATTAGTACTTTTAAAAGCCGATAACCGTTAAGTCGAACCGTTAATCATAATAATTTGTCCGATTCGCTTGATAAGCAGCCCTGCAAGAGGCCCTCTATTTATAGGAAACTAAAAATGCATAAAATACGCATTTTCTTATCAAAAGTTGCTAAAGGAGGCAACAACCTTTTGAAATCCGTAAAATATGCGTTTTCTTCTTGGACGGAGCATGTGCACCTCCCTTTTTGACTTTCTTGCATTCTCCCACTTGAAAATTTAATTGAGAATCAATTAAGTCTTCACACCATTCTTTCTACCCAATTACTGCAATGTTATATTTTTGCTAGGCCAATAGAAGATCGATACCATATAAATTATTTACTGTTGATCGGCTTCGTAAATATATCTACTAGGTTGTCATTAGTGTGAATTTTCTGAATATCCATATTGTCTTCTTCCACCTTCTCACGAACAAAGTGATAACTCGTATGTGCTTTGTTCTTGAATGAGATATCGGATTCTATGCAAGATGCAAAGCGCTTTGACTGTCACAAAACAAAGCAATCTTTTCTTGTTTTTATTGCCTAAGCTCCTCCAGTAACATCTGTATCCATATTGCCTTTTTGCCAGCTTATGTAGCTGCTACATATCCTGCTTTTATCGTAGATGTAGACAAGATAGACTGCAGTTTTGAAACCCAGCTTACAGCTACTCCAGCAAGAGTAAACATAACCTGTGGTAGACTTACTTTTATCAAGATCACCTGCATAATCTAAATCAACATAACCTTTAACAGTAAAGTCTGATCCTCCATAACACATTGCAACATCTAAGGTACCCTTGATATATTTCAGCATCCTCTTAAAAGTATTCCAATGCTCTCTACCGGGATTAGCCATGTATCTACTAACCACTCCCACTACTTGTGCAATATCAGGTTTTGTACATACCATGTCGAACCTTAATCTTCCCGCTGCTAATGCATACGGTACTCGAGACATCTCCATCATCTCTACTTCATTGCTAGCACTTATACTTGAAGATAACTTGAAATTAATAGGAAATGGGATAGAAATTGACTTATAGTCTTACATCTTATAGCGTCGCAAGATTTTCTTCAAGTAGTTCTCTTGAGAAAGCCAAATCTTCCTATTGTTTCTGTGTCGATGAATTTGCATTCCTAGAATCTTGTTTGCTGGTCCCAAGTCCTTTATTTCAAACTCCCTAGCCAACTGTGCCTTTAAATTTATGAGACGATATTTGTTAAGGCCTGCTACCAACATATCATCAACATACAAAAGCAAAATAATAAAATTATCATCACGAAATCTCTTGTCATAAACACAAGGATCTGAACTATATCTGTTGTATCCAAGGCTCATAATGAAGGAATCAAATCTCTTATAGCAACACCTCGGCGCCTGTTTGAGACTATATAGTGTTCAACCTGCAAACCAAGTTCTTTTTTCCCTATTCTTCAAAACCTTCTGGTTGGAGCATGTAAATTTCTTTTTCAAGCTCTACATGAAGAAATATAGTTTGACATCTAACTGCTCCAAGTACAAGTCAAATGTAGCACACATTGTCAGGACCACTCGAATTGTTGTGAGTCGAACCACCGGAGAAAATATCTCATTGAAATCTATACCTTCTTTCTGAGCGAATCATTTTACCACCAATATTACACGATACTTCTTCACTTAATCATTAACATTGAGTTTAATCTTGTAAACTCATTTGTTTCCTTCCTTGTGGTAATTGAACAAGATCCCAAGTTTCATTTTTATGAAGAGCTTCAATTTCTTCTTGTATTGCTTCCATCAACAAAGATGATTCTTGGCTTTTAATAGCCTCGTGAAAAGTTGAAGGCTCTCCATCCTCTGTTAATAGACAGTATGCAACATTGCCCTCTATAGAATAATCAGAGTGCCAAGTTGGTTCTCTTCTCTCCTTAGTTGACCGTCGAACTTTTGGAGTTTCGATCTCAGATTGCTCTTGTTCTTCGTGTTCTGGTGCTGCTTCAGAAAAAAGTGAAACTCTTATATTTCTTCAATTTTAATTGTAGTAGTCTCTAATTTTTCTTTCAAAGTGCTACCTTATTTTGCTTGTATCTTATTTTCAACAAATACAACATCCCTACTGATTACCACCTTGCGGGCAGTGGGATCCCACAAGCAATAGCCCTTGACTCTATTAACATATCCTAAGCAAATACATTTTCTGGATTTCGGATCCAACTTTAATTTTTCTTAGGTGTTGTACATAACATAAGTAAGACTTCTGAATATATGTAAGCAAAAATAATCAGCTGATTTTCCTGTCCACATCTCTATTGGCGTTTTTAGATCAATTGCGGTTGATGGTGATCGATAGATTATATAACAAGCGATTTTGACTGCTTCTGCCCAGGAAGGTTTTTCCAATCCTACAGTTGTCAACATAGCTCTTGTCCGTTTCAACATGGTTCTGTTCATCCGCTCTGCTACTACATTTTATTGTGGAGTATATGCCCTTGTGAATTGCCTTTTAATACTTTTTTTTACAGAAGTTATCAAATTTATCACCACTGTATTATCCTTCATTATATGTCCTCAAACACTTAATGTTTTTCTCAGATTCAAGTTCCACCCGCACTTTGAACTCTTTGAAAAGCAAAAAAATATATGCCTTTATCTTAAATGAATACGCCCAACTTCTCCTGGAGTAATTATCGAAAAAATGACATGCAATATTTCGCTCCTCCTAGGGACTCTACTAGTGCTTGTCAAACATCATAGTGGACCAGATCTAATATTTCCTTACTTTTAGTAGAGAAACTGGTAAACTTCAGTCTATGTTGCTTACTGGTAACACAATGTTCATAAAAGGATAGTGAAACCTTTTTTAGCTCTGAAAAAAGCTTTTGCTCAGCAACAATCTTTAAACCTCGTTCCGACGTATGGCCAAGTTTACTATGCCACATCATCATTGATTCTTCAAATAAACTTGCTGACGGGATTGATGTTTCTCCTTATTGGTGTGTTTCACCTTTAAGCACATATAGATTTGCAGCATGTTTTTCCGCTTTCATCACTACAAACTCTCCTTCTGATATTTTCATAATTCCATCATAAGTCTTATATGAATATCCATTATTATCTAATTTTCCTAAAGACAATAGATTCTTGCTTAAGTCTTTTACATGTCGTACCTCCTAGATGGTGCGTACCATGTCATCATATATTTTTATTTTAATGGACTCAATACCAATAACATCCAAAGCATATTCGTCTCCCATGAACACAGATCCTCCTAAGATAGGTTTATATTGATGAAACCATTCTCCCCGAAAAGTCATGTGGCATGTTGCTCTTGTGTCCAAGATCCAGACATCAGTGAAATATTTTTTGCCTTCATTATTTGATATTGCTTTACTATATAAAATATCACCATCATCCGAGATATTTGCAACATTCCGTTGAGCATTTGATGACTCAGGGTGTTCACTCTTCTTCTTGAACCAATAATCTTTTTGATGTGCCCTTTCTTGACACAATTGTGACACTTGATATTCTTCTTACTTTTTGATTTAGATCTACCATGATTGTGACTTTCACTGGGTCCACGTTCCATTGGTCTTTCTCTCACCATCCTCAAAGCTTCAGCTTGCTGCAAACTTGCTTGTCTGTCTTTCTTATTTTTCTATCGATTTTCTTTTTCTGAGACAGCGACTGCGACTTCATCAAAAATTAGACTGTCTGTATTGTTCATCAGGTAGATGACGAGTTGATCATACGAGTCAGGCAGATTTTGAAGTAGAAGTTCTGCAAGTTCAGTCCTCTCTATTTTGCACTCCATTGTTGTAAGTTGCGAAAATAGAGTATTTAATGTATTGATGTGTTCAGTAACCGACATGGACTCTATCATTCAAAGAGTATACAATCTTCTTTTTAAGAAGATTTTATCATGCAAAAACTTGACCTCGTACAATCCCGTAAGAATATCTCATATTTCCTTCGTCGTCCGTTTTTCAGCCATACTAGACAACATTTGATCAGCTAGTGTCAAGTATAAACCAGCAACTACGTTATTGTCTATGTCGTTCCACTTGCTGTCATCAATAAAGTGTGTGGGCCTGCCTTTAATTGCAACTAAGCAATTGTCTTTTCTTAATATCATTCTTATTTTCAATTTCCACAATGAGAAATTAGTTCCATTGAATTTTTCAACGTCAAACTTTATTGTACTCGACATTGTTATTTGCTTCACACACTTCTAGATTGTTTCTGAATATTTTGTGAACAATCGTGATAAATATTACCATCACCGAAATTTATGTGAATAGTACTTTTTCACCAAAATTTACTATTCACAAAAATACACTATTCGCACATAGTACATTCGCATAAAATAAACAGATAATCGAGGGCCCTGATATCACTGTTAGGGGGAGGAAGCACCACAATTAAAATTTGGTACGATAATAAATAATGAAAATAAATTGGACACGAGAATTTTACGTGGAAACAACTCAAACAGATAGAAGGAAAAAACCACGGGGTAGAAGTATTTTACTATGATAATATGGGAATACACTGCTTTCAAATACAAGAAGAAAACAACAATAAACACTTCTCTCTTGTAAAAGGAATAACTCACTAAGGAGTACAATCAAACTATATACAATATCTATTTTGGTGTATAACTACTCTGCCCCAGCTAGTTGTCACGTTTAAAATTGTATTATATTACTTTGAATGACGTAATAATATATTGAATGTAATTTTATAAAATGAATTTGGGAATGATGATGTGTATCAATCTTCTCCCTATTAATACAACATTGATTTTTAGGGAGCCAAATTATTTATTTGATTGCAATAGTAAAGTATTTCTTAAAATACTTCAATTATAAAAAATAAAAAAAATCAGGTGTACAGTGTATATCTAAAATTTGAAAAATCAATTATCCGATTAATATTTTAAATATTAAATGATTTGACCCTTGATTATCTTTGTCACTCTTTCATTTATTTTGGGACTTAAAGAGCGTTAAAATTTGCTCACTTTCTCAACTGAAAAGTCGGTTACTACTTTTGGACAACATAGGGCTGAAAAATAGAATTACAATAATTTATAAATTTTAATAAAATACTATTTTTTCCGTCTCATTTTAGTTGTCATGATAAGATTTTAAATAATCTTTTAAAAAATATTAATTAGGAACATTATTTAACTAATATACTCCTTATTACTGCTTTGATTTTTATCTATTTATGTGTTTTTTAATTTTAAAATAATTAATATTAAAAATAAAAAAATTTAAAAATATAATTAATTTTTTCTTAATTATTTAAATTAATAACTATTTTGAAATAATTATTTTTAATATATATAATAATTAATATGGAGGAGTACTACTGTGAATAATCTTTTAAAATTAATTTAAAAATCATATAGTTGACCTCGTGAAGCGCAGAAAACACAGAGCATCATTTCCAAAGACAAACAGAAAACATAAATAAATTGTGACAACATAATTTGTCCAAAAATTAACTTCATAGTATGAAGTTTCTTACCCAAAGTAATTTTGTCCATTATCCTGAATAATTACAGCTTTACGTCCCAATATACAGGAGTCTCCTACATAAAACTGAAGCAAAATTACTTTAAATTTCTATATTTCTCATTAATGCTCATTCCTCCCTTCGTTCATTTTGACTTGTTTATTTATTTAAAATAAATTTTCACATTTTTATATATTATTTTTAGTATATCAAAAAAATTATTATTTGTATTCTTATTATTAATTATCTATTCTCTAAATTATTTTTCAAAATATAATATTAATCATTTCATATTATTTATAAGAGTATTATGCTAAAATAGTCATTTTAAATAATATTTATTAAAAGAATTGCAAAGTCTAAAATAAATAATTAAAAGTGATCGAGAGAGTATTATATAAGGAAAAAGAGTCAAAAATACCCTTACACTATTTGAAATGAACAAAATATCCTCCATTTATATTTTGGATCAAAAATGCCATTGTCATCAATATTTTAGTGCAGAAATGCCCATATTGTTATTTAATGGGTCAAAATATTATTTTTTAAATAAATATATTATTTATTTTCTTTTTGAATACTTTTTTTCTAATAATATTTCTTTTATTAGCAAATGCTTATTCTACTTCAATTAGAAAAAAATAATTAAAAATTAAAAGTATTTCTTATTTTATTATAATTATTTTTTATTGTTATTTGAATAAAAATTAAGAATGGATTTATTATGATTTTATATATATGACATATATTATCCGTTAAAACATAAAGTACATGAAATTATTCTTTTTTAATTGATAAAATGAGATTACGAAGAATAAAATAATTTCTACATTTTTATTACTTAAAGTGGTTTAAAATGAAAGAAAACAAGAATAGAGTTTCTTAAAAGTAATATTTTTATAAGAAACAAAATTTATTTTTTCTTAAAAAAATATATATATCTGTTCAGAAAATTACTTTTTTGACCCATTTTATAATAATTAGAGCATTTTTGATCCATTAAATAACAATAGGGGCATTTTAGAACTAAAATATTGACTATAAAAATATCTTTAGACTAAATTATAAACGAATAATATTTTTGACCATGTTCCCATTATATAACTATTTATTTTAAGGTATTGTAGCAGAACCCAACCTGAGTACGTGGAAAATGTCAGTTCAATTTATTATGTGCGCAAAACCCAAAGAAGAGGTTAGTTATTAAAAGGATATATCAGACAGTACTTAATCCAAAAATTAAGTATTAGCACTTGTAACAAAAAGAATCAAGTGGGTATCTTCACCCTATGCACACTACTCAATATTATTTAGTGGTCGTTAGATACTTCCTCCGTTTTTATTTATTTATTAAATATTTTTTAATTTTTTTTTAATAAATCAAGAGAAAATAATTTTTTTATTATATCATCAATTAATTAATATTAAGTTAATATATTTAAAAAATATAATGAGTAAATATATTTAAGACTGTATCAATTAATATTAATAAAATGGTAAATTCACTATATCAATTATTATTTTCTTAATAGATGTGTCAAGTCAAAATTTAACAAATAAAAAAAACAGAGAGAGTAGTCGATTAGAGTTATATATATGTATTAATAATATAAAAAATAATTATTATTTTATATAAAAATAATTATATAGTATTTATTTATTATTAATTATGCGAGTTAAATTAAAATTATAAATTAAACACCGAAATTTTATATATAGTCCTAAGTCCTAACCATCTGTCAAACATGACCATTAATCATGAAGGATTTAATAAGAGGTCATTTAGTAGTTATAGGAAATTTATGTTTTATTTTGTGTCTTGAAGTGAGTTATATATGTATGATTTAGTTATTCATGTATTATTTATTTTATTTTTTATTTTGCATAAAATAATACATTGACTGTTGCAACACTTACCTATGTACTATTAGTTATGCGAGATTTTAAATTATAAATCAAATATAATATTAAATGTGTTGAATTTTATACGTAGGAAATAATAGTATCAAATATAATATTACTTATAAAAAATCTAACACATAAATAATCTAACTCCTCCTAACATATAAAGCATATTTAGCATTATGAGATAGAAAACAATTCAGACAATATGTTTTCTGGACTTGTTAAGTCGAATATAGCATATATATTTTTTATGTTTTTCTCTTTTAAAAATTTGTAATGTAGATGCATGGTTTTGTTATTTTCTGTTGCAAAAAAAATTATTACATCACAGCTAAGCATTTATTTTTAGTTAAAAGACAAATTTCACGTGTCCCCTTTTTCGTATAAAAAATTATCCAAAAGTGTTTCTATGAAGAAAAAACTGTTGTTTCAAGAAAAAATATTTATTTCAAAAATCAAATTCAAAATGTAAAAATTAGGCGGATGGTCAATTTTTGAACCGACAACTAAAGTTTAGATAAAAATGTGTAATTAGAAAATAGCCACTTTTTAATGAGAAAATAAAATCTAGAATAAATATCATTTAGCTAAAACACGATTATGAAGTTCAAACTCCATA
The DNA here is from genome assembly GCF_947179165.1 of Solanum dulcamara. Classification (NCBI taxonomy): domain Eukaryota; kingdom Viridiplantae; phylum Streptophyta; class Magnoliopsida; order Solanales; family Solanaceae; genus Solanum; species Solanum dulcamara. The sequence continues at coordinate 13,116,881 of NC_077240.1, read as the reverse complement.
AATGAATTCCTAAAAGAAAATTCGAGTTATAATTGAGTGTATTATTTTTATCAAAATTTATTTCATCATTATATTAAATAAATTTTAATTTATAATTAATTTTGAATAATTAAATTGTAACCAATAGATGACCGTCGTGTGTTTAAAAAAATTATTCAAATTTTTTAATTAAAATTATGGTAAATAAAAATTTATTTTTGGACCTAAAGGTGGATGACAAGGGCATTAATTTTTAAAATTTTATATGATAATCATTCACCTTTTGTTCCAAAAATAACCCTTTCTTTAACATAATTTTAATTAAATAATTTGAATAATTTTTTTAAACATGTGGCAGTCATCTATTGGTTACAATTTAATTATTTTAAATTAATTATAAATCAATTTTTTTTTAACATCATTTTAATTAAATAATTTGAATAATTTTTTTAAACACGTGGCGGCCATCTATTGGTCACAATTTAATTATTTAAAATTAATTATAATCAAAATTTATTTAACATAATTTTAATTACGGAAAAGGACCTTAAAAAATACCCTCGAACTATTAAAAATGATATAAAAATGGTCCTTATGCTCTTTTTCGTTAAAGAAAAGATCATTTTTGAAACTAAAAGTAGATGTCAAGGATATTTTAGGCTCAATAAATAAATAAATAAATATTTTTATACCATTTCTAATAATTCAAAAATATTTTAAACTTTTTTTTATTTTTATTATTAAAATCTCAAAAATATGAAGAATATAATAGATCTTTTACCAAAATTCAAATCGTACATACGATTTTCATCGAATACGAGAGGAGTGGGGAGTGATGATGAGGTAATTGTGCAGTGAAAAGCCTATTTGCTATCATAGAAGCCAATTCACATTTTTTGTCATTAACTGATAAAAAGTACATTTGGGAAAGTGACTTAAGAAAAGAAAAAAGGAAAATCTCGAATGGTCGATCAACATTTGCATACACCAAAATCATTTTTCCTTTGATTGCTTTTCTTCCACGAACGACAAATCACAGGGACCTCTTTTTTTTTTTTTTTCCTTTCTTATATATACTGCAATATCTTGTTTTCTGGTAAACGACATTTTTAACAACTTTTTATTTTATGAAAAATACTTCTACAATAAATAGAGTTTTTTAATCGAATCCAAAAGTACAAAGATTTGATACATTATTTTTCAATTTATTTGGGTCACAACTCATGCACCTAACCTATATATCTATCGTTAAATTCTCATAAAGACCTCGAATTCAAGGAGTGCTAGCTCTCTTAATCAAGTTGAGAGTAACCAACTTATCACTTTTAGCTTATTTAAGTTTAAAAACACTTAACTTGAAAGTATTTTAAATGTTAAGCAAACACCAAATTACCCATAACTCTCTTAATTAACAATATTCACATCGCTCTCTGAATAGTACTTTTAATTGGACCAAATATATGGTAGCTATAGATGGAAGAGAACAGTACAGTACTAGTGGAAAAAAAGGACATGAGAGACCAATAATGTGGTACTCCAATATTGTCCAAAGTAGTGTCACATGTCACAGAAAGAAAGAAAAAAAGTTACACATTTTGCCATTTGGCCACTGACATGAATTTTGAGACACACACTACAATCCATGTTACATCAGAGTGTCACGGATGTGCTTATTCTAAAGTGTGAATAATATCTCTGAGAAACCTATAATATTCTATTACTCTATTCGTACTATTTTAGTTATTCATGTTACTAAAAATAATTATTTTAAATTACTTATCAATTTATAAATCAAGAATATATATATATATATATATATATATATATAGTAGCACAGACATGAATTGAAATAAGAAGATTTAAAAGAAAAAGTTTGTATGTCAAGGGAATTAAATAATAACTTATGTATAGGGAATTTTTTGCATATAGTCACTCAAAAATATCTTAATTATGCTCCATAGCTATAGTTTGTTAATTACAATTCGTAGCTATAGTTATAACAACGTTTGTATAATTTGCGCAATATTTGTATAATTCGTTATACAATTCGCAGTTTTTGTATAATGTTTGTATATTTCACTAAATAATTCATGCACAACATTTGTATAATTCGATATACAATTTGTAGTGTTTGTATTTCACTATACAATTCGATTCGGGCACAACGTTTGTATAAATCACTCGAACTATACAAAACTCAAACTGTAATTACAGTTAGATGTTTGCCGCGAGCCATAATTAATTCAAGCTATAATTATATTAGCTAATTAACTAGTATATGTTTGCTTAACCACGTAATTTTTCCTCATATAAATGAGGGGAAATGATGTTTAATAATTTTAAGTAACAAATAAGTGATTGAAAATATTTTTGATATTGAAAAAAAAATGAAGATACAAATTATGTCTTACAAAAAAATTGCAAGGTAAATTCACTAGGCAGAAAAAATTGCAAGGCGCATATCTTAGTTCCTACGGAGACATAAGTTCAGTTTCAAAATCCACAAAATTTTGCCTTAAGAAGCATAACTTATTCCTACAAAACTTTTGTCAGACCTAAATTAATACTTTGCAAATTAGATACCACACAATTTATGTCAGACAAGGTAAAACTAAGTCATAATTAAAAATATTCAATTATGCAAATTTTAATTAAAATGAGAAGCATGGGCAAAATATAAAATCTGATGATTTGAGGAGCAAAAATTAAAGACCACCTATAATCATCATATATGTTGCCTATGGACTATGGTTAGAGAATTATTGGACTATAAATATCACTTTATTGGATCCTTTATTCAATATAAGCGAAGTGATGCTTTTAATAGAAAAATTATCTTGGCCCAGCCCAACAGGGTAATACACAAAATAAATTTGAAATTCTTTCACATGGGCTTAACTCAAGTGGAAGATATGACTTGAAGTCAACTAAAAGGAACTCACATTGAATCTTTCATTATAAGCTTTTTGCCAGAAATTTGAAGCTATATATGAATTTGATCCTGCATTATAGTATAATAATTACATATTTGAAAAGAAAGAAACAAAAACCAAAATATCAAACACTTCAAATATGAACCGCAATTGCAAGAGCTTAAAACGGGAGTAGTGTTGCAATACATACTCTCCTTAACATCGTGTCTACAGTATCAATATACATATAAGTAAAAAATATATATATGAAATTTTTACTTTTTAAAGGCGGATTGAGAATTTTACGATCCTCAGAGAATCATTATACAATTTTGATATATTTGTCCCTACTCATACAGATCGATGATAGTTGATGTTCTTAATTAATTTAGTTCAATCTGATATACTCTTTTTTTAAAAAAAAATAGCTACCAACCAACAAATTAAAAATTCGACGATACTTTCTCTCTCAATTTGATTTTATGTATATGTATGATATACATTGGAATTTACTAATTGAAGATTTGAATATAGAAATTCATTAGTTTAACCTTAAATCCTAAAATTACAATTCTTATAATTATTCCGACTTAATGCAACTTGTAAATGTCGATGAATTCGGATAAAAACAGGAGAATAAGGTTTGTAAATGAGTAATTATATCTAGAAACCCTTATATTAGGTCATTTGAAGTATTAAACCAAAATTAGGGGCCAAAGAGAGCCTTAAAATAGAAGTTAAAGTTAAAGGTTCATTGCAGCGAGGTGTAACCCCATACATGATCTGACTTGAATAAGCACATATCTCAATATACGGGGAGTTTGAGGTTGAACTACTTATCAAATGAAATATATTTTAGTTTAGTTTCCAATAAAATAAATCCCTCATCAATCCAACTTTAGAATATTAAGTTGTGCATATTTTACCATAGACATGTGCAATGCCCAATGGCAATTTGTAAGATTTTCTAAGGACATGGCCATCCATGGTGACTTTATGTTTGTTTGGGCTATATAAGTAGTTGTAAATTGTGAAGTGAGAGTGAGGTGAGTAATATTGGCCTCGTAACAAAAGGTCATGAGTACTTTGGGAAGTGAGAAAAGAAGAAGAGTGTGGTGATACACAACTTAATTAACGTATTTGTCGAGCTTGTCGGTCGTAAACTATTATTATGTTGTCATTAACTTCGTGCTCATGGTTAGATGTTGATATTGCTTTCATATTACTGTTGATTTATATACAGGTAGCCATTTGAAGGGCATCAACGACACTTAATAAGTGATCAGCACAAAAAGTAAGGTACGTGAAGTTAAAACCTATTTCAATATTACAACACCACCTTATGTAATTTGTTTCTCCTATAAAAGTCAATACAACTTATGCCGTGTATTAAAGTAGAATCATTAGTCGTTATGTCATGTCTTTCATAAGTCTTATCATTATAGTCCATAAGTATTCACATCACTCCTTTCAAGTTGAGTATCAAGAATATTCTGCATGTCGTACGTGTATTATTTAATTAAAACTCCTAGAAAATACATGGTATATCTATCAAGTATCTAAAATAAGAATGATTTGGCATAGTATAACTTTCACTAGTATACATGATTACAAAGTGCTATAGTTATATGATAAATCAGGAACTAATAATTGAATAGCTAAATCGTTAGTCTAAGAGATTTGGTTATAATATAGAAAATATTATTTGATTAGCTAAACGATCTTTAGTATATAATCTGTTTATTATAGGCCTATAGCGTGACATTTGTTAAAGATAACTTTTCACGATGAGAGGGTAATATTCATAAGCTATTTGATATATTTGTACGATATAATTTTGTGCGTGGGATTTTGCATATAGAATGTTGGCAACATAAGACCATTATCGCGAGCCCAATAAGGGTGCACCTTACAGTCAAATTGTGAAGTATAATTCATCTATATATAGAGAGAGCTATAGGCATAAATACTTAGGTAATATATGTCATACATTGGACATAGATCGCCTTCGATATGCCATCTTATGCTCACGTTTATTAGACATAGGCAAAGAATATCACCTGAACAAACTATTTGGTGTCTTATAATAAATAATAATTTGTAAGACATACACATTGTATTAGTAACATTATGTCACGACCCAAATTCGGGTGTGATGGCACTCATCTCAATCTACCGAGATAAGTCAGCCTAATACCCAATGAAAAGTAGATGTGGAAGAAAAAGAAAAGAATCAAATGTAACTTAAGCGAAAATACGTAAAGGAAACTCAACATCCCCCAAGATTGGTTGTCACGTGTACAAACCACTAATTTGTTATCGAAGTACGAAAAGAAATACAGCCACAATGTCTTTGTCTCTAGAATAGGACTAAAACATAAGAAAAGAGCAAGAGGTGTCCGCTAGATGAATGTAACAGCTACCTCGACACTCGGAATGATAACCTCGGATGTAGTAGAAAATGCTAGAAGATCAAGCAGGTCCGGGCTCACAACCTACACAAGTGTGGAAGCGAGGGGTGAGTACCAAACAACACGGTACTCAGCAAGTGGATAACTAAAACTAAGCCAAACTTAATAGATACAAGTACTCATTTCCTTCCAACCGAACCTCCTTAACTACAACCTGCATAAAATCAGTCCAACTCTACACTTGTACAATAACAACAGTAATACAGTCCACAAATACTCATCAAGTCTCGTCAATGAATCATACCAAGTCAAGTTCAGCACGCACAGAGCAATATGGGAATAAACACAAATTCATAAATATCAACAAAATGCGATGCAATGCAATGAAATGATGCATGTCTGTCCTATCGGTACACATCCGCTGAATCACAGTCCGGAACCCATGGGGGACATTTCTGTCCATGTAACCTGTCACGGAGCGTGTGGCCCGTCCCCTCAATATATATATCTTGCCACGGAGCGTGTGGCCCGACCCCTTTGTTTCATAATACCTGCCACAGAGCGTGTGGCCCGACCCCTTTATTTCATAATACCTGCCACGGAGCGTGTGGCCCGACCCCTTTTGTTTTGTATCATTTTCAGTCTCACATAATATGTCAGAACCAATACAATCAATTCATGTTCATATAATTCACGATAATAAAATGACAACAACAATAATTCTTCCTGTCTCACACCAACATAATCATTTCACATGTCCAAAATAAACTCATAATCACAACATATCAATTCCACCAATACATGTCATTAGATCACCATTTTATACCTCTCGTCTCCATTTTTAAGGCTAATCATACAATCAATAACCCAGTCCAATTCTCATTACTCCCTAGAATACATGACACAAAAATACAAGCATCTATAAGCTTAAACTGAGGCTTAGAAATTCACTTGCCTCAAATGATCAAGCAATTACTCCGAGACCTGAGCCTTCCCCCTTCGCTGGGTTTCCAAATCAATGTAATCTAATCAAATGAATAATCATTATAAGATTTCGAAATTAACAACATTCATATCACTATATGTCTAGCCTAGACCCAAAAACCTACCCAAATCTATAATCAAATCCTAAACATCAAGTCTAGGGTTAGGTCTCAATTCCTCCGAACATCCTAAACTTAATAGTATTCATATAATACAATACACTTAATATTTAATTTGATATACCAATATATCAAAACTTGAATAATAATATGATAGCTACAAAAATGAATAAAAAGAATCCACAATCAACCCAAATTGTACGAAACCGTATAACTTAATTTGCATGAACTAAGAAAAAAAATTTATTATATTTTAAATAATTCATCCATATCTATCTCTTCTCATCCATTTTATTATTAAAATACTTATAATCTGATCTTCATTACTTCTATTCCTACTGTTACTAGAAGTTAAAACTTACCCACTAAACTAGATGCAACCATGTTGCACAGAAATTAATTTCCAATTTAAAAACTCTTCTCAGCCCAACACTAAAATGAGTGAAGCAGTATACTAATATATGTACTAATTTGCAGGACACGAATTAGTCATTACCTGAAGCAGTTTTTGGTTTCTCTTCGCGAGCGCCTAGATAAGTTTTTCTCCTATTCTCTTTTCTTTTATTTTCTAACCAATTATGAATTAAAAGTAAAACCCTAATACTTATTTTAATAAATAAAGTGGTATAAGATATTAATTAAACTAATACTTTAGTCCATCAATTAAATTAGTTATCTAAAGTTACCCCTCAACTAAATAACCGTAGTTATCGAATAGTCCAAATTTATAATTAATTTTTTTTTTCTTTTCGGAGAGAGTATTTTATGGAAGAGAGATGACTCATTCTCAAAATGACCTAACGGGTCATTACACATTACATTATAGATTACAGTTTTATACGTTGTTAAATTTACTTATATGCTTATAACCACTTCATTTATGTTATCTGATTCACATGAGCATCTATATATTTACTGATTATTCTATCTGCTTGTCATATCAGTACATATTGTATATGTATTGACGTTTTTGCATTCAGATGTGCTACATCTCTATTAATGCAGGTTCACAGGGTGACAAACATCAACATTATGCCCAATGTTATTTTGCATTTAGTCTTTTTATGAGCTTCATCTCGATCCGGAGCTAGTTTATATGTGACATCTCTTGGATATGTTTATAGGTTGTTAGTATATAGGTCAGGGTCCTGTTCCAATTAGACGTTAGTTTTACAGTTTTGGAACTTGATAAAGACTTCATAGACATCTGACAGTTGTCATGATGTATCATTTTTTGTTCACGTGACTCTATATTATGTATATGCAACTTATATTATCTACTTTCGCTCGCTTATTGCCTTATAGATTCGTATATGTTCTAGAGTATCAAAATATGATTTAACTATCATGTATATATGTCGGGACAAACATGTTCTTAACAATATATAGATTCTAATTTATTTATTTTAGATATCTAACGATTTTACACCTCTATATGATTTTCTTTTAAATTTTATAGCTTGATTATGATAATGATGTTTTCAACATAAATTATCCATACATTTACACAAGACATCAATATATTAAATGCACATGCATCACATGCATTATGTATAATGAGAACTGCAGAGGAGAACCAGTGAGATATTTTCTCAAAATGAGGTTATTTGGGAGAAGGTGAGAGTGACCTCTGTGGGACAAGATAAGCAAAGCGAGACTAAAATGATTTGAACATGTGCAGAGGAAGTGTGCCGATGCCACAATAAGGAGATGCGAGAGACTGATTATAGAGGGTCCGCGGAGGGGTAGGGGTATGGAGAAAATGTATTGGGAAGAGGTGATTAGACAGGAGCTTCATATTACCGAAGACATGAGTTTAGATAGAAAGGAGTGAAGGACGCGTATTAGAGTAGAAGATTAGTAGGAATAGAGTGTTGCCTTGTCTTGAGAAGGTTTTGTACATGTTTTAGGACTAGTCATATTCTTGTAGTTCTTCTCATATGTCGTTTTTAGGCGCATAGCTCACTTTTTTTCCTGCACTCAGGATCGTATTTCGATTAACACTTTATTTTGCTGTTATTATTACTTTTCGATTAACACTTTATTTTTTTACTCGGATTTGATGCACTTGAGGTGAGCGTCTTTCGGAAATAACTTTTCTACCTTCACGAGTTGGTGGCAAGATCTGATTACACTCTACCCTCTCCATACCCCACTTTGAGCCGGTTTGGATGAGTTTAAAAAAGTAACTTTTATGTATGAAGTGTTTTTAGAACTTTGAAGTGGTGAAAGTTATTTTTATAAATAAGCAGTTGAGTGTTTGGATAAAAGTGCTTATGTCGAAGAAATGAGAAAAATAATGTGAATTTTAGGGTTAAAAAAATAAAAAGGGTAGTTTGGGAATTTAGTTAAAATATAAGGTATATAAAAGTAATTTCCATAGTCAAAAAAAATGGCTTTAAGCACTTAGAGAAAAAAAATTAGAAATTCTAACTTTTTATTTTTGGCTGACTTTAAAAACTTTATGGCTTAAAGTTAGCATTCGGCAAACACCACAATAAGCTAAAAAGGGCTTAGTTTGGCCAACTTATAAGCCATACAAACGGGCTCTTTGTGGGATTTGGGAAATTTACATAAATGTACTACATTAAAAAAATATTTACTATTTATAATAATAATATTTTTTTAAGAAAATATTTACTATTTATAATAATAATATTTTTTTTCACTGAACACTTATAATACAATTTTAATACATATTAGCGAGAATAATTTATAAAACTCATATAATACAAGTTTTATTTATGGATAATATATTTATCACATACTTTAATACACTTATAATACATTGTGTCAATTTCTTACCAAACAAGTATAATATATTTTAAAACACTTATAATACATTTATATTACATGGATAATTCACTTTTAATACATGACAGATATATCATAATATTGCTATATATTGCTATAAATCGTAATAAATAAAAAGTATCGCTAACATTAGTAATTATTTATTAAAAAATATTTTTTCTAGTAATTTTTTCTTTTATTAAGTATGTTGTTGTTGTTGGGCACTTTGATAATAAGATGTTATGGTCCGAATTTTGACTCACATTGATGATAAAATAGTAAGGTTAAGACTAACGAATATAAGTGATAAAGACGTAATGAGTATTTTCAACTAGATTCATTTATTACAACAATAACATTTCTTACCGAAGATTATTTTGGTTAAGCTCATTTATTAGTTCATTGAATAAATCATATTGTTTTATATGTTTCTTTTAAAAATAGACAGACACAGTAATTGCTTAAGCTAAAATCTAAACTAAAAAAAGTGCGACCACTCGAGTAATTGACCTTCTTGTCCCACATCGAAAGAAGAGTAACTCATTCCAACCCCACTTCTAGAGTTGTTTAAATGGGTTTGGCCCGTGAAGTCGGTTCAATTCAATCTTTAAATTAGATGAGATTGAACTAATTTTTTCAATCCATTCAGGAGCGAAGCTTTTTGAGACAGCATCATTTGGCCCGCCAGTTTAATAAGCTCAACCCGTGAGCCTCAAAGGTCAACCCGTGGGTCGTGGATTTTAAAAATATTTATTTTAATGTATATTTTAAGTAGTGTTTTATTTGTCAAATCTTCAGTAACTAGGCGATTAAAGTTATTAATGTTAAAGTTGCATACAATAGACTCTTGTGGTCAGGTCCTTTCCCGGATCCCGCGTATAGTGGGAGCTTTAGTGCACCGAGCTGCCCTTTAAGCAATTAAAGTTATTATAACTATGATTCTTTGACATCTTTTACTTTTGTATATATGCCTAATTTTTCGTTTCTCCTATCTTGTCTAGTTTATGAAAAAAATGATTATGTAATATATATTGTTCTGATGAATTCTATGAATGTTGACTGTTGTATCTTGTCTATTCTGTTGTTTTGTAAGTATTCCACTAAAGTATGTGCAACTCACGAACATGTGATTTTTTGACGTATTGGTGTTGTGTACATCAATGTTCGTAAGTCTTTCTAAAAGACCAATATTATATATTTTTTGATTGAAGGGCCGATCCGTCCCAACCCATGGCTTGCTTAAGGTTGGGTTGAGCTGCTGTTTTATAGACATTTTAGTTAAAAGGGTCAGCCCAACCTAAGAAATTTAACTCGCTAGTCTTTTAGGGTTGAGTTGGGTTGGATAGGAGCAACTCATTTTGACAGCTATACACGCTACTCCTACATAACATCGTTATAAACAAAGGATCCAACTTTTTTTTTTATCACTTCTATATTCTCATAAGAATTGATCTCTTAGGGTTTCAGAATTGTTGATGAACTCAAGAGATTAAAAGGTTAATTTTCAAAGTGCTGTATATATAGCTATTTAATTTTATTTCCTTGTTTCTCAATTTAGTTCTTTATGAGTATGCATTTATCTGTTTTGATACTTGATTTTAATGTTAGTCCAAGATCAACATTTTTCAAGAAGTGAATTTTGTTTTAAAGAACATTGGATACGATTGATTAATCAAAATCAAAGTCTTTCCTATTCTATCAAATTGTATAACACATTTTTTCTGTTAATAGATCATGTTGTCATCAATGGATCGATTCCGCCGTCAAGGTAAGTAATTTTGATTACATTGTTATTTTCAAATTTGACTGATACCCCTTGTATTTGTTTATAAAATTTCAATTCATTTGTTATGATGAAATTATTGAATGAAGTAATACAAACAATAATTTGTGTATCAAATTTGAGAAGGTTAAATTGGACTGATTTGATGAATAGACGAAATTCAATTTCATGTAATATGCTTCATTTCGATAATATCAAGATGGATTAGTAGATTTAGGATAAATTACGAAAATAACTAAATCTCACCAGCAATGTACGATTTGAAATTCAGTTGATAAAGAACTCGTCTTTTTATCATTTATAAAGAGAAAGTAGATCAACAACTTGCTCAGATTGAATTATTCTCAACTCAACTAGATTAATCGTCTTGTAGAATAATTTTAATTGGTCTTTCAAATGCGAGATAATTTATTTACTAAAAAATATCTTGTGTGCTTAAAATTATAAATGTTTTATATTTCATATACTCCTCCACTACATAGATTTTATAGGTCTTTTGATTTAATTTTTTTTAATTATTTTAGATACACCTCAATATGTTTTAATATCAAGATACTTATTGTGAATAATTGAACTAATTTTTTAGTTTAAAACCTTTAACAAATAAGAAATTTCTTATGAAGTATTCTCATTGTTACAATTTTTGTATATATAACAAACCAAAACCAAAAAATTGCACAAGTTTTCTTCTATTTTCACCTTCTTACCCATTTCAACGTATCAACTTTTCATATTTTCTTCATCTTCTTTATATTCATTTTTTTGTACATATATAATTATATTTTATATTAAAAATATTAATTCGACTGGACTTGTTAAATGATACTACATTCGTTATTGATCCTAGTTAGGAGTATTTTATAAAATCGAACCAAACCAAAAAATTGAAGGAGAAAATTTGGTACTTTTTCAGTTTAGTTTGATTAATTTTTAATTTTTAAAAACTGACACAATTTAATTTAGTTTTAATTTTAAGTTAAAAATAACCCAAAAATTTAGCTATATAAATATTTATTTAAAAATTATAACTGCATTGTGTGTGTGTGTTTATAAAAAAATTTAAAATTTTATTGTACATATTAATTTTGTGCAATTTTAGTTCGTAATTTAGATATTTGTCTTTATTTCATATTAAAAAAGACTTGTTTTAAAGTTTTTTATGTTATTTTTACTTCATAATTATATATTATCTTTTTAATTATTTAAACATGTAAACTAAAAAAAATATGAATTCGATTTTTTAATTTTTTTTATTTTTTTTTAAACTATAATAATAGTAAGACACAAAAAAGGTTATTAGGAGAAATCAATTATAGTTATATATTATTTTATTAAAAAAATCAGATTGAGTTATGAAATTTTTTCCGAAAAGGAAAAGACAACATTAATAAATTGTTTAAAAAACCTTTGTGTAGTTTCAAGAATCTCACTTCAGAAGTACCTCGTATTTCTCTCTTCCCCTTCAGCCCTCGTGCCTTCACAAGCTCACGGTACCAAAAATTTGTTTCATAAAAACCCCTTTAGGCCAAAAGACTGAATTTGTCTCTCTTCAATTGAAGAAATCCATCAATTTTCAGCATTTTAGCTTCTGTTTTGCATCATGAATGCTCCTATTATTGGTAATCTTCTGCCTCTTGAGACACCCATATACAAAGATTCTTCCTTTTTCTGTTTTATTCAGTTGTTTTTTCTGGTTTTGTTAGAGGAAAGGGTGAATTTCTTGTTTATACGCAATGTTTTTATATCTGTTAGTATAGCATGAATGCTCCTATTATTGGTAATCTTCTGCTTCTTGAGACACCCATCTACAAAGATTCTTCCTTTTTTTCCTGATTTATTCTGTTGTTTTTCTGGTTTTGTTAGAGGAAAGGGTGAATGTTCTTGTTTTTACACAATTGTTGTAGCCTTTTATTTTGGGTTCTGATATAGATATGTCCATGCTCTTAATGATCTTTTTCCCTTTGGGGTTTAAGTTTTTGCTCTATGCTAGCCAAAAAGCTAAATTGGAAAACCCCTTCATTATCTTAAGGGAAGCTTCAGCAAAGTTAGATTCAACTAATTTTATCCATGACAAATACTCCTTCATTGTTCTACTCTTATCATTTTTAGGTTTCTTTTTGTTGAATTTTGAATAAGAATGAACATAGGTGCACATACATAGGGATAAATTTGTTCTGTTTAATTTCTGTTGCTATGTGCTTTGATGACATGTGCCTTTGTTTTTTGGGTTCTTTTCTGGGATTAAGACCCATTGCAGGGGGATTTCCCTGAAGTTATAGAAGAGTATTTGGAGCGTGGGATCATGAAATGCATAGCCTTTAATCGTCGTGGCACCCTTCTTGCAGGTACTGTGAATAATTCTTAACTGAACTTCCCCCCCTTTGATTGTGCTTTTGACACAACTAACTTGAAGTATAAATACTTATGGTTCTTCATTGGACACTGGTTCTGTTAAAAAATCGGTTCTTTTTCACATTATTATGAATTGCGTTTGCTTGGTGAGGGTTAGAAATATTTAGAGGCAGAGGGTACAAACTGATAGCTGAAAATACTTTTAAGAGAATTTTATACAAGTGTAATGTAGCTCTTTTAGGCTTCGGGAAAGACTAATTTTGATGCTTTCTCTAATCAAAGGCTTCGGTTTAACCAATTATTCTTTCACTGGCTCCTTATTAATATTCTTTCCTATTGTTATGTTAATTCATGTAGCTCTTTTGCTTATATTCTGTTTTTTTGTTTTGTTTCTTGAAGCATCATGCTGAATGAGATAATGATAGTCAATTGATATCTTGAAGCAACACAAATATCTAGTTGTTGCAAAAAGATTAGAACTTTTTGGTGGTTGTTTAGATTAATAACTTTTAGGAAAGATATACCAATAAAAAAGAGTAACTTTTAGGAATTACATGCTGGTTTTATATAAACCTAAAATGCCTTCGTTTTTACAGCTGGATGCGCTGATGGAACTTGCCTTATCTGGGATTTTGGGACCAGAGGCATTGCAAGAGAATTCAAGGACGATGACTGTGTTGCCTCAATTACAAGTGTTTGTTGGTCAAAGTACGGTCACCGCATACTTGTCTCCGCTGCTGATAAGTCCTTGACACTCTGGGATGTTGTCAGAGGAGAGAAGATAACTCGGATCACTCTACAGCAAACCCCTTTACAAGCTCGCCTATATCCTAGGTCCTCTACTCCATCTATTTGCTTGGTATGCCCCCTTTCATCTGCCCCTATGATTGTTGACTTGGACACAGGAAGTGTGACTGTGCTCCCTGTCTCACCTATTGAAGGAGGGAATGGAGTTGCTCCTCCTTCAAAAAACAAATTTTCAGATGGATCTGCTCCATTTACTCCTACTGCAGCTTGCTTTAACAAGTACGGAGATCTGGTTTATGTGGGGAACTCCAAAGGGGAAATACTAATAATTGACCATAAAAGTGTTCAAGTGCGCGGTATAGTTCTTGTTCCAGGCAATGCTGTTATAAAGAACATCGTGTTTAGCAGAAATGGACAGTATCTCTTAACAAATTCAAATGACCGTACAATAAGGATATATGAGAACCTTCTTCCGAGAAAACATGCACTTACGGGTCTAGATGAAGCAACCAATGACCTGAATGATCTGGAAGGGACCGAGAAGCTGAAAGCTGTTGGAGCGCTATGTTTGACTTTGTTTCGGGAGTTTCAGGATTCTGTCACCAGAGTGCAGTGGAAAGCTCCATGTTTTAGTGGTGATGGTGAGTGGGTTGTTGGTGGTTCTGCTAACAAAGGAGAGCACAAGATCTACATTTGGGATCGGGCTGGTCATCTTGTGAAAATTCTTGAAGGACCAAAGGAAGCGATAGTAGATCTAGCTTGGCATCCTGTCCACCCTATTGTAGTCTCTGTTTCTCTATCTGGGTTAGTCTATATTTGGGCAAAAGACTTCACCGAGAATTGGAGTGCATTTGCTCCCGATTTCAAAGAACTTGAAGAAAATGAGGAGTATGTTGAAAGGGAAGATGAATTTGATCTCAATCCTGAAATGGAGAAGGTGAGAGTATTACTTGTTGGACTCCTTGAAAAAAAGAAGTATAGATAAGGCATCCTTCCTACTTTTCTCTTTCTGTTTTTGATATGAACATGCTGTTGCAGGTTAAAGGGTCAGATGTCAATGAGGATGAAGATGTTGATATAGTTGGTCTGGAGAATGATTCAACTTTCAGTGATTCAGATATGTCAGGAGATGAAATTTGCTTTTTGCCTGCTGATCCAATTCCTGATGCTCAAGAGCAGCAGGACAAGTGTGTTGGTAGTAGTTCAAAGCTAGGTGAGAGCAACCAATCTGGATCTCCTCTTTCAGAAGAGGCTGGACAAAATGGGCAAGTGAATCATGAGTCCAGTCCACTTGAAGGTGGTAAGACATTTCCGATTATATTTTAAATGAATCAAACTATTATGAATTCTGTGATTCCAAATTTTATATCCTTGGTGAGTGTAAACTCCTTGTTATGTTATGCGAAAGAAAATGTTGATAAAATCTATATCCAGTCGACAATCCTAAATGCCAGCCTTCTAAGGGTAGTGTTTAATTTCAAATTTCCGAAATTTGTATCAGAGCTTTTTTTTGGATATCAATCAACTATGCCTCAATCCCAGTCTCAAGAACTTTTTCTTGAATGGTGAAATTAATATTGTTGTATTATGATAGTCTGGGAGAGTCTATGTTTGCTAGACTGCTATTAGGTGATTCGTATAGGCTTGAAATTTGCCTTTGTTCGTCTTTTGTTATTTTTTGTTCTTTTTGAGAGTACTGTATCCTTCCCTATATTCCTTTTCTGTATGTTATATTGTGCAGGCTTATCGTGCCTGAAAGACACTTTCCTCAAATATTACACAAATAACAAATTTAAATTAAAATAGAGAGCAATTATTTGGCTTTACTTGTATTACAGGAAGTGCCCATTTAGTTATATTGCACAGGAGGAAGAACAGAAGATGTCTGTTTCTAGAAAACATATGCAGCAAACTCGTTTTTTATTTTATGCACATAAATGGACATCCGCCATTCAATTTTGAATAAGACTCTAAGACTGAACAAGGAATTTTGGCTTCTTATGTAGCCAAAATTTCCCATTGTTGACGGACCCTTCCTACTCTCTGTCTTGAGAAACTCTAAGATAAGCTATCAAATCCTGTCATGCTTTTGAACAAGTGAAGTTGCTCTTACAAATCTATTGTAAACTACCAGCTTGTTCTCTGAGGATGTTAGGGAAGTCATTATGTACACTGAAGCAGAACTGTTATGAGTTCATTTTTAACATTAGTTCTGCTAGGAATCCTTGATACTTTTCTTTTGCTTCAGTATATCCTAATAGGTATCATTATCTTTATTTTGCAACAAAAAGAAGTCAGAAAACTTAATTTGACCTTGCAATGGAAGGAGAGTATAATTTATGCCGATGTCTGTGCCAGATCAAGTAAAGAAGTTCCCTTTGGGACATAATAGATAATGAAAAGATCAACGGTCTTTCTCTATTGCATCTCTATTTCAGAGGCAATAACTTTGTTTCTCCTCATCTCCTTTGCGAATTTGTAGACTAAAATATTCTATGTGCTTTTGAAGCTGCTGCTGATGTATTTTTGTACTTACGTGCAGTGTACCGATAGTCAATCCCATGCATTTGTTCCATTCTTCGTATCATTGCACCAGTTCTGAAACTAAATTTACAAAGTTGTTTTCTATTTTAGTTAGACTTCTGTATGAATCTTGATAATTAGGTAACTCATAGATAATTCTGCTGCAGAGGACACAGGCACGACAGGCTTGAAAAGGAGAAGAAAGCCTTCAGAGAAGGTATTGGAACTGCAAGCTGAGAAGGTTAAGAAACCCCCACAGAAGATGAAACCATCTGGTAAACCTCAAAACTAAAAGAATGCCTGCAAAACATTTAAGATGTTTTGGATAATAACTTCCAGCTATCGAACATCTTCAAGTTTTTATTTCCTTCTTGTTGTTGAAAGGCCTCATGTGGTCACCTTTCCTGTTATAATGGGTGATACATCACTCAAACCTTTATTTATGGTCATTAGAGTACTGTCTTTAACTCAAGAATTAGTATGCCAATGAGCATTCCTTGAGATGTTCCTATGAACTTAAGTTCTAATGTATGTTGTGTTTAGTTTAGCTCTTGGTTCAACTCCTTTTGCCGATCTGAAATCTTCCCCCTCCCCACTCTATCTCTCTGTGCCTTTGATGTGTAGAAAAAAGTTTCGTGTTATTAATGTGAGTTAGAATTGATGATTGATCAGAGGCGGACCCATGTGGTGGGTTGGGGGTGCGCGTGCACCCGTTAACTTTGGAAAAAACTTGGTATATATGTGTACATACTTTGAAGAACTATCATATATTTTAAAAGGACCCCTCAGACATATTTGTTGGATTGGATCATTTGGTTAGTCATCAGCGTGCCCCTTAGGCTCTCGAGCATTGGTGCACGACTCATGTTCGAATCTTGGCTGCCACATTAGTTTTTCGTTTTAAGCTAACAATAAAAAAAATGCATAAAATATGTATGTGTCTGGCTTCAAACATGCAACCTAAATTATGTGTAGTAATGTCCTGACCGCCAGTTCATGGAGCGAGGCTCACCCTATTCTGCTTTCCTTTTTTTTTTTTAAATTTATATATACGTTAGGACATCAGTGTCCGAGACGATGTTACGTGACATGCTTCAACTAACGTGCATCTGTCTTTAGTGGTGCTCCTGATATCTTCAAATCCTGGGTCTGCCTTTGTGTTTGATAGATATAGAAATGGAACTATTTTGAAACTGTTGTCTTTTGTTCAGTTGTTTTCCTTATTAGGAGCCCGTTTGGATGGGCTTTAAGTTGGTCAAAACTAACTTAAAGCCCCTTTTTAGCTTTTGAACGTGTTTGCCTAATGCTAACTTTAAGCCCTAAAGTTCTTAAAGTCAGTCAAAAATGAAAAGTTAGGATTTCTAACTTTTTTTTCTAAGTGCTTAAAGTCATTTTCTTTGACCATAAAAATTACTTTTATATTTCTTATATTTTAACTAAATTCCCAAACTACTCTTTTTATTCTTTTAACCCTAAAATTCACATCATTTTCCTCATTTAAGCACTTTTATCCAAACACTCAACTGCTTATTTATAAAAATAACTTTCAGCACTTCAAAGTTTTAAAAGCACTTCATACATAAAAGTTACTTTTTTTAAGCTCATCCAAACGGGCTCTAGGTGTTTATTGAATAGCCACTCAACTCTCAAATACCGATTCTTTAAACTATTTTCTTTTTGTTCTTTCTACATGATACCAATTACCATATATATATAACTGACCCTTAAAGGTGGAATATTAATAGCTGGACTGAAGCTTAGTTGTGCTTTCTGATTTTTCATTGCATGACCTTCACTTTTTCCTGCGAAGGACTAAACTAGCCCCATATTTGATGCCCATAATTCACTATATACCCTCTAACTTTAGCTTACCTTTTTGGCATTAAAATATTTTTGAAACATCCAAATCTTCCAATTTCTATGTGATGTTTTTTGTTTTATGCTATCTATTTCCTAACCATTTCTTTGTTAAGAGACATTTACATCACGGTGCATGAGCTTGTGTCAACTTGTAAATAAAAAATTTACAGAGCTTTTTCTTTATAGAAAATTTTACTTGTTTTTTTTAATACATAGGATTAATCTTTCCTCTTTAAACATTATCCTTACGGAAAAGGACCTAAAATGCCCCCGAACTATTGGAAATAATACAAAAATGCCCCTCATCCATCTATTGGGCCTAAAATGCCCTTGACATCCGCCTTTAAGTCCAAAAATGACCTTTTCTTTAACAGAAAAGGGCATAAAGGGCATTTTTGTACCATTTTCAATAGTTTGAGGACATTTTAGGCCCTTTTCTATGATTAAAATTTTGTTAAATAAATTTTGATTTATAATTAATTTTAAGTAATTAAATTGTAACCAATAGATGGCTACCACGTGTTAAAAAAATTATTCAAATTATTTAATTAAAATTCTGTTAAATAAATTTTGATTTATAATTAATTTTAAATAATTAAATTGTAACCAACTGATGGGCGCCACGGGTTTAAAAAAATTATTCAAATTATTTAATTAAAATTATGTTAAAGAAAAGGTCATTTTTGAAACTAAAGGTGGATGATTATCATATAAAATTCTGAAAATTAATGCCCTTGCCATCCACCTTTAGGTCCAAAAATAACCTTTTTCTTTAACATAATTTTAACTAAATAATTTAAATAATTTTTTTAAACACGTGGCGGCCATCTATTGGTTACAATTTAATTATTTAAAATTAATTATAAATCAAAATTTATTTAACAAAATTTTAATTAAATAATTTGAATAAATTTTTTAAACACGTGGCGCCTATCTATTGGTTACAATTTAATTATTTAAAATTAATTATAAATCAAAGTTTATTTAACAAAATTTTAATTACGGAAAATGGCCTAAAATGCCCTCGAACTATTGAAAATGGTACAAAAATGCCCTTTATTCATCTATTGGGCCTAAAATACCCTTGACATCCACCTTTAGGTCCAAAAATGACCTTTTCTTTAACGGAAAAGGGCATGAGGGGCATTTTTGTTCAATTTTTTTAGGGCATTTTAGTCCCTTTTCCATTATCCTTATTAAAACGTAAACAACAATAACATACCCCGTATAATCCGACAAAATAGGGTCTGAGGAGGGATATGTGTACGCAGACCTTACCTCTACATAGGCGGTAGAAAAGTTGTTTCCAATAGATCCTCGGCTCGAGGATAAATAGTTCAAAGTAGTTCGAGAAACAAGGATAGAAAATATATCCAAAAGTCAAGAATCAACCAACTGGTCTTTGATACATTAACATAATTTATATATATATATATATATATATATATTTTGAGGATGCACATAAATTATTTTTCTGTACTAGTTGAAATTACCCTTATTTATTAGATATTATTTACACATGATTTTGAATGAAGTTTTGATTTTATGATAAGATATATACTCCTATATACTATTGTTTTTGAAGTATAAATGCTTGGAAGTACAAACATTTAACTTCTAGTGAATTCTCTTATTCACTAAGATGAGGATTAAAAGTATCTGAAAACAAAGAAACAAACTAATTGATCAGTTTTTTGAATACTTGATTTAGTAAATTGCTAAAGTTATTGAGTATTTTATTTGTAAAAGGTTAGTTATGCAGAGAAGAACTGGAAATATAAGTTTATCTTATTGTAAGGGAAACAAATTAATTTTGTGACTTAAATGCCGGGACGCTCAACTACAGAAGGCATCCACCTTATGAGGAGACTGGTGGAGCAGTATAGGGAGAGGAAGAAGGACTTGCATATGGTATTCATCGACCTAGAAAAGGCTTATGATAAAGTTCCACGAGAGATACTATGGAGATGTTTGGAGGCTAAAGGTGTACCTGTGGCGTATATTAGGGTGATCAAGGACATGTATGAGGGTGCCAAAATCAGGGTAAGGACAATATGAGGGGACTCAGAGCACTTCCCAGTTGTGATGGGGTTGCATCAAGGATCAGCTCTTAGTCCGTTTTTATTTACCTTGGTGATGGATGAATTGACGCGACAAATTCAAGGTGAGATGCCATGGTGTATGCTTTTCGCGGACGACATAGTCCTGATCGATGAGACTCGTAGCGGAGTTAGCGCTAAGCTGGAGGATTGGAGACATACCTTGGAGTCTAAAGGGTAAACTGAGTAGGACCAAGCCAGAGTACTTAGAGTACAAGTTCAATGAGACACCTCAAGAGGTTGGCGCGGGGAAGTTAGGCTTGGTGACCAGGTCATCCAAAAGAAAAGTAGTTTTAAGTATCTTGGGTCTATCATGCAAGGCAGCGGAGAGATTGACGATGATGTCACACATCGTATTGGGGCAGGGTGGATAAAATGGAGGCTCGCTTTCGGTGTGCTATGTGACAAGAAGGTGCCACCACAACTTAAGGGCAAGTTCTACAAAGTGGTGGTTAGACCGGCTATGTTATATGGGGCGGAGTGTTGGCCAGTTAAGGTCTCTCACTTTCAAAAGATGAAAGTTGCCGAAATGAGAATGTTGAGATGGATGTGTGGGCATACCAGGAGCGTCAGGATTAGAAATGACGCTATTCGAGACAAGGTAGGAGTGACCTCGATGGAAGACAAGATGCGAAAAATGCAACTGAGAAGGTTTGGGTATGTGAAGAGGAGAGACACAGATGCCCCAGTGCGGAGGTGTGAGAGGTTGGCCATGGATGGTTTCAGAAGAAATAGGGGTAGGCCGAAAAAATATTGGGGAGAGGTGATTAGACAGGACATGACTCAGTTACAGCTTACCGAGGACATGACCTTAGATAGGAGGGTGTGGAGGACCCATATTAGGGTAGAAGGCTAGTACATAACCTCGTTATTCTTCCTTATTAGTAGATGCATTTGCGCACTATAATTTCTTGTGCTCTGATTTCTGTTATTATCTATTACTTTCTGTACTTTGATTACCCTATTTTATCTGTGTCGCTTTCGTTATTTGCTTTCCATATCGCTTTGAACTTTTTAGCCGTATCCGTCCTCTTTTTATGCTTTTATTAAGCCGAGGGTCTTTCGAAAACAGCCGTCCTACCTTGATAGGAGTAAGGTCTGCGTACACTTTACCCTCCGCAGACCCCACGTTGTGGGATTTCACCGGGTGGTTGTTGTTGTTGTTGTTGTAAATGATTGATTTCCTATGTAGATATTTCACCTGCAGAATTTTTTTTCGCAGAGAATTGTAAATATTTGTTTTCCGGATATGGGTGCAAGTATCCGACATGGGTGTGTATTTATTATTTTCACATAAATTTTAGGATTTGCTGTTCAGATTAGAATATGGGTACAACCGTACAAGAATTAATATAATTTTGTTGATAAAGATAAAGAATAATATACTTCCCTTATTTTTGGATTCCTATAATCCGTATACAACAACATACCAGTGAAATCCCACTAGAAAAAGAAGGTTATTTCCTGTAATCCGTATACATTTCCTTAATGTAAGTCATTTAGATTTTCATCAATTAATAAGAATAACATACTTTCCTTATTTTTGTATTCCTGTAATCCGTTAACAACACCATACCCAGTGAAATCCCACTAGAAAAAGAAGGCTAATTCCTGTAATCTGTATACATTTCCTTAGTGTAAATCATTTAGATCTCCATCAATTCATTTGTGTAGTGTTTAGTTTAGTTTTGTACTACAACAAGACAGATTCATTTGTGTATAGTTCCCTGTATAATTACTCCGGTTAGTTCAAGCTTTATTTGCCATTGATAGTCATTCCGATCAAATTAGTTTGTATTATTAGTATAGAGTAATTCATATATAATCAATTTATTAAGTCAATAATATCGACATCCAAATCATTTTGTCCCTTAGTTTTTATGAAATCAATCATTTTAGTATTGTTGTTTCCCTCTTTCATACAATGTTGCTCGGATCCTATAATAATGTTGCCACATCAGTGTAGGGTCCTTCAGAAAATGCAAGTTGTATCCCAGCACCCGCCAATGAAGCTAAGTAATAACTAGTGAAACCATGAGTATTTAATTAATCAAATATAGGTGGTCATAATTACAAAAATCATTGACCATTTGTTCAACTTAATTAAATAGAAATCGAGTTAACTTACATTCTTGATTAATGATCTAATTTATTTTTATCAACAATCTTAGTAACTAGTATTTTTTGTTTATTGTGAAGGTACCATGTATATATATAATCTTATTATCTCATAGTCATAGATATTATTCTTATCGTTGTCAACAAAAGTATATTAATTCTGGTTTCCTCTTCAACCTTCCCAACGAATTAATATATGACTGTATCCTGTTTCCTCTTCATTTTTTTGTTTTGTTTTTTCCTTGCACTGATATTTATCTCATCTCTGAGAATACCTTGTTAGCTTGGATCGTTTCATCCTACGATGAACCTCTTCAATTATGTTTTCTTAGATTTTTACTGCATATTGTGACATTTTGCAGGCTAATATCTGATTTAGGCGAAGCAGATTAAGAGATTGCTTCACTGTTGGAGTTCACGGTAATTTACAACAGTAAGCTGTGAATTAAGTGTAAACAATGTAGTGAATTCATCTATAAGTGGGTTGTGGAGCACATTTGATGCTACCTACTTCTGAAGTTGTCCAGACTTGCACCAATGAACCGATTTTTCTAGCAGAGTGGTAGCAATCAATCCAGACTCTTAGAGGGACTACTAACTGTTAACATGAACTGGCATTAGAACATTGCATTATAGTTATCCCCTGCTGACAGAAACAACTGTTAAAGGGACAGTATCTGAAGAACTGGATTGCTTTCAGTTGTGAAGTTTGTTGGCTACTTGTATATACGGCATGTAATGGGAAAGCTGAACTGCAAGTTCAGACGGTGAGGGGATTGCACCAGTGGCAGGGAGGAAAATGGATAGAGTTTCCGTGTAACTGACAGCTGACAGTTTCAATTTTTTTATTAACTTAGACTTAAAAGAATGATTTGTTCGTACAATTTTCGCATATGCACTTGTCAACCCCATTTATTTTTATTTGCACAAATTAAAAGCATTACAATCGAAGTAAATTTGTACATTTTTTACATTAGTGTTGGTTGTTCTTACTCAGCTCTCCCTGATCCGATGGAGTAGTAAACATAAGTTCCTAGAGCCATAATCACCAGCACAGCAGCTCCAGCATTAACAAGCAGTTGTCTCTCTTCATTTAGTTCCACAAGGCTTTTCTTCAAGTTGCCAATACTGCCAGGATAAGAAGAGGTACCAGCAGCTACATTACTTGTACTTTCCTTTTCTTTTGATCCTTTCTGCCAAACCTTTTCTTGAAACTCTTCTCTTAGATCTTTACTCTTTTCAGCAACCTTCTTTCCTCTTGCATCATGGCTCTCCTCCTTTTCAACTTCTTTGTCACTTTTGAACAACTGTGTTCTGTTCTGATCCAAGTTTTCTTCTTTACTCTTTTGCATCTTTGGCTCCGTACTCCCTACTAGTCCTTCCAAGATTTTCTTCTCATCTTTTGGTTTTTCCGTCTCACCACTAGTGTTCCCTAATGGGGTTTTTCTAAGAGCTGGAAAATCTGTATCTTCAGCACTCATCAATTGGTCGTCTTCCTTAACTCTAGAATCTTGATCTTTGTCAGCATTTTGAGGCTTTGGCAATTGAGCTGTGGGTTTTAAAGGGGTTGGTTTTCTTGGGGTGGCTTCAATAGTTGGAAAAGTTGTTTTGGGAGGAACATTATCACCCTTTTGAGTCTCTGATGATTCAGCACTCCCCAATGTCTCATTTCTTGTAGAATCTTTATCTTTGTCAGCATTTTGAGGCTTTGGCAGTTGAGCTGTGGGTTTTAAAGGGGTTGGTTTTCTTGGGGTTTCAACAGTTGGATAAGTTGTTTTGGGAGGAACATTATCATCCTTACGAGGGGTTG
This sequence comes from Solanum dulcamara, assembly GCF_947179165.1. Taxonomy (NCBI): domain Eukaryota; kingdom Viridiplantae; phylum Streptophyta; class Magnoliopsida; order Solanales; family Solanaceae; genus Solanum; species Solanum dulcamara. The sequence goes on along the minus strand of NC_077240.1, from coordinate 13,092,391 downwards.
TTAAAGGGGATTGTTTTGTGGATTCATCTAATAATTGCTTGGGCATATTCCATGGCATAGTGATAATGAGAATTCCATTCTCAAATTTGGCATGGATACCTCTCATGTTACAATTATCAGGTGCTTGAAAATCTTCTTGGAAGCGATGCCATTTGTTGCCTCCTATAAACCGCTCTCCACGTACTCTCACTGTGTTCTTGCCTTCTGTACTTACTCTAATGCTCTCCTTCATGAAACCTGCAGGTAAACATATGCTATTTATTTATTTAAAATAGTACAATACATAGCTAAGAGTTTGAGTTTCGCGCTCTGTACTGATACAGAACGAATTGATGCATTGTATCGTAAGTATTCTCAAGTAAACTATCGTTATGATTGGTAATTAAGGGTCAAATAGTGTTATTTCTAAAAAATTGTCAAAAATAAATACAATAAGTTTTGTCTTAGAATAGAAATAAATACACCCACCAGGAAGAAAAATAACTAGTTTTTCAGCTTGTTCCTCTTGATGCCGCTCAGAAACAGGCTTAAAATCTTCGTAAACTGGGCGAGCTGCAGGTCGCTGCACTCGATTAGGGCGATTAGGTCCAACTCCACCGCCTCTTGGTCTCATTGCCATTTTTTTGTTTTAACAAATACAAGTGAAAATCTCTGTATTATTTTTCTTGTAAATGATTATGAGACTTTGAAAGCTTTGATGAATATTTTGTGGGTTACAATACCTTCCATTATATATGTGTGTTGGTTTCGAAAATTGCAAGTTTGGATTTAGGTTTTTGTTTCTTAGGGATGAAACTATTCCAATTTCATTGCTTCAAAATTCTCAGGTTTCTCCAATTGGAGAAGTTAAAGCAACAAGGCTTCTTTTTTTGTGCTCTACTCTGTCCTAACCCCTGGGACAAAGAAACTATTCCAATTCATAAAGTTTCGATTTATAGAAGTTCAAACTTTAGATATTTTTCATCACGTTTTCAATTAAATATTATGAGCGAAATTAATGATAAGATATATAAATATTAAAAAATGTATTCATGAGTGAGCAAACATATATCTCACTCACTGTACGTCTGTATCATTGTTGAACTCAAGAACAATATTTCAAATTTTACTTCTGCAAATTGAAACTCTATAATTGTATTGTGATAAGTCTCTTTTTAAAAAAAGAGATTGGATTAAAGTTTCAATATACTTTCTTAGAGTTTCACCTTTAAAATTTTCGAACATTTAGAGTTCTAATTCAACTATTAAAGTTTCAAACTCCACCACACTATACTATAATAATTTTTATGTTTTAGATGAGATTTTTGCATTAAAGAGCGGCTAAACACGAAATAATTTTGAGATTGTTGTTAAAACTTACAGGGTGTTTGGATTGGCTTTTAACTGGTTTTTGTACTCACGGAGTTTAAGAAAATAAAGAAGATTTTTCAATCTTGTGGTCCTAAATTAAAGTTATGTCAAATGTACCAAAGTACTCTTTAATATTGTTGCCTTAAACATACCACGTGGAAAACTAAAATTAAAGTGTTGACAAAAAAGAAAGGGATCATTCTTTTTGAAACAAATTAAAAAGAAAAGTAAATTATTCTTTTTGAAACGAGTACTTTTTTGGCTGTGCTTAAAAGTACTTTTTTTGTGTTTTCCAAACACGTCTAAGAATAAAAAAGAGTGTAGAAGGCAAAAACTGTTTAAAATAAGTCAATCAAAACACTCTCTTAATTAGGGATTCGACAAGTGGCTATTTGCCACAATTTCTCCCAGAATTTCAGGTGTTATGGCCCATAATTAGGTCCTGATGGCCCAATTGAGAACCCAATTTACTCTCATAGGCCCAAGTCCTTCCAAGCAAATGAATTGCAAGCCCAACTACCACTTGATTTCGGGGGCCCATTTATTCTGTCTTCTTCTTCATCTTTCTTCCTCGTAAAACACAGTAGTACAGTATAAAAAATTCGGAGTGAGAGAGAGAGAGAGAGACACAGAGAGAGAGAGAGAGAGAGAGAGAGAGAGAGAGTCGCCGTCGATCGTAAAATGGAGAACAGCGACGTCTTAGGATCATCAACTGCACCATTGACGTGGCATGATTTCCTTCAGCGAATGCGTGATCCAAGTGCCGCCGATTTCGTCAAATCCATCAAAAGGTATCAATCTTGATCTTATAAAGGCATGTTGGCCCTTATAAGACCACTAGTTATTCCACTAGGTACCAGGAAGACTAGTGAGTTACAAACAGAGTTCAAAAAGGTCGAAACGTTGATAACTTCATCATCCACGATCGAGTTTCTAAACCTTATTGATAGGATATTTTATATCTGAACCGTATTCTTTCTGGTTAAAGAATATATTAGTTTCTCTCGAACAATTAGGGGATTTTTTTGAAAGATATACGGGGAGATTGATCATTCGGGTAAATTAATGAATGAACTCAATAGAAGAGTTATCTATCCGAACAGTACCCTTACTATGAGAAGAAGTTAGATAGGAATAAAGTAGACAGGTTGTTGAATTAGGATAAAAATACATTTGACAGCCAAATTCATAATTTGAGTGCGAGAGGCAACTTAAATGGTTAAGGTGTAATTGGATAACCGGATTTGTATGATTTTGATTGCCCAAGTTAACTTAGGCCTGTTAACCTGGGAAACAAGAGTAATTACTTAAGCTCTTTTACTTATTTTTGTTCACTGCGATATGGGAGTTTGATAGTAACTTATTGTTGACGTTTGCTTAAAGTAGATATTAGAAGATAGATCTTGTAACTTGATTTGCAATGAGAAAAAATGTATATGATGATGGTGATAAAAGGAAGTGAACTCTTTACCTCAGTTGAGTAGCCCAGAATCATAAATGAAGAATGCTGCAGCTGAACCTCTTATTTTCTTCTCTTCAAATCTTTTGCTCCATGCATTGAATTTTTGTTTTATGAAGTGGCTGCTTGGGTTTGTTCTTACTCCACATCAGTCTCAAACAAGTACCTCAAGGATTTCATGCAGAGAGTTCTCTATGCAAAGTGAAACCAATGGATATTGATTATAAAGAATGAATTGTATATATTGGGATTCTGGAATAGCTATGGAATGATTGTCGTAGTAATATGAAACTTTTAATCAGCTTGTCATCGTAGCATAATTTCTTCCCATACTTTTCATGATTATTAAGTACGTAGATGGATGATTTGATGGTTGGGTTTCTACAAACTGACCTAAAATCCTATAATATACTACTGCATATTGAATATTTGTACACTTGATCAGTTCAAATTAACATAACCAGCAATGCTTGCCATTTTAACTCAACTTGGATCCGAAGAGGTGTAGGTAGGTATATGTATGTCCATTCGAGGAAACATGTTAGTATTACTAATTCGAATCTTTTGCAGTTTTATTGTATCATTTTTGAACAATGCACCAGACGCAGAGAGGGATAGTGCAGCTGTGCAGGGGTTCCTTGGAAATATGGAAACAGCATTCAGAGCTCATTCACTTTGGGCTGGATGTTCTGAGGAGGAGTTAGAGAGTGCTGGTGAAGTGAGTACACCTATATGCAGAATAACGCTTTAGCATGAATGTTATCAGGCTGTTTCATTTGCATATCAAATCCTTTTCTCATCAACCTACCAGCCTCCCATCCAACTCCATTACCCCACAAGCCCCTAGGGCTTTGGTTCAATCGTAAGGATACAACTTGAGATGTGCAGCTAGGGTGCACATCACAAGTTCGAACATTGCCGCTAACAAGTACCCTGAAAGTTAAGTGGAACATGATAGATGAATGGGCCTATACTCTACCGAGTTTCAAACCTATGACATCTGCATGCTGAGTTTTTAGTACACTGAAGGTTCAGGCTGCTTCATGATATTCATAAATATCAAATATCAAATCTTAAAAGCATGAATAACAGAAGGAAGTTCCACTGGTATTCTTCAAAAAAGCAGATCCACAGATATCTCAACATTGAAGGAACAAAAAACTTCAGATTTCTTGAGTCTATTTTTTCCCATGTCTTAATTGGAGTTGCACTGGGTATGTTGTTGTCTTAATTGGAGTTGCTATTGGTAATATGCCTAGAAGTACCAAGTCTGATTGTCCCATTTTTCCTTTTATCTCAACATGCTTACATTTGCCATACGTTTTCAGTAAAAGGCTCAGGTTGATGTTTATACCAATTTACTCCAACATATGGAATCAATTTATTGTGTTATTCATGGATATCACATTCTCTATACTCAATGCTTGTGTATGGCTGTAGGCTGCATCTCAACTGATTATGAGTTTAGTTGTTGCTGTGCTGTTTGTACTCTGTTTGCTCATATTCATATTATTTCAAACAACAGGGACTTGAGAAGTATGTCATGACAAAGCTATTTACACGTACATTTGCTTCACTTCCTGAAGATGTGAAAGTTGATGAACAGCTTCATGAGAAAATTGCTTTGATTCAACAATTTGTTAGGCCTGAGAATTTGGATATCAAGCCAACATTTCAAAATGAATCATCATGGTTGGTAAGTGAACTCTGTGAAAAGTAAATTCTGGTGAATCATTCATTAATTCTGTTCAAGATATTATGAAATGGATGCAAGTGCAGGGATTTTGGTTCTTAACTGCTACTTTTTTTTAACTAATGGAGGATGGGATATGATTTCTCACTTGATCACTGTTCTTGGGATTTGGGCCTGTCACTCATAGGATGATGATGTGTAGGTGAAGTTATAAAATTACCAGTTTTTATATTTCAGAGCATAATGCACGTGTCTTTTGGCAGTTTGTTGGTTCATTAGTCGGTACATTTACATAATTTTCCCAAAGAAAATGTTGTGGACGAACAGTTTCTCTTATTGAATGTTGTTGTGTTTGTTTTGTTTTTTTAAATAAAGCCACCCATTACATCTTTTGTGAGACATACTTGATCATTCCTCGACCTCTGTCATACCATGATGTGAGTTTATATATATATATACACACACACTCTATGTGCGTACACACATTTCACACATTCTGACCCACACACAATAGTATATGTGCATGCGTGTTTATCTTAGTGGGTTTATACCATGGAAGAAACAATTTTTTTCTCGCAGCCAGTCTTGAAACTTTGGAAAAAATACACATTTCTGGAACAGGTGTGATTTCAAATAAAATAGTTTTTTGTACAGCTATTTTATTATACTAATAACTGATAAACGAAAAAGAGTACATTCACAAAAATAACCAAGGAAGAGCTAACCTTCTTGTCTTTGTGCATATGTTACACCTTGACAAGATGGACACTGTTTAATCTGGCAATTACCTTGAGTATTGATTTCTTAAAAAAATTGTATTACTTTCGTATTTTTCACTTAACTTGGTAACTTCTTGGTGTATGTGGACCCAGATTTTCAGAGGTTTGCTGCAGAAGTTTGTAAACTGAGTTTTAATGGGTACGACCGACAGTTTACAGTAACATATCAAGGCTTGCAGTATGCATAATTCAGAGAATATTTTCATATGCATAATTCAGAGAATATTTTCATAGTACCGGAGCACACACACTTCTTCCTTTATAGAAGCGTCTTCCTTAGGCTGTCCTTTTGATTGTGATCTTGATTACAATACGTATAGCTCTTTCACCCTGCCATAAATAAGCATAGATCTTTCTTGAATGTATTCTGCAGTGAGATGTCTAACTCTTTCATTACATGCTACATTTTTTACAGCTCGCGCAGAAGGAGCTACAAAAGATAAATATGTACAGGGCACCAAGAGACAAACTTGTGTGCATTCTTAGTTGTTGCAAGGTTATCAATAACCTTCTGACTTCTGTTTCACAAAAGGATAACCCTCCAGGAGCAGATGATTTTCTTCCAGTTCTCATATATGTCACCATAAAGGTAAGCCGGCTCATTTGCACTGATCTGATAAATATAGTCTTCAGAGCTGATGAATCCCTTAGAGCTCGTGTAGATAAACTTAAGTGGAATGAAAAAATTTCAAAAGATAGTCTGCCTTTCCATCACCAATGATCTACAGAAAACGTGAGTTATTGCAGCATTTTCTTCTGCTGTTGTGTGGAACAAAACAAATGGTGATAACTTTTTTCCTGTAACGAGGGGACATCCTGGAGGAGTATTATCTTCTGTCCTACTCAGAACTGTTAAGACTTCAATGCAGCACGTGCTCAATGTTTTTGCTTGGGAATATTATCAGAATCTACCTATCATATCCTTAACTCTTTGCTCATCTTCTGACTTCTATGGGCTAGTCTACTGTCTTGATTTCCCTGTAGGGAAGTTGATTTCAGCATTAGAGGTGTAATTTAAACACCGAACAATGTTTGCCTGCATAGTAGTCCAACTTTGCAACATGAATTAGGGAAGGGATTGCTGGTTCGACTGATTTGTCATGGATTTCTTTGCCCAAGATGACTAACAAGGGGGATTTTAATTCTCTTGTAAGGAGTTTAGCAGAAGAAACATTCTTACTTCTTTATGTTGGAATTCATGAACATTGATGCATCCAGATTAGTGGCCAAAGAGTCCATCATTGCACCTTTCGCTATCCTATCATCATCTCATCACCTACTTTCATTCCCCAAATATCTTGTACTTCTCATCCCCCAAATATCTTGTATATTATTTTCGATTTAGACTAACATTATATGAATTATAACGTTATAATTGTCCTGCAGAAACAAAAAAAGAAGAAGTGAATTTTAATCTCAATTAGATTCTCAACAAAATCCTTGATTGGATGAACCATGTGTGGAATATTTCCAAGTCCTTGATGACCATCATTCCAAAATCTCTTTTGTAGATGAAATTCTTTAAATGGAGAACTAAAAGCTTGTTTTAGTAACTTGGTTCTTTTCAATAAATTTACTATTTCTTTTGTGTCCTTGTATACCATTTTTAAATTAGCTTTTATTTTATGTCACAATCAGGCTAACCCTCCTCAGCTGCACTCAAATCTACTGTATATCCAAAGGTTTAGGCGGCAAACTCGTTTGGTTTCTGAAGCGGCATATTTCTTCACAAACATTCTTTCTGCCGAATCTTTCATTTCAAATATTGATGCACAAGCTCTTTCTATGGATGAGACCGAGTTTGAAACAAATATGGAGTCTGCTCGAGCACTTCTTTCTGTTCTTTCAGACAACAATGTACTGGACCAGAGTGATCAGAACGCTGGACCTGTTCCTGGTGCAGACACTTCTGTGGCCAATCTAAGTTTTAGGTCAAATAGGCCTCCAAGCCCTATTACACAGCCAAATTTCTCGGTTGCATCAACAGAAACAAACCCCAAGAACGAGGATCAGTATGTGAAAAGTCAGTCATCAATGGAAAAGATCCCGTCACTGTCGGATCTAGAAAACAGAGGGGCTAGTATGCTTATCAAGGAGGGTAGCATCAGCCAAGTGTTTCAAAGTTTCCCCTACCTATATTCCCAGTCTGGTGACCTAACAGTGGGTGATATCGAAGAGCTACTAACCAATTACAAGCGCCTAGTAATCAAGTATGTTTGCCTTGCTAAAGGATCAGGCATTGACAATCCATCTCCTTCATTGCCCAATGATCAAGGACAAACTCACCACCCTGAATTTGAATTCAACACCGAATCTGAAGCAAGAGAGCCAATTGATGAGACGAAGAAAGCCGGGCCCGAGGATTCAAGTCCAGTACTTCCACAGTCTCTTGAGGTTGATGAATCGAAGTTAAAGGAAAATGAAGAAGTTGTAAGTAGGGATGAAGAAGGGAGTTAGGTTTTGCAGATATTCAGTGGAAAACTCATGTTTCTAAATGCCGTTTCTGTATGTTTTAACAGCAAAATGAGGATCCACTTGATTCTTTCTGGACAGTAGAATAACAAGTGAATTACAAACCTTAACCATCATATATTAGCTTAGGTAAATTTGAATTCTTATTTCATATTTTACTTTTTATGAATGGTCACATTAAGGTTAAAGAAAAAATTCCTTATACATATTGGAAGCCTATTGCTAATAAAAATTGAGGGATAGAATATTTCACAGGAGAACATGCACTAGAGGTACAACTAAAGAAACGATTTTGCAAAAAATTGAAGTGATTATGAAATATATCATAGGATAGGAAATATGTGGAATACATTGACAATCTCTTAAAATTGTTACTAAATTTTATTTAAACACTCAAGATACCGTGAACATATTAAGACACTTTTGGGGTTTTGGCTTGAATTTTGGAATTTTTTTGAGTGTGTTCTCAAACATTTATATGTAAGTTAATTAACCATATAAAGGATGTCTTTTACTTTAATTCATCACATATAAATTAGAATCTAAGTTTGCAATATCTACCTTTTTCTTGTTATTTTTTTGCTTTTAACAAAGAACACGCTTTTGGTTCAACTCAAATGGATACCACAAGCTAGTCCGTACAAAAGTTTTGAGTTCCCCATATGACTATCTTTCTCAAAATTCTCATATCTTTAGAAAAGAAAGATGAGACTTAAAATTCACCCTACTCCAACCCCCCCTCCCCCCCCCCCCCAAAAAAAAAGAGAGCAATTTAGAGGGGTCTTTTGGCTCATCCTATTGAAAGGAATAATTCCAACATAAAATGTCTTATAAAATTTAATTCATCAATAATATAGGGTTTGATCGGAAGTAGTATTCATTTTAAATTATGCAATAATTATCATTTTATACGAACTATAGTATATACAATAATAACACGTGTGTTAACAAATCGTGAATGAAATAATTTAAATAGAAAAATATATTTTTAAGTAAATCATATATTAATAATACAATTTATTCATTATTCAATCACTAACTATACAATCACATATTCATTATTATTCACAACTTTTAATTCTCATATAACTATGAGTATTGATTTTTATTTCAACGAGTATTAAATATTGAGATCAAATGAATTATAAGTAATGAAAATCTATTTTTGATACGACGGATACATAAAAGTAGACGGAAGGATAATACCTTGCTTAAAAAGGAACGAAGGGGGTGAGTAATATTTATTTATGAGAATGTAGAAGAGCAAAATATTATTGGCGTATATATAACTGTGTAACTTTTTCAAAGAATATCTCAACACTCTCAGCTACTAGTTGTCACGGGGGTGATTTTTCTTTTCCTTCACAAGATCACAACCCGCGCGGCAGTCAACTTCGCAAGCTAACTTCAGCCAACCAACACACGTTCGACACAAGATTATATCAAACACAAAGGAAGCACACTACAGCGGAAATACACAACAACAACACAAGCATGTACAGGCAAACTGCCCAATTTCTATATATAACTCTCCACAGTTTATACAAAAGAATCACCTCAAGGAGTTTGGAAGGCTAAGGAGCTTTTCTCACAAAACTCTTGCTAACCTTTGCCATTCCAAACTCCCTCTATATATATACAAAGCAGCCAACAACTTTAGCCAACTAGGGGGGGTGCTGGCCATGTGCCAGCACCTTACAAAGGGGTACAAGGGAAATACTAAACAATCTGCACGCCTGTCAGAGCCCATGCTGCGCCCATGCTGCGCCCATGCTGCGCCCATGCTGCGCCCATGTGCTCTGCCTGCACGCCTGTCTGCAAGTCTGTCAGGTGTCTGTCTGCTGCACGCGCCCGCGCGCATCCGCAGCCCACGCTCCTGCCTCTGCCTTGCCTTGCCTTGTCTTGCCTTGCCTTGCCTTGCCTTTGCCTCAGCTTTTGGCCTTGGCCCGCCCATGCCAACACGCATATCGGCCAACGCCAACCCCACTGCTTGCGCACATGCCCGCCTGGTGCCATGTGCCTTCATTGCCACTGACTTTGCCAAGCCTTGCCAACACTCAAGGCCCTTGGCCTTTGCTTGCCTGCCATGCCATAGGCATGCCTGCCGCGCATTGCTTTTCTGCCAACATCGGCCAGCTGACAAGGGGCAATGCACAAGCCCTTGCCACTGCCTTAGCCCCATACGCCTAGCCCAAACCTTAGGGTCTTACAAACCACCCCCACCCGTTGAACTCGACGTCCTCGTTGAGGCTGTTTTTAGGTAGTCCTCCAACTGATTGTCAAACTGCCAAAGTGACTTGGTTTTCTCCCAAGTAGCGTCGGCCTCCTGCTTACCCTTCCACTGTATAAGAAATTCTGTCCGCCTATTCTTCTTGACGCCCAACACCCGATGATCCAGTATCTTCTCAATTTGGGCATCAAACTGTGTCCGCACCACAGCCGGCGCCCGCTTTGACTGGCTCCTATCCGGATCAGCATCCTCATAAAATGGCTTCAGAAAACTCACATGGAAGGTTGGATGCAATTTCAACCTTTCAGGCAGCATCAACCTATAAGCAACTTCACCAACCTTTTGGACTACCTCAAAGGGTCCATCATACTTCGGAATTAACCCACGGTGCCTAAACTTACTTGTAACCTGCTTCCAGATTTGAGGTGTAAGTTTCAGCAACACCTTGTCACCAACACTGAATTCCAGCGACCTCCTGTGCTGATCAGCATACTTCTTCATATGTTTCTGGGCCTTGCGCAAACTGTCTTGCGCCTCAGCAAGCACTTCCTGCTTGTCCCTGGCATATCTGTAGGCAGCAGGACACTTTCCTTGCCCTTTCTGCCTGGCAACATCTAGCGGTGTCATAGGCTGTCTGCCTAAGACCAACATGAATTAGGGAAGGGATTGCTGGTTCGACTGATTTGTCATGGATTTCTTTGCCCAAGATGACTAACAGGGGGGATTTTAATTCTCTTGTAAGGAGTTTAGCAGAAGAAACATTCTTACTTCTTTATGTTGGAATTCATGAACATTGATGCATCCAGATTAGTGGCCAAAGAGTCCATCATTGCACCTTTCGCTATCCTATCATCATCTCATCACCTACTTTCATTCCCCAAATATCTTGTACTTCTCATCCCCCAAATATCTTGTATATTATTTTCGATTTAGACTAACATTATATGAATTATAACGTTATAATTGTCCTGCAGAAACAAAAAAAGAAGAAGTGAATTTTAATCTCAATTAGATTCTCAACAAAATCCTTGATTGGATGAACCATGTGTGGAATATTTCCAAGTCCTTGATGACCATCATTCCAAAATCTCTTTTGTAGATGAAATTCTTTAAATGGAGAACTAAAAGCTTGTTTTAGTAACTTGGTTCTTTTCAATAAATTTACTATTTCTTTTGTGTCCTTGTATACCATTTTTAAATTAGCTTTTATTTTATGTCACAATCAGGCTAACCCTCCTCAGCTGCACTCAAATCTACTGTATATCCAAAGGTTTAGGCGGCAAACTCGTTTGGTTTCTGAAGCGGCATATTTCTTCACAAACATTCTTTCTGCCGAATCTTTCATTTCAAATATTGATGCACAAGCTCTTTCTATGGATGAGACCGAGTTTGAAACAAATATGGAGTCTGCTCGAGCACTTCTTTCTGTTCTTTCAGACAACAATGTACTGGACCAGAGTGATCAGAACGCTGGACCTGTTCCTGGTGCAGACACTTCTGTGGCCAATCTAAGTTTTAGGTCAAATAGGCCTCCAAGCCCTATTACACAGCCAAATTTCTCGGTTGCATCAACAGAAACAAACCCCAAGAACGAGGATCAGTATGTGAAAAGTCAGTCATCAATGGAAAAGATCCCGTCACTGTCGGATCTAGAAAACAGAGGGGCTAGTATGCTTATCAAGGAGGGTAGCATCAGCCAAGTGTTTCAAAGTTTCCCCTACCTATATTCCCAGTCTGGTGACCTAACAGTGGGTGATATCGAAGAGCTACTAACCAATTACAAGCGCCTAGTAATCAAGTATGTTTGCCTTGCTAAAGGATCAGGCATTGACAATCCATCTCCTTCATTGCCCAATGATCAAGGACAAACTCACCACCCTGAATTTGAATTCAACACCGAATCTGAAGCAAGAGAGCCAATTGATGAGACGAAGAAAGCCGGGCCCGAGGATTCAAGTCCAGTACTTCCACAGTCTCTTGAGGTTGATGAATCGAAGTTAAAGGAAAATGAAGAAGTTGTAAGTAGGGATGAAGAAGGGAGTTAGGTTTTGCAGATATTCAGTGGAAAACTCATGTTTCTAAATGCCGTTTCTGTATGTTTTAACAGCAAAATGAGGATCCACTTGATTCTTTCTGGACAGTAGAATAACAAGTGAATTACAAACCTTAACCATCATATATTAGCTTAGGTAAATTTGAATTCTTATTTCATATTTTACTTTTTATGAATGGTCACATTAAGGTTAAAGAAAAAATTCCTTATACATATTGGAAGCCTATTGCTAATAAAAATTGAGGGATAGAATATTTCACAGGAGAACATGCACTAGAGGTACAACTAAAGAAACGATTTTGCAAAAAATTGAAGTGATTATGAAATATATCATAGGATAGGAAATATGTGGAATACATTGACAATCTCTTAAAATTGTTACTAAATTTTATTTAAACACTCAAGATACCGTGAACATATTAAGACACTTTTGGGGTTTTGGCTTGAATTTTGGAATTTTTTTGAGTGTGTTCTCAAACATTTATATGTAAGTTAATTAACCATATAAAGGATGTCTTTTACTTTAATTCATCACATATAAATTAGAATCTAAGTTTGCAATATCTACCTTTTTCTTGTTATTTTTTTGCTTTTAACAAAGAACACGCTTTTGGTTCAACTCAAATGGATACCACAAGCTAGTCCGTACAAAAGTTTTGAGTTCCCCATATGACTATCTTTCTCAAAATTCTCATATCTTTAGAAAAGAAAGATGAGACTTAAAATTCACCCTACTCCAACCCCCCCTCCCCCCCCCCAAAAAAAAAGAGAGCAATTTAGAGGGGTCTTTTGGCTCATCCTATTGAAAGGAATAATTCCAACATAAAATGTCTTATAAAATTTAATTCATCAATAATATAGGGTTTGATCGGAAGTAGTATTCATTTTAAATTATGCAATAATTATCATTTTATACGAACTATAGTATATACAATAATAACACGTGTGTTAACAAATCGTGAATGAAATAATTTAAATAGAAAAATATATTTTTAAGTAAATCATATATTAATAATACAATTTATTCATTATTCAATCACTAACTATACAATCACATATTCATTATTATTCACAACTTTTAATTCTCATATAACTATGAGTATTGATTTTTATTTCAACGAGTATTAAATATTGAGATCAAATGAATTATAAGTAATGAAAATCTATTTTTGATACGACGGATACATAAAAGTAGACGGAAGGATAATACCTTGCTTAAAAAGGAACGAAGGGGGTGAGTAATATTTATTTATGAGAATGTAGAAGAGCAAAATATTATTGGCGTATATATAACTGTGTAACTTTTTCAAAGAATATCTCAACTCTCTCAGCTACTAGTAGACCCATCTTTTCCACAAAATAAAGCACTATTTCTGCTACTGTATTCTTTCACTAAAAACTTTCAAGATCCTGCATTTTCTTGCACCCTTTGTCCTACATTTTTTCTGGGTATTCAATCAAATTCCAAGACAACATTTTCTTGATGTTATTGTAGTGCTGAGGAGTTTGAAAATGGGTAGGAAAAGTTGGGTTTGGTGGGTTGTGACTCTGCTGCTATGGTGGAGCAAGATTGCAATGGGTGAAGAGTACATCAAGTACAAGGACCCAAAACAACCAGTTGGGGTTAGAGTTAAAGATCTTCTTGGTCGAATGACCCTTCAAGAAAAGTTTGGACAGATGATTCAGATTGATAGGACTGCTGCTACAATTCAAATAATGAAAGACTACTATATTGGTAACATTTCAAATCTGCATATGGTATTGTGGTTTCCATCTTTGTAAATTTCTTTGTGCTATGTGCTATCTAATTTTTCTTGTGTAGTTGGTGTTTACTACCTCCATTTCAATTTGTTTGTTTTGTTTTGATTTTACACCGAGTTTAAGAAACTAAATAGTAACACTGATAGATTTTGTGGTCTTAAACTAAAGATATGTAAAATGTATGTGAATACACTTTAATCTTATGTACGTGAATACACTTTAATCTTGTGGTTTAAATATCTCACGTGGAAAGTTGAAATTAAAGAGTTGCAGAAAAGGTGAAGAGACATTTTTTAAAAGGACTACAAAAGAAAGGAAGACATACAAATTGAAACAAGAAAGTACTAGTTTTTGGAGATTTGATGATGTCAGTCTAAAGAAGATTGTTTTGAGAGCTTGAAGTAGCAAGCCCAATTTAACTTGGACTACTGCTTCAGTTACATCTCACATCTATATAGTTGTATCATTTGCATATTTGTTTAGTTTTTCATTTTTCCACATTTATTTTCTTTGTTAGTTGTTGTGTGTTACTTTCCTTGTAGATTGGATAATGTCATTTTGAAGTAAATTGTTGTGATAAATAGAGTATTGTTTCCCTTGCATATTAAAAAAATACATTGGTATTTCACATCCGGATTTTCTTGATAAGGAACATTTCATAATATATAGTATAGTCAAACCTCTCTATAACATCGTTGTTTGTTCTGATATTTTGTTGCTGCTATAGCGAAATGCTATTATAGAGAACATATATATAATATAACATAACATGGAAGATCGGTTCTACAAAAACATGTTTTTTATAGTGAAATGTTGTTATAGAGGATGATTGTTATATAGAGGTCCAATTGTAGTGCCCATTACATATTTTTCTAGTTTTTCTGCTTTTTATGCATCTCTTGACCATAATATTTTTTCAGCACTTATCTTGGAGATTGAATTAAGACAGTTGTAGATTCAATATGTCTGTTTAATAGCGATGAACACTGTAGAAGAAAAAATAGTTGTGAGTATTTATGGTTACTCCAAAGTTACAAGATCAGGAAATGCAAAATTGAATGGATACAGAAATAAGTCGAAAGAGCATGCAAAAGAGATGAAACGAAGAAAGAAAGAAGGGGAGAAAATTGAGCTAAAACAGGTTTCTTTTTCCACTGATAAAGGAAGTTGAACCGAACTTATTCAGATTCTTCTTCCAAGTTTGAATTATCCAGAGTACGCCAAGAGATAAGGCTGTCTATGGAGTTCGAAAGCATGTTCATAACATCTTTTTGTTATACATCAGTCTTGGCTTTCATTGATTAGGACATTTTGAAAAGTGAAACTATGAAACTGGAAGAAATGATCATTAACCGCAAATCAAGTGATTGGAGAAATGATTATTAAGTGCAACCGCATGCAAAAACGTGCACCTTACATATTTTACTTTTTCTTTTCATCAAATTCTGATATGATAGTTCAACAAAGAAATAGCATGTAATGAAGCAGTGATTAACAATGAAACATGAACTCAAGATTATCGTTTGAGAAAAAAGTAATATCAATAAACGAAAAAAGAGATGGATTGTTAGCACAACTTGTTTTGCAAATTTAGATTCAGGATTAAATCCCAATCAAAGGCCCTACACTTCTGCTTAAAATATCTCGTCGGCATGGCAAACAGAAAATTGAAGTTTATGTTTGGTTATTCTGGTTTAGGGAGCGTATTAAGTGGTGGGGGAAGCACTCCACTTCCGAAAGCTACTGCTGCAGATTGGGTTAATATGGTGAATGACTACCAAAATGGTTCTCTGTCAACTCGCCTTGGGATTCCAATGATATATGGGATTGATGCCGTTCATGGACACAATAATGTTTTCAATGCCACCATATTTCCACATAACATTGGGCTTGGAGCTACTAGGTAAGGACATTTTACATGGATATTTTCAAGTACAAAACACACTGCTGAGCGTTGACATATCGAATTCATATCATTTGTTATTGGCTGGTTTATAGAGCATGTGTTCTCATTGGACTGTTAATTTGTTATCTACGTGTACTACCAAGAAACCTTTTGTTACCTAAATCAAGCTTCATATTTTTTTTCTAGAAAAAAGTTTAATAATTCTATTTGCAAATATAACATTGTGATCAGTCAGTGATTTGTTGTCTGTTAATAGGCAGCTTTGCTAAATGACATCAGTTTTCAAGATATATTGCAAATTACATAGCTTAAGCCCCGTAACTGTGTGTCATGTGTAAGTCATATCTAGGAAATATGAATGTATTGTATGTTCAAAAACTTCATTTTGATATTATCTACGATTATTTTGCATTGTTTCCCAGTTCAAGGTGACATGATATTGGCCTTATCCTCTTGCTTGCTAAAAAAATATTGGTCTTATCTGAATTTCCTACCAATATCTATTCTTCAGGGACCCTGAACTCATTCGAAGGATTGGTGATGCTACTGCTCTTGAAGTCAGAGCTACAGGGATTCCTTATGTTTTTGCTCCTTGCATCGCTGTAGGTGATACAATCAGATTGATTATTGAATTTCTAATTTATCTTCTCACAATTAATGACGTTCTTTTCACTTCAAATTGTAAACTTTCAAGTCTTGTTTAAACCGTTGTGGGCAGGTTTGCAGAGATCCTAGGTGGGGTCGCTGTTACGAAAGTTATGGTGAAGATCCCAAGATTGTTCAAGAAATGACAGATATTATAATTGGGTTACAAGGCGAGATTCCTAATGGTTCCAGGAAGGGCATACCTTTTATTGCTGGAAAGTATGGAAACTTTAAAGGCAATTCCGTTCATGCTTATTGTTTACTTTGCTTCTCTTTGAAAGTTAGAAGTAATATTTGCAGTATATCTTTCTCATTGTTGTGCAAAGAATTGTCAGATCTAAGCTTAGTAATGAGAATCTTGACTGCTCTTTAGTTGCCTGTTATCATTAGAGCGCAATGAAGTCCAATGTGAGATGCTTTTACGCTAATACTGTTTTCCGCTTTTTTGCCGTTGTTTTGTAATTCTTTGATGAGCCTTTTATGAATCAGTTAGATCTTATACATTTTGATAATGATTCTTGGGTAATTAAATTCTAAGTTTCTGTGAATATATTTGCTTGTAAAAGGATTGCCCTTGAGTAATCCTCCAACTCTCCCAATTTTCAGGAAAAAGGTAGCTGCTTGTGCAAAGCACTTTGTTGGTGATGGGGGTACAACTAAGGGTGTTAATGAGAATAACACCGTGACTAACATGCATGAGTTGCTAAGTATCCACATGCCCGCCTACTACGACTCAATTATCAAAGGTGTTGCTACGGTTATGGCTTCCTATTCTAGCTGGAATGGCAGAAAGATGCATGCAGACCATGATCTAATTACTGGTTTTCTCAAGGGCACACTCAAGTTCAAGGTAATGTTCTAAAAAATGATATGAAGATTAGATAAACCTCAGTGGTCAATATGGAAGCTTGGTTAAAGGCAACTAGTTATTACGCACGTGAGAATTACAGAACTTTGGAATTAAGATCCTCCGAAATATATTTTTGATATTTCATTTATTTGTTTCATGCTTACTTGTTGTATCACTTATTGTTTCTCATGAAGCATTTATTCCATCATTTGGAGGTGATTTCACTAAATGGTGTTTATAATCTACCAGGGGTTTGTCATTTCAGATTGGCAGGGTATTGACAGGCTTACCTCTCCACCTCATGCCAACTACACTTATTCAGTTGAGACTAGCATTCTAGCTGGTGTCGACATGGTAAGATTTTCCCCCCTGTCAACATCAGTTAAATTCTAAAAACTGATACTAGTACATCAAGAGAGACAGAGAGAGCTGGAACAAATTAATATTCAGATGCATTGTGTTTGGGAAATGTTTTGGGGTTCAAGCTAAATCAGGAAATGTCAAATTGGTTATTTGCAGGTTATGGTCCCATATAATTTCACCGAGTTTATCAATGATCTCACTTACCTCGTCAAGAACAATTTTATCCCAACGGATCGTATTGATGATGCAGTGGAGAGGATTTTGTCAGTTAAATTTACAATGGGACTTTTTGAGAACCCCTACACTGATTTCAGCCTGATAAATGAGGTTGGGAGCCAGGTAGGTCACTAACACATGATACTTGACATTTCAAGCCTCAGTTACAATGTCAGTGCATGCATTGTATAAGACCATTGTTTGTTTGGGCTAATCCTTGCCTCTGCTTGAAGGATATGTACTAGATATGGTGACCTCAAGACCCTTTCCACTTAACTTCCATTTGGGGCCTATGTGTCCGTAGTTTGAGATCTATACTTTTTGAACTGTTTGAATTGTGAAATTCAGCTCATGGTTATAACAATCCCTGGTTTCCAATCAGGAACACAGGAACTTAGCAAGAGAAGCTGTGCGGAAATCTCTTGTGCTGCTGAAGAATGGGAAAACTGCTAATAACCCATTGTTACCTCTTCCTAGGAAAGTATCTAGAATTTTGGTTGCTGGTAGCCATGCTGATAACTTAGGTTATCAATGTGGCGGATGGACTATTACTTGGCAGGGGTTTAGTGGTAATGATGCTACAAGTGGTATGTTATTTCTTCTGATGCGTTTCACAAGACCTTTAATACTTCATTAAATGACTAAACTGTGAATAGAAAATTTGAAAAATACCTCATCTTATTATTTCTTGAATAAGCTCCACACCCTCCACCCTAACAAGATATGGAGAGAAAGGAAAATGAGTATAGAAATTTCTCTCAGAAAATATACTTGAACTGTACACAAATCATTTGGAAAATGTTATAAGACTAACATTTTGGTAGTTCTTTATAGGAAACTGCAGCAGGCAAGTAACTAATGCCGTAACGCACAAATAACCATTTGCTATTTTCAGTTGGTTAGCATTGAAAGATGACTGAAACAGAGTGAACTTCATTTACAGGAACTACCATCCTCGGTGCAATAAAGTCTGCAGTTGATCCAGGAACAGAAGTCATCTATGTTGAGAATCCTGACAGCAAGTATGCTACTTCCAGTGGCTTTGACTATGCTATTGTGGCTGTCGGTGAGCACACTTATGCTGAGAGTGCAGGAGACAGTCCTACTCTCACAATGGCAGATCCTGGACCTGATTTCATAAACAATGTTTGCCAATCCGTGAAGTGTGTTGTCATCGTCATATCTGGTCGACCACTCATGATTGAACCATATCTACCTTCAATTGATGCACTTGTAGCAGCCTGGTTACCTGGAACTGAAGGGCAAGGCATCACTGATCTTCTCTTTGGGGACTACGGATTTACTGGAAAACTTCCAAGAACATGGTTCAGAACTGTAGATCAACTTCCAATGAACGTTGGTGACCCTCACTATGATCCATTGTTTCCCTTTGGATTTGGACTCACAACATCTAAGTCAACAATAGCAAGGTAAATATCAATCATTCAGTCCGGATACTTAAACTTACTGGCTTAATAAAATTTCTAGCCTTCCAATAATTTTACTCAGTATGTACGTTCACTTCCTTCATCCCTAGTTACTTTCCCCATTTCACATTGGTGCCACCAAAGCTGTTTTCACATTGCTTAAGCATAATGTTTAACTGCACATGAATGTAATCATGTCTACACCAAATGTGTTTCCTATCCGCTGCTTCTAAATTATCAACATAATCCAGAATTGTATCACTAGATACTGATTCCTACAGATTTATTTTAGTGCTGCTGAAGTTTATATTGAAATAGAGCCTGTTTGGCATAGCTTATCTAAAGCAACTCTGCTATAAATAAGCTAAGCCAAAGAGGCTCAATTATTTTTTAAGGCTTATTTTAAGCACAAAATGGTTTTAAGTTGGCCAGTCAAACACTCAAACAAGCTAAAAACAGCTTAATGTTTGTAATAATTTCTTTGTTGATAATTCTAATTTGGTGCCATCTTGCACAGGTCTGTGTCGGCAGGTGCTGCTGGAAGACCATATGTTGGGATTATGGTTTCTTTAGTCATTGGTTTGTATATCCAAAGCATTCTATTAACTTGAAACAACAAATTGTTAGAAATTGGAGGATTAGAAAGACTAAAATTTATGTAGCAACTCTGATGCAGTAGAAAAACTTTAAACATTTCCCTGTCTTAACTCTTAAACATGCAGAATTATATGTCCATGAAAAGGAGAAGAATAGCTAAGTTATGACTAAATAGACTTCTATATAGTAGTAGCAAACATGAGCTATAAGAAGACTCATCACTTGCAAACTTGCTCTTTGTTTTTGTAAAATAAAGAAAAGAATTGCAGCATAAGCTTTTCTTTGGCTATACCAAAGAAAAGATTAATAATTTTGCTATATGTTGTTCCTTTTTGTTCTTTGCCGTTATAAGAAGACTCATCACTTGCCAACTTGCTCTTTGCCGTGATATTTTATTGTCATTTCTTTTTCCTCTAGCAATTATTTTTTAAATAACTTCTCTTTTTGAGTTCAACATCCTTCATAAACAACCTCTTTACCCGACAAACGAGACGTAGGTCTGTGGTTGTACACTCTTTTGTCTTTAACTTGACAATCCTACAAAAAGTTATATGATGTTCAGTGTTAATATTTGGAAACAATAAATAAAAGGTACTATATAAAATAAAAGTTATGTGTAAAAGAAATCTAAAATATATTCGCCGTAAAAATTGTGTGCCGTTTGATATTGTATTTCATCCTACAAGGAAAATATTATCTCTGTTTGGGTATAGAATAATATTTTAATTTGGTACAATAATTTAAAATATTTTAAACAAAAATATAAAATTTATACATTTTAACAGTTTTCAGATTGTAAGTTGTATTAAATATCAAGAGAGTAATATCATCGTTATGTGGCAAATAAATGACAGAGATTATTATGCAATAACTGAACTTGCCGACCTTTTTATAATTAACATTTTATTTTATATACTACATAAAATAATTTATAAATTACATATATTTTATGCCAATGTCAATGACAAAGGGTTTCATACTAGAACCAAATATTGACATTATCATGACCCAATTTTTGGGTGTGGTGTTGGTGGGTGAGGTGATGCGTGACACTCCGACAGACGTGCGTTCAATCTAAGTTTTAGGAATAACTTGAGTTCAGAAATTCAATGATTCACAAGATTTTACTTCACACCAAATATCGCATTTTGCTATATTCTTTATCAATGAGAGTCAAAATATTCGTTGTCAAGATTGATTTTTATTTCAAAGAAGCATAGGTCCTCCGACACACACCGCGGACGGAATGTGAGAGGCAGCTATCATTTAGTATTGTATGGTGCTTTTCACATAGGAGTTTGTAAATAGTTCATTACGTAAATGAGCGCGCAAGAAGAATAAGAGGGAGACCGACGAGGGGTGGGGACGTTACTCCCTCCCATGGTTCCCTTGTGTTTAAACAAATTCATGGGTATTTATGCTTTCCATATCTCAATAATAATATATATGCATGTTTACCTATAAAAATCTTGTAATGATTTTTTTCTTTTCCTAAATGATAAAGTTTAATGGACCTCTTGTATCATAAGACAACAAATTATTCATGTGTCTGTGATTCAAATATTTCAATAAATTATTTAATCAACAAGAGCAGAGGATAGTGTATATAAAAAAATTGATGATTCGTGCTTACTAGTAAAAAAAAAATTATATTAAAATTATTTTTATTCGAAGAGGATAACAAAACACAAGGGCAAAAAGACCAAGTACTTATTTATTTTTCAGTTTATTCCGTTTTATTGTGAAGATGAAAATAATAAAAACAAAGAAACAAAAGACAATAGTATATAAACATATGGAAAATACATAAACATGATAATAAAGCCTGCCCCAAAACCTAAATTTGGTCGAAGCAAACAACAGTCTTCTCTTCTTCAACAAGTTCTTGTTTTTCTCTCTCTCTCTCTCTCTGTAGTCGTTACTGTCTCACTGTACCAAATGTAAGTAAATCTGTGCAACTCTACATTACACTGCTATATATGTATATGTATATTCACAATTAAATTTCTAGGGTTTGTAGGTATCTTGGGTTTGTTCCTTTTTGGTTTCAAGTCTGTGATCATGGGTATACACTCAATTCTTTGTTTATAACGTTGCCCCTCTTCGTAATTCGAGAGATTGTTGCTTAATTTTTGATGGGTCACTGTTTTCTTGGGATGTTTTTGCTTAATTTTTTATGGGTCACTGTTTTCTTGAGATGTTTTTGCTTAGTTTTTGATGGGTTACTGTTTTCTTGAGATATTCTTGCTTAATTTTTGATGGGTCACTGTTTTCTTGAGATGTTGTTGCTTAATTTTTGACGGGTCACTGTTTTCTTGTGATGTTTTTGCTCTCTCTCTGATTGCCATTGCATTATGTGTTAATGTTCTAATTCTCATGTAGAGTGTTATGATTTTGGGAGTTGATGAACTGTTTAGGGTGGTTTCATGAGGGATTTGTTATAAGTTTTAAGCTCTTTTTGATATTGGGATTGTATTAGTGATTATAACTCTTTTTCAATTAGTGTTTTTTTATGTGTTAGTGTCCTAATTCCCATTTTTGAAGCTCTATCTGGTTTGAATTACTAATGCATTGTGAAAATTGGTTTTCTAATTGTCATATGTGCTCAGTTTTATTCTTTGTTATTGCTGGAACTGGGTTTTGGTGCCTGTCTTTCTGTACTGGTTTTCTGATGGATTTTTCCTGTACTCTAAGGGGTCATTTGGTATGAGTGATAAGGAATAATTTTATCCTGTGTTTGGTTAGGGGGTATTAATTAGTCCTACTATCAATTTTTTTTTATTTATCCCTCCATTTATACTACAATGAGGGGATAAGAAATCCCATATATACGGTGGAATAACTAAGCCCATGGGATAACCCAATCCATGGGCTAACTTTGTCTATCCCATTCCCCATAACAAACAACCCTAAGTTCCTAGTTTTTGTGGTTTCTTAATTCTTTAGTAGTTTGGTAAAAGGACTCTAGAGGAAGTGAAGTAAAGAGAGAAACAATGATTAGTCAATCTCTTTTGAGCAGGGTCAAGGTGCACATCTCTTCATATTAGATTCAGGGTGGGCTTTTGCTGTAGTTTACTTTTTTCAAGGTCAGTTTGGTTTATGGGTTCAATACTGAAAAGAAACCGGGTAAGAGTAATAAGGGTAACAGTAATTATATAAAGAGAAGGGATATGTGAGTGTGGTAGGTTTCCATTCAGGAAATGTGTGGGTGAAGAAGCTACTTGAATCAAAATATTTTTTGGACCAACTTGTTTCTGATGATATTTGAAAGAATCAGCACATAGTTCTGTTATAGTAAATTTTCTGGTAAACAAAGCAAGTTTGTGTAGCACTAAGTTTTTCATTATTCAGATTAGGTTAGACTAAATTAATGTTTAAGAGTTATAGACGAGGAGAAGTACAAATGAAGAATATTTTAGTAGAGCCGGTATGATAGCTGGGGTCTTGATCTGAATTCTGAGCTGCAAACCTTTTGTGTTATAGTTCCTTCGAAGAAAAATGGGCATATTGTTGTAGCTTTCGATATGCCTATGCCAAATTATGTAGTGGTAAGATGCATGTGCAGAACATTTATAAAAAAGTTAAGAAGAAAAAGAAAATAAGATGTAAAGACAACCCTGCCTAGAGTCAACTACCTTGAATTAGTGCTATCTTGTTTTTGAATGTTAAGTGGGGTAACTAGTGGGATCACTTGTTACTTATTTATTTTTATAGTGTGAACTAGTAAAGAGAATAATTTTCATTGGAAGTGAGGAATTGGGTCCCATGTAATATTTACGTTAGGTAGTATGCTATAAACATTTGATTGGGAGAAATGGGCACCATGTTCTTATAGACTGGAAAAGGGACAGGCATGATTCTCTTATCACGGAGTGTGAATTATGTGTTCAAGACAAATTTTTAATGAATGATGTACAGTTCCAACAGAGTTGATTGTAATTTCATAGCTCCTTTTCCAAGATTTGATCTTTGTTGTGCTCTCTATTAATGTGCCAATGGGATCTAACTTCTGTTATGTTAAATATGGGACATTTAAGGAATTTGATTTGTTACTGTGATGAGGATGGTTCACTCCAAGTATCTGCGTAATTTTTTCCAAGACATCCTTATTTGCTCTCACCTTGGTGAACCCTATGGAATTTCTTTTACAGTTTAAGCACAAAGCTTTCTGGAAGAGGAACCATTTTTCCTTACAGAGTTTAAAAATTGAACTTTTAGTTTAGTTGTTGCTGCTTAAAATGAATTCCTATGTTTTGCTGCTATTTTATTAAGGAGTTGGCTTTATGAGCTTTTTTGGGTGGCAATGGTTAGCAAAAGTAAGACTAGTGTTTGTTTTGCTGGTGCTGACTAAAATCGTTAAGTAATAAACTTATCTAGAATAAATATTGTTGAGTAATGAGCTATTTAGTTTTTAATGTGGAACCTTTCTTTATACACCTGTACACTCACTCCTTGACAATATTATTTATATTTTGCAGTAAAGAGATTATGGAGGAACTTGATCTTATCAAACAAGAGACTATGGAGGAACTTCATGAAAGCCTTAATCAACATGAGAATGAGGGAGTACCAGAGGACTTACTCCTTGAGGTGAAAGAAGAACCATCACTCCTTGAGGTGAAGCAAGATCAAGACCAAGACCAAGACCAAGATCAGGAACAGGAACAGGAACAGGAACAAGTGCAGGAACAAAAACAAGAACAAGAACAGGAAGGTGTTGCTGCTACTGGAGGTGGTGGCGAAAGGTGGCCAGGGTGGCCTGGGGAAAGTGTATTTCGCATTTTGGTCCCTTCACAAAAAGTAGGTAGCCTTATTGGACGCAAAGGAGAGTTCATCAAAAAGATTGTTGAAGAATCAAAAGCTCGTATTAAGGTTCTCGATGGCCCCCCAGGGACTCCTGAGAGAGCAGTAAGTCCCACCTATATTACATATCCTTGTAGACAAGATACTTCTCAAAATACACCGCGTTTTCTTCTGTGAATTTTTGTTGCCTTGCTTATAATCCATGTTTTTCCTATTCTACCTTTAAAAAACTTTGTATTCTTCCCCACCTCCAATTTTTTTTTAAAAAATAGATTGGGAAAAATACACTTCCAGAACAGATAAAAAGACTGGTTCAAAGGGTTCTGGAAAGTCCCCTCTTGCTGTTTTTTGTCTTCCTTCCCATCTTGTTCTCTTCCTCTCTTGTGGTTGTCTAGGTATTATACTTCCTGGTGAAAGCATAGGGTAGAAGGCTAGTTCATAGTCTCGTTATTCTTCTCTATTTATAGGCGTAGTAGTGCATTACAATCTTTTGCGCTTTGACTTCTGATTTCTGTTATTTTTGTTATTATTTATTACTTTCTATGCTTTGATTACTCTATTTTATCTGTGACGCTTTCATTATTTATTTATTCGTTATTTGTTATTTGTTATTTGTTATTTGTTATTTGTATTTATTTATTGGTATTTATTTGTTATCTATTCGTTATTTGTTTGTTGTTTTTCTCATAAAGCTTTTAATTTCCTATTCTTATCTAATATTTTTTATGCGTTTATGCTTTTACTGAGCCGAGGATCTCCAGGAAACAGCCGTCCTACCTTGGTAGGAGTAAGGTTTGCGTACATTCTGCCCTCCCCAGACCCCATGTTGTGGGATTTCACTGGGTTGTTGTTGTTGTTGTTGTTGTTGTGAACTTATCTAACTAATATTTCCCTTTAATACTGCTTGCATAGTTGGTCATAGGTAGTAAGTATTTATATGTTGAGTTATAAAATAGGTGATTGCTATTGGGTTTGAGAGTGAAATTGGGATATTTGGTAATTGATGGAAAGTGAAGCGAGAAGATTGTAATGTCTGTTTCAATCAATCACTAGGATATAGGTTTTGAGATTGCTGCCATGTGGTTATCCTTTAGTAGAACTAACACTGAATTTGAGGTCATGAGCCAGCTTCGAAATTGAATGTTGATAAAGAAGTAAACATTGACAGATTCTCTGGAATGTTTGACTCACATATGGAAGTGCATTTTGTAATCTTAGTCACAAGTATCAAGAATAATAAAGGAAAGGTTTGATTGTCTGAAAAGGGAAAAAATCTGGGACGACCCAACGTAGAAGTAAGGCTGATAAATATCCTTCTCATGAAAAGAAGTAAGGCAGATGATTGGCACATGAATATTCAACATAAAAGCATATCATCTAGATCCAAAGGCCTCCATGATGGACTAGGGATGCCTGACATGTTCCAGACACTTTTTAACTATGTGCATCTTCTATTGACAAGAATTTTATATTAGTCTTTTACATTTCTTAGAGTATGGTCTATACTAATGAAAAGAGAATATACTCCCTCATTCTATACATCTATGTATATAAAATAATGAAAGAAAACATACTTTATATGGATGTATATATATATCAGTAATGGAAGAGAACACACATTCTTCAAATTCATGATGCGGAAGCTTGTATTGCTGCAGTTAAGTTAAAACTTTTTTTATTTAATTATCGTTAAGTTATTTATTAATTGTATTGTGGTTTGCTGTTATGCTGAAAGGTAATGGTATCTGCCAAGGAGGAGCCTGAATCCTCTCTTCCACCTGCTATAGATGGTCTTCTGAGGGTCCATAGACGTGTTGTGGATGGGCTGGAGAATGATTCTTCTCATCCTCCTCCAACTGCAGCTGGAAAGGTCTCGACAAAGCTGCTTGTGCCAGCTTCACAGGCTGGAAGTCTTATTGGAAAACAAGGGACAACCGTCAAGTCCATTCAAGAAGCATCCAGTTGTATTGTTAGAGTTCTTGGAACAGGTTCTTTCCTTTGCTTTTTAGATATCTCTGTTATTCAACTTAGTAACAAGAATTTTACCAGTCTAGCCCATGTATGAGGGACATTTCTTTCGCCTTTCATTTCTTCTTTTTGTTCCGGACTCTGATATCTATTAGTCATTTTCAACAGGTGATCTGAGCCGTGACTATTGACTAGTACTCCCTGCAATTTTCCTTGAAAATTATGTGTGTAGAGTGTGCTTCTTTGTGTAACAGAAGTTACTTTAGTGTTTCATATAATAAAGAATCAAACCAGTAATCATGTAAGGATGAAAATAACAAGAGTTTAAAGTATTTATTTAAAACAATAATAGCAAGATTTTGACGTTCTGTTGATGCTAGTCTTTCAAACACCTAAAAAGAGAACTAAAGGTAACAGAAGAGTGTTGTATCAAATCTTTCTTTTTTCAGGAGTTCTTTAATCAAATATTATCAATTTCATTCAACTAGGAATATCATGTTTAATACGTTGTAATTTGTTACACATGAATTGAATCAGGTTTATAAAAATTGTTCTCATGTAAATAGTAAATGTGGTGTGCAGATGCTGTGTATCTTGTATTAAGTAGTAAACCAATAGCAGAAGTTTAGGAGTTATTTTGGGTCAAAGTTAGAATTTGCTATACTACTAATTGAGCCTCGATTTGATCTGAACTAGTTGGGGTTGCCTATATTAATTCTTTGACAACATACATAAATGACCCCGTGAAATTGTTCACAATGGCCAGATAGACACCCCAATTAATCCAGTGACCAACTAGACACTCTGATCCTCAAAATTGTGTGAATTACTAACGTGCTAAAGCAGTTTAAGTGGTCCAATAATTTGGCTACACGTTGTATCTGAGGGGTTCAAATGAAAATTGAAAGAAGTCTTGTCTAACAATTTAATAAATAAATAAAGAAAGAATTTTTTAAAAAAAAAAACATATTCCATGTTCATCTAACCCATGCCTCAACCCTT
Source organism: Solanum dulcamara (assembly GCF_947179165.1). Taxonomy (NCBI): domain Eukaryota; kingdom Viridiplantae; phylum Streptophyta; class Magnoliopsida; order Solanales; family Solanaceae; genus Solanum; species Solanum dulcamara. The sequence continues at coordinate 13,064,817 of NC_077240.1, read as the reverse complement.
CACCATTCTTTGCTCCCCTATCTTTCCCCGTTGGTTTTCCCCTCCCCTTCCCCTTTTGCTTGTACTCCCTCTGTTCTCTTTTTTTTTTCCTCATTCTTAATCATTGTAATGCCCCTCGTTCTTGTAGCAAATAATTTGGCTACACGTTGTATCTGAGGGGTTCAAATGAAAATTAAAAGAAGTCTTGTCTAACAATTTAATAAATAAATAAAGAAAGAATTTTTTTAAAAAAAAAACATATTCCATGTTCATCTAACCCATGCCTCAACCCTTCACCATTCTTTGCTCCCCTATCTTTCCCCGTTGGTTTTCCCCTCCCCTTCCCCTTTTGCTTGTACTCCCTCTGTTCTCTGTTTTTTTCTCTCATTCTTAATCATTGTAATGCCCCTCGTTCTTCTTCTTCCTTTAGGGATTAATAATGGTTGCCGGTTAGGAATGAAGAGGTTTTGGGGTTAATTTTGTTTTTATTGGTCAAATATAGGTGTCTTGGCAAAGTAGATAAATCAAAATTTGATTAATTTTTTGTTTAGATCCTATGACTTTCTTAGGTTGAAACTTTCAAGATTCATTCATGGTGAATGGAATTTTGAAAGAGTGGGGAATATGGCGAAAACATTGGGCCGATACAACTATAAGAAATAGAACTTACAAGGATTCACGCACCAAATTTGGGTTAAAGACGAATTTTTCCATGCCAGCGTGAGGGATGCATGAGACATGCCTGTATCAAGTAGAGGTGTCTATCTGGTCACTGGGTCAGTTACGGCGTCTATCTGGTCGTTGTGGACAACTTAAAGGGTCATCTATGTATTTCACCTTTTTTTAAAATTATAATGAAGTACTGCTTTCATTAAAAGGCATCCAGTGGATCCAAAACTTGTACAGAAACATTGACTTTTATGTAAATGCTAAAGTCAACAAATGCAAAAAGCTGCAACATATTGTTTACATTTGAACATTTTCCCAAACTATATAAAACTTTTGTATCCATTTAGCTTTATTCAGGCTCATTTCATTTAAACATTAAAAGATCTATCTTTTAATGCAAAATAGGTCTTGACCAAACTAGATTTCTAACTCCCAACTTACTCTTGCATCGACATACATCTAATAAAAAAAGGGGGGAAAATAATGAGTTATCTTAATCGAATGATCAAATAAAGACCATAAATTTGAACAACAAGAGTGATTATCTAAACTAGACTTTTGCAATCTCGACGGGTCTGTAGCCACTTCAAAAGACGGAGTCCTCTTAATAAGATATTGCAAATGAAATACAGGGTATAATTCTTTTCCACAAAAGAATAGTTTGCTAGGAAAGTATTATCTGGTTGATAATAAGGTAAGTGCAGGGAGAAAGAGTTGGTTTGAGAAGTGGGTGGAACTCAACATGAGGATTCACCATATTCTGTAGAGAAGTTGCAAGAGTCCATATTCTGTAGAGAAGTTGCAAGAGTCACTGAACAAAATGCCTTTTTTCTTAAAAAATATTTGATATTTTTATTTATCAAAAAAATTATGTATGTCATTTTTCTTTATACAAGTAACATATTACTTATTAGTATATTTATATAAGCGGGGACTACACAAAATAGTGTGATCCTATATGATTACAGTGAGCTGTCCAGTCTGAGCTCTCCTATAACCTAGACTCTCATAAGTAATCTAACGCCTCAGAAATAGATCCTACTTCTTGAGGGTATTCTTGTTTACACTAAAAATAAAAAAGGACTAAATAATTCATCTTCAACCTCTGGATGGAACTGCTATTGTCCCCAAAACATCTCTGATTCCTCTCCTTCCGAACTATCCACCAGATGACAGATACAAGCTTGGGACAATCTTCGATCTCGTTCTGTGTCCTGACAGGTTCCCATCTCTATTTCAGCAAGCTAGACTTCCTGGACTCTCCTGGGCGTGGACCACCTGATTCCCTTAGGCTAATGAAAGTCTTCCATAGTTTATTTGTCACTCTTCAGTGTAAAAAGAGATGATTGATTGTTTCTGTCTCAGCACCACATAAATAACACCTGTGTAGCATTATTGTATTTCCCTCTTGATGAGATTTTCTTGAGTTAAAATTGCCTCTTTGCCAGTAGCCATGAAAAACATGATACTTTGTATGGAATTTTGACTTTCTATATCATCTTCCAAGGACAACATCCAATCTGGTTGTTCGAACAATTGAAATGTCTGTATGGTGAATTAATTGAGAATCTGCCTTGTGCATCTCTATTCCACAAAATGCTATCCTCATTAGTAGAAAAACCTTTGAATTGTTCAAGAGTGTTATAGTACTCTGTTATCCTATCCACTCCACGTATCTAGATGTTGCTTTCTGCTGCTGGTTCAGCCTGTACAATTCAGGGTATAGTTGCTATCATATGTATAATCTGGTTGTATTGATGTTAAAGAAGAAAAGAGGAACGAAGACTACAACTCAAACCTCAATATTTAATTTTATATCTCTATATCTCCATGTTTATTGAAATTTATTATTTATGTTGTACCTGTATGCTCTATCTCCAAGGTTACCTATATACTCTACCTCCCAAACCTCAATTTCTGGGATTTGTTGTTGTTTGTATTGTACCTATAAGTATGTGTATTTCTAGCTTTGTTTCAGCACCAAGCTTGTTCAAAATGATTTTAATTACTGGCTCCTTTTTTCAGTTTGTTTGTAAGCTTTCCTTTAGCCCTTTTAAAAAAGAATGCCTCTTTCCTTCAACTTTTTAATTCGAACTTCCAACATGGAATGTTAGACCACAAGATTAAAGGGCGTTTTGGTACATTCGACATATCTTTAGTTTAAGATCACTAGGTTCAAAAGTCTTCTTTATTTTCTTAAACTCCATGTCAAGTCAAAATTAGACATACAAATTGAAACGGATGGAGTAAAATTAAGGCTGGATCTAGCGACTTAGGAGATATGAAACAAAGAGGAGGTTTGGGTTTTTGAGGAGAAAATGTCTCTCATGATACGTTAAAAATTTACAGCTTTTCGGGAAAGATTAAAAGTGCACCAAATTGGTAAATAATAAGGACTATTAATATACCATGTAAAAGAATAAGTATGATTTTATATCTCCACTCAAAGATAAGGGACCTTTTGGGCTTTTCCTCGTGATCTCCAACTTTGGTTATCTAGGATTGACCATGTACTTGTAAAAAGAGTAATTATAAAATTCGAGGTGGTTGCTTCAAAAATCATTCACATCTCTGAAATTCTATCCTGACAAAAAGTTACCATCATATGGATGTTTTGGAAGATGTTGTTTCAAATATTTTGCTAATGCTACTTTACTACAATATGTTTATCTCCTGGCCTTCCCTAACCCTCCAAAACTAATGCTGGAAGAGGATAATCAAAATGTATAAGATCAAGGAAGTAAAATACTTAGGGATGCTTGGCATCAAATTCCTTCAGATATGCTTCACCAACGTTTTCATACTTAAATCTTCGTTTTCACTTCCTTCCAAATGAAAGAAAGCAAACATTATGTAGTCTATCCCCCCCAAAAAAAAAAAAGCAAACAATATCTATGAAAACATTAGTGAAGCATCCCTGAATGAATGTGATGCCAAGGGTGTGGTCTTGCTCTGTGGTCATTCTGGTCTGATTTTGGATTTATAGTCAGGACCTCTTACATCTCATTGCGTGTAGGACTATGTTGTTCCACACTTTGGCTCAAGACCACGTGCTGATCCTCCTAGCTCAAGGAGGCATCAAATCTTTTTGTACTCTAGGTATGTGCACTGTTTGTATGTGTAGGGTTGAGCAGACTGAATTAAAATTCACCAAGCTTAGAATTTTTATCAAAACTTGAACTTACTATTGCCAACTGAATTTGGTTTCATCCTTTGGAAACCTTAAGCCTGAGATTAAACTAAAACATTTCACACATCGGCATCAAGATAAAAGCATGAAAATAAAATGTTACTAGTTCAAAAAAAAGAAAGTAAAAACATGAAAATAGCATTAGTGGAAAGCTCAAACATGCAATAAACTAGAAAGTGGAAAAATCAAATACCTGTTGTGTATTTTTATTATTTATCCCTAAGTTAATACTAGAGGAGTTAAGTACGATAATTCTCGTGATGAAATTGTTCTGTTGAATTTGGAGATCGCGAGGTCCTTAATTGGTACTATAGCCTCTCTACTTTCATCATGAACTATTCTTTCAGGACTGTTTTGTTCAATTTGCCCTTTTAACTGCGACTTAATCACTAGTTCATGTGGTCTTACTCCTTTCTTGTGATGCTTACATATCATTGCAGAGGACCTTCCCATGTTTGCACTTCAAGATGATAGGATAGTTGAAGTAGTAGGGGAACCTGTTGGTGTACACAAGGCAGTTGAGTTAATTGCTTCTCACCTGAGGAAATTTTTGGTTGATCGTGGCATAATCCCAGTATTTGAGATGCAAGTAAGCCTCCTTTTAGTTAAATATTTTCGGACAGGAGCTTAGCATCTTTTAATGGAATTTCTTTGTTGCTTAGATGCAAATGCCACCAAATCCACCAGTGGAACACATGCCACCTCCCCAATCTTGGGGTCCTCCTCCCCAAGCTTTCCCGCAAAGCGCTGCTGGAGGTCCGGGATATGGAAATAGTCCTCACTTCATGCCACCATCCAGGCAACATGATAGTTATTATCCACCAGCTGACATGCCACCTCCTCTGGAAAAACCACCTCATCAAGGCATTTCTGCATATGGAAGAGAAGCTCCAATGTCAATGCATTCATCATCCAACAACCCAGCTGCACCGTCTCTTATTACTCAGGTATGTTCTGTTACCATAAACATACTGTTTTGTAATTAAAGAGAAATGAGGTGGGACGTTGTGTTAATGGATTTGGTTAAAAATTTTATTTGCTGTTTTACATGAGGAAAACAATTCAGCAGTTTCTATCACTAAGCTAAAGGTTCAATCATGTCAACAAATCACCTCCCCTTTGGCTCTCTTTTCCAACTTTCTGTTGAAAGAAACCAAAAGGCTGTCTGTCATGTGCGCTACGAGACAGGTGGGATTACCAAAAAAAGGGGGGGGAAATTGCTAAACAATTTGCACGTCAGTAACAGGTATGAAATGCTTAAATGGTAGGGCAAAGCTTTTTTGGGATTTCATTCCCAGGTAGTTCTGCTAACCATGGCTAGTGGGACAACTCCTATATTTCTTGAGGAATACTCCCTGACAGGTTTTTGGAGTTTGAGGATCAACATATCTGATTCTGTATGACGTCGGACATAAATCTGTTAATTTTGAAATAAGAAATTTTGCATGGTTGGAATTATGTCTGTACAAATCACAATATTGTCTAGTTAAAATTGTTTGAAATTTTTTGAAAAATTTGTAGTTTGCGAAACATCTTTACTTTCTAATAGTAATTGTGTTAAGATTTGACATAGGGAGAATAAATTTGTGAACTCATTTCTTCATATTTTTTCCACAAAGACTGCTCAATTAGTTGCTTGATTTTCTAGACTTGTTTTTTGCCTGCTCTTGTATTCTTGTTTCTAGCAGCTTCTTTTGCTACTGACCTTTACACTAATACTTTATTAAATTGAATAGTTATCTGAGAATAAAGAAATCGCTCTTGAGATATACTTTTAGCTTGCAAAATTTTACGCAATTTTAATGCAAGACATCCTACGTAAACCTAATATGGTTTTGATGAAGTGCTAGTAAACAAAAATGGTAAAAAGATAGATATTCATGTGCTGATTTTTTCTTTATTTGAGTGGCAATTTTGCAGATTACACAGCAGATGCAGATCCCACTGGCCTTTGCTGATGCTGTGATTGGAACAAATGGTGCAAGCATAAGTTACATCCGACGGGTTAGTGGTGCGACTGTTACTATACAGGAAACAAAGGGAGTTCCTGGGGAGATGACTGTTGAGATCAATGGAACTGCTTCTCAAGTCCAAACAGCACAACAATTGATACAGGTAAAATTCTTGCTTGGATTTTTAATCAATCATTGATATTTTTTGATTCATCTTTAGCATTTTTTATTGAACTGATTGCAAAATAATGCGGTACATGCTACAGTGCTCTACCCCAGCCCCCTAAGCCTCTTTCCCTTTCAGCTCAAATTTGGGGTTTTACTTCTGACAGAATTACCGTGGTAGTTCATACGTATTCTATAAATATTGATAGGGGATCAGATGTAAAAGACCTTACCGATGGATTCCTTAGATCTCAAGCCTCTTGCTCATAGGGAACATTTTTCAATGTTAGGTCAAAACCTTCACTCCTAAACCCAAGAATTTCACACTTCTATTTCTATTGAAAATCTCAGCTTCTCAGCTTCTACCCTCAATACCAAATATTTGTTTACGTTATCCTTCTACACTAAGTTTACGCAATAATAGCTTTGTCCAGAACAACCTCACTTGGAAAGCGATGTTAATGATTTGATTACCAAAGCAAGTTAAGCACCGCATGTGGCAACAAGGAATGTAAAACAAGTTATCTGACTATGCATATTTTTTCAGGTCACTAATCAGATAAAATGGTAGAGAAAAGTCATTTGAATTGAGAAAGTAGGCTGATAGTGTTTTGTAGTTGTATGAAGTGCTAGAAAAAAGAGCCGTTTGTGAGTATTTATCTCTGGGCTCGGAAGTCTCCAGAGAAAATGTAATAGATATGAGCAAATTTTGAGCCTACTCGTGCTTTGTTACAAAGATTATTAGCCTTGCTACAAAGGCAAGTCAATCCGGTTACCCTGATGTTTGCTGGTGGGGCTTGGGAAATAATAGTGTTCTCTGTGAAATCTTTCTATGAGAAGCTTTTAGTTTGGGAGGAAGAGCATGTTTTCTCATGTAATGCAATATAGATTCCAAAGGTGCCGAGTAAGGTGTACTTTTTCACTCGGTTAGCCGCTAGAGAGGTGATTTTGATGGTAGAATATCTTAGAAAGTTGAAGGTTGTTTGCATTAGTTGGTGTTGCATGTGTATGGAGATTGGCGAGGACATGGATCAACTTCTTCTACATTTTAACCCTTGAGGTTATGGTGGGTTATGTTTAATTGGTTTGACACTCCATGGGCAATGCCGAAAACTATGTAAGAGTTATTGTTCAGCTTGAAGAATGCGAGGAGAAGGCGGCTTAGGACTTGGAACGTGGATCCATTTGCTTTAATGTTTGTTTTGAGAGAGAGAGAGAGAGAGAGTGTGTGTGTGTTTGTAGGAGTAGAGTCGAGTTACTCTCAGTGAGGAGTAGTCTCCATTCCCTTGGTGTATAGGTGATTGGGTGGAGTTTGTAGAGAATTCATATCCTTTTTTAGATTAGTTACCTTTTGGTATATTCCCTATATACGGCCATTGTGGAAATGTTTATGAATGATTAGGGGTGTGCAAAAACCGAACTGACCGATAAACCAAACAGAAAAAAGTGTTATTGGTTTATTGTTATTGGGTTAATGGTTTTGTAAAAAATAATTATTGGGTTATCGGTTCGGTATTGGTTTTATAATATTGGGTTATTAGGTAAACCGATAACTCATTAAGACTATAATAGTTTACTAATTTAATTTTTTAGTTTTTTACTCATACACAAATATCAAACAAAAAATATTAATATAAATATATAATCAGTTAATCACTATATCATACTATTTAGTATTTAATATTTTAGTATTTACCCTTTAGGCTTTGCTGCTTTAGGTTTAGCGGCAAGGGTTTGCAAGTTGCTACGACGGCGGCTCCAGTAATCGTATATTTGTTTTAAAAGTATTTTCTTATTGGTTAAACCGAAAACCGAACCGTTAAGGACCAAAAACCGATAACAAATATCTTATTGGTTTGGTTATCAGTTTAACGTATTTAGAAATCGAAAACCGATAAACCGAACCGATAATACTCAAAATCGAACTGAACCGACTGATACACACCCCTATGAATGAGAATACTTCTACTTGATTAAAAAGAAATGACTTACAGCTAGAGGATATATGAGAGATGTAGCAATCAAAGGAGATAAGACAACTAGACAAGTGACTACTAGATTGGAGATATTTTTAGAGAGATTGGAGACAGGTGTGGAGGATTTGTTGAGATTGATGAAGGTACTAGAGATGATAATCATCTACAATGGGCAAGAATATGTTGAAGATGGAAAAATGAAAATTTATTTGGTGACAATTCAGATGGTAGTTGGTGATGTGGATTCCAGAACCCAGTTTCGTAAGTCGATAAAGCCGATATTGAATTTTCTAAGGTACTTATGTTGGTATGCCACGTGTTGGATGAAGAGGAAAATTTAAATTTTTGAATGTAGACAGGTTGAGGCTAAAAGATATAGGATATTCTTTATGAAAGGTCTACAGAAAATGATATACAACACGGGCCATAGCTTCAATGGAGGAGGTAAGAAGACCATTAACATGTTTTAGTCTCAAGACTGTAATACCTGATGACCTGTTGGTATTTGAGCAAGTTCGGAAATCGTGGAAGCCCTTACATTTTCTTAATGCTAAATATTATAGATGTCAAAACCACACTGAGCAAGTTCTGTAGTTACGTCCAAAAGTTAGCAAAAAGAAAAGAGCACAGCTATTTATGTAAAGATTGATGAACTGTAACAGGGTATCACACTTTCACTATCTATTCATTTCTTCTTACACCAAAAAAGATACCTACAAAATACAATTTGATTTGATATTCAAGATTGAGTTCTTTTTTCCTTCAAAGCACCTCCTATTCTTTCTTTCCTAATGCACCAGTAAGTAGATACTAGATAGCTGCTGCTACTGTGTTGTTCCAAACTCTCTTAAGATGCTTAGATAGACCTTTTCTGCTATCACAAGACAGTAGTTCTGCTTCTGATCTTGGCAGTGCCATTTAATAACCAAAACAATTAAGGAAAATATTCCACACATGTGAAGTGTATCTCAGTGTTGGAATAAGTGATTGGTAGTTTCTTTTTTGGTACACGAGTGATTGGTAGTTTCTGCTTCCTTGCACCTATAGCATCTGTTGACTATTTGAAATCCCCTTTGTAAATGGTTATCTTAAGTTTAACAAGCTTTCCTAACCATCAAACCGTTCAAAACATATCATCTTCATAGGAGCTATTGTATTCCAAGTATGCTTCCAGGGGCAAAGTGGTAGCTGATTTGCCTCTTGAATAAGCAGATTGCAGCATGTGTGACAATTTAGGTGTCCTTGCTATGACCATTCCACACCAGTTGATCTTCACTGGTAGAGAAACCTTCGAAAGTGGCAAGTGTGCAGAAAAATTCTGCAATCTCACCAAGCTCCCAATCATGAATGTCTCTTTTGAAATTTAAGTTCCAATTGTTGCCTTCTCTCCACTGTGCCACTGTGAATTCTTTGTCGTGAATGTCTGATGCATCTCCAGACGCTGACGCCTTGTGAAGGGACTACCCCTGCTTGTACACTGCACTCATAAGACCAACATGTTTGTGCTTACTCACCTCTTTAATGCATCAACTTTAGATCTTCGAAACCAATTCATTTAAGGGCTCCTATTTTTGCACGCTTATAACCTCCACGTTTCTTTTTTGAAGTAGCAATGCTTGCAATCTTTATTCCCTTGCCATAAGAAATCCTCTCACCTGTCTGCCCCCCCCCCCCCCCACCCACACACAAACACCTTGTAGGCGGAGGAACAAGGACATAATGTAGTTGGGCTTAAAGTCAAGGACTAATTAGTACTCTCTCTGTCCCTATATATGTAACATACTTGGTCCGTCCCAAAAAGAATGCCACATTTCTCTGATTAGAAACAACTTTACTTTAAAATTCACCTTTTACCTTTAATGAAATGTCTTATAGCCACACAAATGTCCAAGGTTTGTTTTAGACTACAATTTTGGAAGTCTTCTTTTCTTTTTTAAATTCCATGCCTAGTCAAACCGTGCTCTACATAAATTGGGACAGAGGGAGTATCTATATATGACATAACGTGGGCAGGCATAGGGAACTAGTGGCTTATATATGTGGCTTTTTGTAAAGGATATCAGAGATCTACTCCTATAAATGATCCTATCTAATTTGTTTTTTTAAAAATAAAAATAAAAATTGGTATTAACTATTAACTGGTAGTTGATTGACTGCATATATTAAGATGCCTTAATAATCCCCATTATGTTTTAAGCTGATTTCTTAGTTTAGCTGATAATCATGCTTACCGTGTTCCATCTTAAACTTTATTTGTGTGCTGCAGAATTTCATGGCAGATGCAGGGGCACCTCAGCCACAGACAGGTCCGCCAGCTGACCAAGGCTACAACCCGTATGGAGCTCCTCCTCCTATGTATTCATCTGCCCCTTCAAATGCAGGCATTCCAGGGCAATCTGGGGGCTATGGTTCAGTTTATGGTAACAATTATGGCTATTGAACTGGATCTTTCTGCATTTAATTTGGCAAACAAAACTAATAATCCTTTTGCGAGGGTGTTTTGTATTATGTTGTACTCTTCATTTAGGCCTAGTGACATGGAATTCCTATAGATAGAGTGCTGTATGCATTAGGCTCCTTTACAATCTTTAATCTACGAAATGCTTATTTATTGTTGTCTTGTTTCTTCTCTATCTGAACCTCTCTGAGAATAGCATATTAATTCTGAACACGAACAATTTCATATTTGCTCGGTTAGCTGGGAAATTCATATATATGCTCAATCTGTAGTGATGGTGAAAGTTACAAAGATGCTGATTCATTTAGACTCTTTCTTCTCGACCTATTTGATTTTCAAATCCTAGTTATTTAGGCAGTGCTAGAATATCTAGATCAAGTTCCTCCATGGAATCAAAGATATGATTTTTGGTTAAAAGAAACAGTGAAGTGAGATGTTAAATTATCCAAAATCAGATTCTTTTTCTACGCGTATGCATGCCGCCTTCTCATTTGAATGTCGACAAAATTTTAGCAAATTCTTACCACCTTTGAAAGGAAAAAAGGGTATTTATATAGAGGTAATTAATATGACTCTTCTCTAATTATTCTCATTACCACATTGGATCAAAGAACTTTATAGGAACTTAAAATTAAACACTACTATGGCAGTGACAATAACTTATGTCAACGTTTTGGAGAAATTTTAATGAAAATATGCGTTGATTTTCATGAAAAAACTACCTGCGAACTGTTATAAATTTCCAGAAACACTTTGGTCTGTTATTTGAGAAAAGAAACTGTTTCAACAAACAATTGTGTCTTCTCTGCTTTTGCCGTAATTTAAGCAAATATTTCTCTATCCAAACTCGACATTGATGTACTTCAAGGTGTGGAGTTCAAATTCTTTTTTGGGGAAGTATCAGTGCAACACTTGTTTCCATCCACAAAGCAAGACAGGAGTTTCGCTTACGAAATGATGAGGGGTTTGCTTACCATTCTACAATTCAACTCAAGGGGGATGAGTTTTCCATTTTCCTATTCTTCACTCTCATTGTCCATACAGAACAATGAAGCCTTTCTAAATATTATGATGAAGTTAATTAAATAACAATAGAGAAACTTGTCATGCTCTTCCAAACTACAATGCAAAAGCACCTTTCTGCACAATATCAAAATTAATCTCACATCATCTCCATATTCTTATTCTATTCATAACCTGAATAAAGCATCACAAAACAGGAGACGCCCAGTTTCAACCCAACTTTTGTTTGAGGGCACATGGTTTCATATTTTATAAAGAGATTTGAACGAGTTCAGAAAGAAAGCCAAGATAAAAGACAAATGAAAACCTACATTCAAGCTTTGATTGCTCAGACCTTCACTTTATTGGGCCCAAATGTAATGACAGACCTAACAAGAGGAAAACCCTCAAACCAGAGAATCTCACACATCTATTATTTTTACTTGGTTGAAGGTGCCTTCTCCAGCTTCCGTTCTGGCTTAAGGAAAGGATCCTGCAAGTTAGCAGTTGAATAAAATATATCAAATGAGAGGACATAAACTCTAAAATCAACCTTTATAGTAATATGTGAGAAATCAACAGCCAGAAATGCACATTATTTTCTTAGATAACTTATTAGCAACCAAAAAAAGGGTAAGAATAGAAAATTTGCAGCAAAAAAAAACAGTGTATTTCTGATTTATTATTTATCAGTCAGTGCTGTGGCACAAAACTCTATTACAGAAAGCAGTGACATATTAAGCCCACTTGAGATTTTAACTGACAAGGAACTTGCCACTAGCTTATAGAGTCCTCAACAATGAAACAAAGGCCTAACAATTACCACATCATTTTACCTCGCAAAATAGGTCTTTTTCAAAACTACCGCCTAAAAGACAACCAAAAAGCCAGATCATTTTAGCAGTTCAGCTTCATTCCATTAAGCATCTACTCTCCCTATCCTCGGGAAAAGGGGGGGGGGGGGTTCACCTCCTAAATATGTACTTGCTCCATGACAAGTTCCTCTACTCTCTTTCTGAATTACATCTTCAGATTTCATCAGTGTCCTCTCCATACACCACAGAAATTTCAATGGTTATAAATAAGACATACCTTCAAGGCTTCAACTGCAGGCTGCAGCTTTACAGAGATCAGTATCCAAGTACTTACAACTCACATTTCCAAAAAAAATTCAGTTTGACCAAGTCATCATGATTTTAGCAGAATAAAAGAAGACACTGGATTAATTAGAGAACCCTACATATAACCCATGGGTGCATCTTGCGTTACATCCCAACACAGCAGTTACTGTTGGACAGTCTCACAGGGCTGAAAACTAACAATTTTTGCAAGGTTTTGCTGAATGAAGGTGGAGAACTGAGGAACTCACCATCACTTTATCTGTGGGCTATGAAGATGTTGACTGTTGATTAACAGTGCCAAAGAACAAAACAGTCACAGTAGTACAAAAAGGAAGAAGAATAGTAGGATGTATCAGAAAAACGAAAAAAAGTGTCAGCAGAAAAATATCCAGTAGGGGCTGGTGTAGCTAAAGATTGAACAGCCAAAGAAAATGAGTTGGGGTTGTGTGTGGGAGGGGGGAGGGGAGGCGACAAGAGAATTATAGCGAGAAGGGATCAGAAGAAATTGCACATATGGAAATGGAAGCAAAAATGAAGACTTTCTCATAATCCTACTAAAACTTTAGCTTCTCCTCAAGACTTTCTCCCTTTATTCTATGGCCTTCTAGTTACAGAGATGAACAAATAGTTACTTGTTTAGCAACGGAGATTGGGCCTCTCTTTTATTCCCTGTCTCTTTATTATATACACAGGCCTAATCAAGTAAGACAGAGGTATTTTTTTTTCAAAAAAATAAGTTGACACACATCATACATGCATAAAAAGAAATGTTACTTATATTTATATGGCCTAGGCTTAAGCTCCCAATTCTGCTAATCTTGGCGGACATGAGCTGAAATTCAGCTCAAAAGCTACTTGAACCAGCTCAAGATCAATCTGGATTCAGTAACATTATTTAGTAGAGGTGAAAGAATCGGAATAAGGAGTAAATTAGTGGTTGGGCAGCTTTTTTGGCCCCTCTAAAGTTGGATGTATAGAAAGAAGCATACATCTTTCATTTCTCTTCCACTTGTGCAAAGCAAGTAGAAGTAAAAGTTGAACATTCAGGGATGTCAAACTATGAATGTCTCGTTACCCACTCCCTCTCAATCGTGGAACTGGAACCAAATGTAGACCAAAGCTAGATCTTTCGGGAATGAGATAAGCATAGCTTGAGTAACTCATTTGTAGCCTTAGCCCCAGTCTATGAATCAATAAATTCTAAGTCCATTCACCTCCCCAGATACCACTGTTTCATACACTCCCAAGAAAAGCAATCAATCAGATGAAAAACCTACTACCCAGTAAATTCCCTTATGCAGTTCGGTCCTCTATAGACTTGGCCCACTGTACGTGAATTAAAATGAACTTCAAATCAGGAACCCTCTCTGGCTCCCAATTTACCTCTGCAGCACCATTCTTTCAAGACTTTCTACCAGGCAGCTCCCAAAACAATCTCCTTATCAATTTCCTCTTCCATATATACAGACAGACCACTCAAGTCAAATTCTGACACCTTTGTGCGAGTAGATTACATGTATTCCTACGTTTTTTTCCATTAGATAATTGTATCTAACACGTGTATGACATGGATATGGGTGGTTCATTTGGATCCCTCAAAATACACAATCACACACCAAGTGAGGCGGGTTTAGAGTTCTCGCCTTCTCAGATCAATTAAAATAGTAGTGAAATTACAGATTAATATGAAAATTACTCAAACCCAATACACTTCTGCCCTTGGGATTCAAATTTGAAAATGCAAAAAAAACTTCATTTTATGGATTATGAAAACATGACTATATCAAGAAAATCCTAATCTAATCCCGATCTAAAACATTCAACAAAAATCAACGATGGAACGAGCTTCAACAACCATTCCATTAAGGTGAATAACAATCCACAAAACATTAGCAAGGCCACTGCGCAAGGATTATGCACAAATCCAAAAAGGACGTAGAAAAAACAGAAAAAAATAAATTAAAAAAGCTAAAATACAAAGAGAACTTACATTTTGGACGAAGATAAAATTGGCAACGACAATAGTACCGACGATTCCGCCGAGTATAGCAACGGGACCTGTTAGCAAGCTCCATTTTCTGTGTATCATCTTCGATATTCTTCACCTTCTGCTTCTCTTCTCTCTCGTAGAAAACTCTCCAATCCGACCTTCTGCTTCTCTTCTCTAGTAGAAAACTCTCCAATCTGATTTAAAGAAAAACACTACCAAACCAAATGGGCCTCTCAAATTCGGGTTTTTGACCCTCAAACTGTTACCTAGGATAAAGATTAAAAAAGACAAAAGTGGCATAAATTTAAAAATAAAATTATTAATATATAAATATTAGATAAGTAGAATTCAACCCCTAAAATTATTCCACAATTTCACCCCAACGTGTATAATTAGCTACTGCTTTGTGAATTTAAGTTTAATAATAATAATAAAATATATTTTTAATCCACATATTTATTGAAAATTATTTATTCTGAAATCTTTTTTATTTGAAAATTGGGAAGTTATCAAAATGTAATATAATTCCCCACTTTCACATTTATGAAACTCTCTAGAACGGTTAAAGAGGTATCTGTTGGGTTTAATTGATAGTTTGAATGAGAAATTGAGGGAAAAAAAGTGGAGAGAAAAATAATATGTTCTCTCTTGCTTTATTAAATAAGTTTTGGTCTCACATAGGTGGTGGAAATGAAAAGTCTCTTACTTAAAAGTAGAAGCACTCCTTCATGTTGCTAAAGGGTCAAGAAGAGGGTCTCCCCTCGCGCCGTCGTCGTCGTCGGACGCTCGGCTCCGGCTCCGGCTCCGGCTTCGGCTTCGGCTTCGGATTCGGTCAATTGATATGATTAATTAATTAATATTATTTATTTATTTAATTAATTAAGTGAAAAAAATCCTGACTCGTGACCCGTTTCTTTCCCGAATTAATTTAAAAATATTTCCCTCCGTTTTTCCAACAGATTTTTGAAAGGTTGCAACCTTGTCCGAAAAGTTGCAAACATTTTCTCAACAGGCAAATCTTTTCCCAACAGGTGCCTTTCTTAAAAGGTGCAAACAGTCTATATATATGTCTCTTAATCCTCAGAATGTTCCATACGAAATTTCTGAAACAACATATTATTATTCTTCTTTCTGCACTTCTTAAAACTCGTGTGATATACAACCATCAAGTAGTTCGCAGTCACCATAATTTGTTGTACCGCTACTTTGGTGAGTAAATCGTTCTATCCTGGGAGGAAAGATTCCAAAACCTCGGGTACTTTGAGGAAAATAATTTTCTTAAGGACACACTGTGCATTCAGTGGGCTCGATTTTGTTCTTGCATTAATTTTACAGATTCTGTGTTTTATTACTTTTATTTGTTATTACTGTTTTAATATTTACAATACAGTTTACTAACAGTATCTTCACAATTACCACTTATCACTATTCCTTTCCAGTTCTCCTGGTGGAGTTATTTCTTATATGAAATATAGGAGCATATGAGTATTTGAGATAAAAAAAATTACTATTGGTTAGAAGAATATATTTTTATAATTGATGGTGGAGTTATTTCTTATATGAACCAGGTTTGGTTCGATGTATTGATTTCTGTTGGTTAGAAGAATGAATATTCCCTTTTTTCTATTTAGTAATTCGATTCGTGTCCTTTCAACTAATATTTTCGATTCATTTGATTTTTTCGTATTTCACAGATTCAATAATAATATCTTCGACTTTTTTTGAACGTTTGTCGAAACAAACATATTTGAAGTTGATGTTGGTAGGGTCTGGTGTGGTGATGAAATGAGATGATAAACTACAAGCCAACCAGCAAGAGGTAATGTTTTCTACTCCATGCATAGTACTATGTAGCAGGGTTTGTAATTATGAAATGATATATAGATTTTATTTTTCTTCACTTTGTATTGGCCGAATTTGAGTTCTCCTCTTTCTCCTCTATTTTTAATGTTTCTTTTTGCTCATGTTGCTAAATATGTACAATTCGTTTTCAATCTTTACAATATGTAGGTTTTTGGCTTACTATATTCTCTG
Source organism: Solanum dulcamara (assembly GCF_947179165.1). Lineage (NCBI taxonomy): Eukaryota > Viridiplantae > Streptophyta > Magnoliopsida > Solanales > Solanaceae > Solanum > Solanum dulcamara. The sequence continues at coordinate 13,048,281 of NC_077240.1, read as the reverse complement.
TTATGATAGAAAGTGGTGTCATAAGGCTAAATTTGAGAAAAATCTTTCACAGACAGAGAAGATTTCAAAGATAAACATTGAAGGAAAATTATCTCATATATATTTCATATAATCACGATAGCAAAATTCTGCCGTTATGAGAAATTTTATGTTTGTGTTTTTGTGTGCGTCTAAACAAATTTATCGTGCAATTTGTAACTTTATCGAGATGTGCAAAGAATGTGCTAAAGATATATGAACAAAACTCACGCAAGTTTGCCATGGCTGATGCACTGAAAGTTGATGAAAAATTGAGGAAATATCAAACGTATAAACATTGAAAATTCAAACAAACAAACTGTGTATTGCTTTTCAGACCGTATCTTTAGCAAGAGATGTTATCTACGCAAAAGAATGATCTTATTCGGTGTCAATGAATTCCGAATGGAACTAATATCTAGATGAATCAATTCATTTGTAATATCTTTCAAAACTCAATGTAATGACTCTAGAGTTTTTCTTTACTTCTCAATTTTATCCTTTTTATGCTTTAGAAAGTTTGGTGAATGTTTTAAATTTTAAGTGGTTAATTAATGATATAAAATTTTGAAATTTTGGATGCATGTGTGTACCTCAAATGAGTTTTTTCATTGATTCACTATATCATAACTCATAAGTATGAAATTTTCTTATGTTTCCTTCCTTTTAGTTTCGATCTACTCAAACTTTTTATGAACATCCTCTTTATTAGAGAATAAAAGTCTTCAAGAAATTAATAATTTGATGATTCTAATTTTGCTGAATTGAAGATTCTGATAATTAAACTCTTTTCCAAAGGAAAAAGGCAAATCAGGAGGCTTCTATTATTATATTTAATGCAACAAAATTGAAGCTATTCATAGAGTTGCTTATACACATCTATAGATGAAGATTGAGTGTAGTTGAAATAGTCTTTTCTCCTTTATTACAAAGTTCATATGCAAAAAATGTAGGATAATATGGTTCCTCATCCCTCGATATAAAGAAGCTTAGAAGGCAAGAATGATAAGCATTCGGGCCTCTAAAGTAAGATTAAAGTGGAATTATCTGATCTATGACCCCAAAAGAAAGAAAACACTATAAATGCAAATAAATTGTTATTCTGTTGGTAATGAAACCTTCTTTTCTTAATTCAACCGGCTTCTCATGTAAAAATAATGTATCAATGAGGCTTTATTTAGAAATGGGAAAGAGAATATTTCTTGGTAAAACAATAAACTTTAAACCACTATAAATGTTTGTAAAAGATTTCTACATTTATTATTTGATAATTACATTATTCCTTATTTCTATTAATATAGATTTGGCTATGTAGAGATAGAAGGGAGACTACATTTCATTGAAGAACAATATAATAATTGAACTTTTTAAAAGTAATATGATTTAACATGCTCGAACAAGACGTAACAATTTAAAACAACTAAAATAATATTTTAATATCCCACACATCACGCGAATAGATATACTAATTTTAATACAACGTTAATTTTTTGTGTAAAATTGAGATGACGGAATTCGAGAGAACTAGCCTTCACATTTTCAGTCTCAATTCAAATATTAATATTTTAATATCTTAAAATGAGATCTACATAATAAAAAACTAGATAAAAGGTACTACTACTATAAATCAAAATTTTGGGCTATATGTGGACTTCCATTTCCTTGATGTAAGGCACTTCATTAGTTGGCTTTAATTTCTACTAAATTTGTTTTCTTGCCATTAAAAATGAAATAAAAGAAGGGTCAGTAAAACTTTCATTCCACTCTTAATTAGTGATCTCGTATTCAAATCGAAAAAAATAAATATTGGAGATGCCGCCTTCAGAAGTGGATCCTGCTAAATTAATAGTCCTTTTGGTTACTTGGGACAAGGACAATCGCGAAAGAGAAGTCCAGTATTTTGAGGCACATGAAAAGTAAGTTTGAGAATGAGATCTCAACCCAAGTAAAAAACAACCAAAGCAGTACATAGAAAAAAACAACGGAAGTGAAGAAGTCATGATAAAATACAATAGAAAACATGACCATTCAGAATAGTAACTACAACAAAATTATATAATAATTAAAGTACAAAAAACAACAGATAGTAACACAAATCTAAGGACAAGATACTTGTTACCTCCCACCAACACAAATATTGGACAACTTTACCTACCAAGGCTTAAGCAAAGGTAAAGAAATCACCACACATTTCTTTTTTATATTTGGAACCGTGGTCAGCTATGTTGTTTTTCACTTCATTTGACCACTAGACCAATAACTTGCACCCTGCTCCAGAATCCAGGCATTGAGTGAAGACAACAAAAACGGTGCAGCAAAATTCTTTTGAAGTGAAATGACGCTGTGTGGATGAAAACACAGTTTAACCCAATAAAATGAACAGAAGAAAAACAAAGCCAAAGAGTATAGACAACCAACTAGAAGAAAACAGCAATACTGCAGTGACATACAAGAAGTGATCAGGATAGACCAGAATGCTTGGTTATGTGGGCATACAAAACTGGAAACTTAATCATTTGATACCAGACCTCAGCATCTTTAACCAAACGTTTGTTTGGAACATAACAATATAAGGGACTAGTGCACCTGCACTCAGCATATTGTTAGTTACTCTAAACTACCATGTCAATTGAGAGGGGGTGGGGGAGTGTAAATTGCATGTGGCATCCACAACCTAAGAAAACCAACTTTCATCATATCATATGGTTTTAATCACCAAATCTATCCTCTGTTGCAATGTATTATTAAAACAAATCCAAAAAGGCATAAGCTTACTAAGACTAGTAGATGAAAAGTTATCGCTATGGACTGAGAAACTAACTAGAAATATCCTTCATCAGAATATAAGAAAGATTCTGCACAGGAAAAAGGTATATCACACAGACTTCATACGCACCCAATGAATAGTCTGCAGAGACAACTCAAATTGGAGCTGCACACGTAGTCCTGAAGTGGCCAGTCTGATTGCAGCGGCTGCAATGAACAACTCGCTTCACTCTACCACGGTCTTCTGCTCTAACACGCTTCTTCCTTGGCCTGCCAGGAGGCCGAAGTGATTTAGGTGGGTTTATAATAATCTCAACAGCTTGGGCAGCATCCGGATCTCCCTCTGTCATCTCCCTCCATAATGATTTATCTGGAATAGGATGTATAGTTTGGGAATATGTCTTCCTGTACGTCGCAACAGTAAAGCAACTCTCAGTAAACCGGTGGACATTTTGCCGGCAAGAAAGTAGTGCTGCCACAGCATGTGCACAGGGCAAACCATAGAGTTGCCAGCCCTGACAAAGGCAGCGACGGTTCCGAATATCAACAATATTGGTGCCCTCATGAGATATCACTTCAAACTCAGCTTCATTAGCACGAAGAACCTGATAAGTCCGGGCACGCTCAAGAGCATCTGCAACTCGCATCTCCGCTGTAGGTACCAGGATTGATGTCCACTGCATACTGGTTTCTCGTCGTTCATTGAACCAAGTCATAAGCTGCCTCCTGATGCATTCCATCATCTGAATTATTGGAAGTCCAGAGGCCTCTAGAATCCAATTATTCAATTGTTCCACTATGTTAGCAGTCAAATGCCCAAACCTTGTTCCCTCAAAATAAGCTGTGGCCCACAATCGTGCAGGAATCCGCCGAATCCAATATGCAGCATCTTGTGATATTTCCTCAATCTCAAGAATTTTTGCCTCGAACTCGATAATTGTCAGAGCATGTGCGGCTTCCCACAACAGGTTAACAAGCATTGTATTGTTGAACTCCTTACGGAAGCTTTCACTCAAATGACGCATGCAAAAACCATGGAAAGCAGTGGGAAAATTTGCTTCAACGCCATCTATAATGCCCTTCTGCCTGTCAGACAAGATGGTAAGTCTTGGCATGTTCTCTGTATTGACCTCTAGCAAGGTATGAAGTTCAGAGAGAAACCACATCCAGTTATCATCATTCTCCTCATCAACAACACCAAATGCTAGAGGAAAAAGACCGCCATCACCATCAAAACCAGTAGCTAAAAGTAAAGTACCGAGGTATTTACTTTTCAAGAACGTCCGATCAAGCCCAAGAAGAGGGCGACAAGCATTTAGAAAACCAAAAATAGAAGCCTGAAATGATATAAAAAGCCGCTGAAAGCAATTATCGGCAGGGCTTGCATAAACTGATGCTATACTCCCTGGATTGGTCCTTTTAACTTGTTCACAGTACTGAGGAAGAAGGCGATAACCTTCTTCAAAGGAACCGCGCATAGCAGCCATAATTCGTTCCTTTCCACGCCAAGCTTGCTTGTACGACAGGGTGATTCCATGAACCCGGTGAATTTCTTCAAGGATCTCTTTTGGCTTGCAATTTGGGTTTTCCCGAAGCCGTTGCTCCACAGAGTTGGCCACCCACTGAACTGAGGCTTGCTGATGGCCTAGATGCGCGATGCCTCCACATGTATGGTTGTCATGAATTGTTCTGATTGTGAACGTGGGTACACCAGGAAGTTTCGCAGCATGAATGCGCCAAGGGCAGTCATCACTGGCACATTTAGCAGTAAAACGAGTTTTATCAGATTTTATGGTCTGAATCTCGAAGTGAAGAGCAATGGCCGTGTCACGTAGGGCCCTTCGGCAGCTTTTGACATCAGGGAATTCTTGTCCCACATGTAACTCATAATCAGGTGTTGCTGACATAGTTCGAGCCTGAAGTACATGAGCTGATGAAGCAAGAACCATCTGGCCATCATGGAGTTCATATTCATGTGTAGGTTCAATACCCATATCATGACGCTCAACCACAGCTAATTCCAGGTTATCATCAAGTTCTTGGTTTTCCTCGATCCCTAACTCATCTTGTTCAGAAATATCTAACTCATTGTTTTCGTTAGGCAACTCCTGGTTTTCATGCTCGGGCTTCTGCTCCATAGGTAAACCATTCTCGTGTTCATACTCATGCTCGTGATTCCCTTCATGATCTTGGCTCTGCCCTAAGCCTATCTCGTGTTCGTGGTTATGGTTCTGCACTAGTTCCAGTTCGTGGTTATGGTTCTGGGCTAGTTCCAATTCGTGGTTATGGTTCTGTGCTAGTTCCAGTTCGTGGTTCTGGCTTATGCCCATACCATGAGTGTGGTCAAACACAATTTCCTGGTTCTCGCCATCAACAGCTAAGGCATTATTTTGGCCAAGGATCAACTCATGGTTCGCCATTCGTCTTTGCAAAAGTAGCTATTTCAATCAATAGACTGTTCTACCACCCACTCTGAGAAATATGTAGACACCAAACTTTGCAAATGTACCAAGGAAAAATCAAACTCTCTTCTCACTTGATGAATTACCAACTTTGAGGACAAAGAATCAGCTAACGACTAACAAATACCAAACCTACTTTTTTGCTTCAGGTGACTTCACTATGGCCTGCTTCAAAACATAATTCGTGATTTGGAATATTGAACGAGAGAGAAGTAAGCACAATAACCTAAACCTATCATCAGTATTCCAAACCAGAACGGGGGAAAAAAAAGGGGGGGCATAAATCAAAGCCAAAAACGTTAATGGAATACAGTCTGACCTGCTCCCAACACTATTTAGTCCAACGCACTGATCAAACTCCATGAATAGTAGCCACAAGAACGAATTAAACGAACAAGTCTCAATAAAAATAAACTGTACGAATCCCTACAACAAACAAACAACATAGTAAAGGATAGACCCATCACGGCAGAAACCACAAACCCAAATAAAACACCAAAAACTCACCATAAATTAAGAGAGCACCAGAAGTCAAATCACGATCGAGACTTGTGGAACAGCCCTAAAACCCAACAGAACTAAAACTCCAAGATTCCACCTTTTCCAATCAAAACACCAGGAAACACAAAACCCATCAGAACCCATCTCATATTTCAGCCGAAATTGATCAAAACAAACGTAAGGATCGAGAAAAATGGGTTCTAAGCAAATGGGTCTGGAAAAATTTGAATATGGCGGGTAAAAGAGGAGTGTTGGTTGAGGAAGAGAGAGAGAGAAGAAGGGAAGGAGAGAAATGGGAAAATCGAAAAAGAGTGGAAGGGCAAGGAAGGGAAGGAAGGAGGCTGAAGATATTTGAAGGGCAAAAGAGAATTGGGGGTTTGCTATTGCGAAGAATTACAGAAATAAGGGCTAACGTTGAGAACGATGGGTATTTAGGTCATAATGGGACACCCCTCTTCTCCTTTTCTATTTCGTACTTACCATATTACCCTCTTTTTCTTTTTTTATATTTTCTCTATTTTCTTCTTTTTGTCCCTACACCCTCAAAAAAGGACATTATTCATTGGTTTTTGAACTTTTTTTTTTTTTATATTCTTCCCTTCTTTTTTTATTTTTTAATGTTAAGTTGGATATTGGCTGATTTATTATACAAGTCCTCTTTTTAGTTCACTATTTAAGATAATGTCCCTATTTTTATAAGTTGGGATTAACACAAAATTAGATTATCATCTAATATTTATAAAAAATTATATTGTGATTTAATGTTTCTCTTACAATTTTCAATTTACTCAAAAATGAATTTAGTTTACGATCTAAAAAGATGTATAAGTTCCAAGAGCTTTTTTTTAAAAAAAAAAAAGGGTAATTTACTAAACAGTTGTTCTAAAATGGGACAACTGGCAAAAAACTCTATTATAGTTTCTATACTAAGGTCTAATTTATTTTTATTAAAATTAAGATATTTGAATTTTAATATTGATTTGAATATTAAAATGTATATTAAAATTAAGATGTGTGGATTTAAATGTATATTTGAATATTAAAGATGTATTAAGATATGAATACTAAATAATTAAGAATATTTGCTTACTTGCCATTTTAATGTGTACAACACATAATTTTTTGAAATTTCTTTCATGAAGTTGGAGTTTATTTATAATGCCACAAAACAATAAGATTATTTCTAATTTTGATATCTTAGATTTGAGTTCTTTCAATTATCATTATGAAGTATTAAGTTTGGTTTACTATTGACTTGTTGTCAACTACATTTAAATACGAAAAAATTTGTGTTGACATGTTTTTTCGTTTTTGCTTTTTTGATATCATATTTATTCTCCAAAAAAATTCAAATTTTATTTGCATGAGTTCTATCATAATAATAATAAGAAAATATCCAATAGACAATTTATAAAATAATGTCAACACTTATATGCATCGTCATCATGCTTTTCAACTTTCTCTTGGGGAAGAAATGAACTCATCATCATTCCTGGAGGAATTTTCCACTTTGTTTAATTTTTTCTAGACTAAGATATAAAAAATATTGAGAAGACTTAAATAGAAAAAAAAATTCACCCTTAAATGTTTATTGAAAGTGTCACCTTTCAAATGAATCCTGAGTACGTAACTTAAATATAGTTAAAGTTTAAATACGAAGACAATCGATGAAAAATTATTTTTTTAAAAAAAATACCATTAAATCAAAATTCCACCTTGATTTTCACAAAAAAAATCAACTTTAGCCACGAATCTCTTTAAACAATGTTTGTGAAAATATAATTAAAATACAAATAAAAAGAAAAAAAAAGGCAATTATATCCTTAATGTGTTGGATATATAGGAATTTTACCTCTGTTTCAAGAATGTCCTGCTCGTGACTTCGTTATTAGTCAGTTGCCCCAAATTTATCATTATTGGCTAACGAAAGTTGTTTCTCTTATTAAAAATTATACTCAATTTTTTTGACCTTTTAATATTTTAAATTGAATAACTGAATAACATTTATAGTGGACTGTAGTCTGTAAATAAATCTTCCATCATTAGAACCATCAATCAAGCAGAAAGTATTTTCCCTAAGTATCCAATTGGAAATGTTTCGATTTTGAAAATCTTCTAGTTATATTAGCCAAAAGATAATTGGAATTAGTAACCAGTTTGAAATCAAAATTTTCAAGCATCATAAAATTGATTTCTTTACACTTTAATTTTCAAACCAATTATGTTTTGCAAATACTATTCCATATCACTCTACAGAAATTCTTATTAATTTTATCAATCTTTTTACACACCATGACAAGAATAACATTAATAAATATTGCATATGCGGTAAAATATAACAAAAATATTTATCGTTCTTTTTACACATCATGAAATTGGAGAAATTAATATAATATCTCGACACATACAAAATTCATACATTGTTTTCTTATTAATAATATTACAAGCTTTTTCAAAAGCCTTCAGATAAATATTGACAACATTTTCATACATAAAACAAACAATTATTCGCAGTAAAGATCACTCTACATAAATTCTCTATACATTTTGATATAAGGTAGATTACGGCTCATTTGTTTCATTAAGATTAAAACGTTTGAATCTAAATAAACATCTGAATATTAAGATTTGCATTAAGATCTACATGTCTAGATCTGAATATACATCTAAATATTAAGATATGGTCTCTAGACGAATAATTAAGACTGTTTGTTTTCAAAATTTGAATGAGCATATGAAATTAAACATTATATCAATTAAAGGATATAAAAATAAAAATGATATATCAATATAAAAAGTATTGTAACATGAATTTTTTAAAGAATTCAACATAAACATCTTTTCATAAAAAAATTTATCCAACTAATCATGTATAAAGAAGGTTTCACATTATCAATGTCTAACATATATTCTAGCTAATTAAAAAAATTAAAAAATTCAATTTTTTTTCGATGACCTTAATCCAATTCTCTGACTTGTGAACCTCTAGCTTCATTCATACTTTTTTTGTAATTGTCAATTTCACAAAATATACTAATAATTGTATTGTATAATGGTTATTCCCGTAAGTCAATCTAATTTTTCTTACATTCTTCAAAGCTAAGTGTCTTTCTTTAATCAATAACTCCCAAACATCTTCTCAATAAAATTAACAATTTTTTAACAAGAGACCTCAAGTATATACATAATTCAGCAATAATAATATATCTACTGTAATTTTAAAACGGATTTGATCATACAAGCAGATTTGATGATAAAAATGTATCAATAAAATTAGTAGCCTAAAATAAAATTTTAATAAAATACCCCAAACATATACATAGTTCAACAACAATAATATATTTAGTGTAACCTCACAAGGTTGATGATCAAAGAGCCTCAATAAAATTAGTGGCCTAAAATAAAAATTTAACAAAAGACCTCAAATATGTATACATGGTTGTTGTTTTTACTCATGGCTAATATTTTTTCACTCACAAGTTAAGTCTTAAGTTCTTGATAAACATCAATGTGCACGAAAATATTATTGCAATAAGAGTTCTTGACAAACATTAATACACCTCAAAAAATTGTTAATATATAAAAAAATAATTGTAAAAATTATGAAAACTTAACAGTTTAAGAGAAAGAAATTGATATTTGATTGAAAAAAAGAGGAAGAAGGTTGGTAGCCATAGAGAGCAAGCCGCGCAAAGAGAGAGAGAGAAGCGACACTTGATTATTTTAAAGCTATTAAATAAGTTTGAATGCTGTTAAAATTCTCCTACAGATTTGATTCATTCAGATCCATTAAGAGGCATTTAAAAGAAACAAAATTTAGACCTAAAATTCAAACACACTTAATTAGTTGAATCTGAATAATTAACACTCAAACCTCCATTAAGTGCAAACAATGAGACCATATGTCTTTATTAGTAGCTTCTATTTACCATCATCACTAACATCAATTGCTACAACAATCAATAAATTACTATCGACAATCACCATCATTATTATTCATTATCACCATTAGCTATCATTATCATACACTAAAATTATCACCTAGCACCATCAACTTTCATTATCAATATTATTGTTAATCACTACTATGGTCCATCATTATTATTAGTATTTTATTTAAATTTTATATTTATTTATTCATAAATATTTTTTATATATATATATATATATATATGTAAGTGTTGAAAAAATAAATTATCTTAATTACTCAATATTTAGATCTTAATAAATATTTTCATGTCTATATTGATTGATACATGTTTTTGAATAATATGGCAATTGGCAACCAAAACCAATAATTTTTCCTCTTTTTTTTCTTTTTGAATAAAACAAACGAGAGTGAAGAATCTTTGATTTCATATGTTGTAAAGGCGTCACTTTTTTTGATTTTTGGGTAAGACACATTGGTAATGGGTGGATTGGATATGGGCCACCTTTCGGTAGCCGCCCAATTGTAATACTTGAAATTGGAAAAGACTGTCGCCTTCTTCTCCAAATTCTAAATTACACCTCTCTTTTATTTATATGTTGCACTTTTCCCCCCTCAAAATTAATTTACTAATATTTCTAGCTACACTTTTAATTTTAATTAAACTCTCACCAATAAAGTCGAAGTTAAAAAACCTAACCAATTGAGCTATTAAAAATTTTCGTACTCTTTTAATTTTATTAACAAACTACTATATCCATGTCGAATTTTGATACTCAATATTGTTTATCCACGAGATGCAGTAATATATTTTTATTAAATTTCATGATTAATTTACTGTATAGCAATGATCGTAAAGAGAAAAGAGATGAGTAGTGTTTCACAAAAAAATAATCATGGAAAGAAATGAATTCACATGTGTTTTTATACGTGTTTAGCTTTACTTTCAAAATATCATTTCATAAGAGTGTGTATATATATATAATATGACTTTTAAACTCTCTCTTTTTTAATTAAAAGTCTCAAATTTTTAGCTTTGAATATAGAGAAATGTTGATAGATAGCACTAGGGCTGTACAACACAAACCGATAAACCGCATCAAATCGACAAATCGAACCAAATCGGAAAAAAAAACCGACTAGTGATTTGGTTTGACTTGATTTGGTGTTTGAAAAAAAACCCGACCATTATAGGGTTGGTTTGGTTTTAACTAAAAAAAGTCAAACCGAACCCAAACCGACCCGATTATAGATATACTACTTTTAAATTATGTTATACATAAAAATATTTATTAAAATGTAATTTATAAATATTTTTTAAAATTTTTTCATAATTTTTGTTTTCTTTCTTACATTTAGATTTGGACTTGAGTAGCCTATCTAAATAATATACAAAAAAAACTTATCTTATAAAGTTATATTATAAAGTTAAAACTTCAAACAGTGTTGTGCCTCCATCTTATATGTTAGATGTTTTGTACTAGAACTCTTTTTAAGAAGCACTGCTCTGTGCTTTTTATTAGATACTATGAGAAACCCAAAAAAATCTGAAAAAACCCAAAAAACCCGAGAAAAATTGATATCGAAAAACCCGACTTTTATTAGTTTGGTTTGGTTTATAGATTTAATAACCCGACACAAATGGTTTGGTTTGGTTTGTAAAAAATTCGAACCAATCCGGTCCATGTACACCCCTAGATAGCACTTCTCCTAAATGAGCCTTACACGATGGAAAATTGAATTAATCAAATTTCAATACAGATATAAGACATTAGATGGAGAATCCTCCTAAAAAGAATTTTTTACGATACCAATAAAATGACTAACTAGATGCTACCTCCATCGTGTTTAACTTGACACACTGATCAAATGATAGTATCATATCACATGTTCAAACACAAGTTAAGTATGTAATAGTCAAGAAAAGAAAGTAAACTAGCCAAATACTATTAAAAGACGGGTACTAAAATAGAACTACTGAATACTTATGGGATGTCTATGTATTTTTATTTCACAGTTGAAAACAGCGTGCATTTCTGACGGAAACGTTCAAACTCTATGTTTAACGATTAATTATAGTAGTATTGAAGTAAATACATTAACATAAACACACTATATATATATATATATATTGTGTCTGATATCTCCAAATTTTTTTCGTTTGAGACTTTTTGGAATTTTCTTTCAGAGTAAAAAGGTCTTTCCTCTTAAGGTATTTTTCTGTTTCTCATGTTGGTGATTATGATCTGTTGCTTTCCTTCTTTTTTTTTCTTTTCTTGAAGTTGCTGCTATATATGTGCATAGGATCTTTTTTTCTCGTTTCTTATGTTGGTGATTATGTTCTTGGAAAAAAAGATTGTTTTTTTATGTGCTCTATAGGATTTCCTTGGACTGTTTGTTGAGTTTCTTTTGATGTCTATTGCAAATTCTGTTTGTGTTTTTGGGTTTTGGATCTTGTTTGAGAACTGGGGTTTTGACTTGGATTGATTTGATCAATTGAGTTGCTTTTTAGGGGATATATTAGACTTAAAAGTATGTGATTTGATTATTTTGTTATGTTAAAATAAACCCCAGTAGAAGTTTTTTTTAGTTTAGTTCTTCCCTGATCCTTTTCCTTTTGGTTTGGAAAGTAAAGATGGGAGTAAAAGTTACTACTCCCTCCGTTTCTCTGTTTGGACTTGACACAGAGTTTTGAGATAGTAAAAAAGAAACTTTTTAATGTTGTGATCTTAAACTAAAAACGCGTAGAATGTACTGAAATGTCCTTTAATTTTGTGGTTTTTTAACATGACATCTAAAAAATTAAAATTAAAGAGTTGCCAAAAAAGTAAAGTCATATTTTTTTTAAAACAGACTAAAAAGCAAAGTAAGACAAACAATAGGAGTACGTAGTATGATATGTAAAAGCAGAAGCTTCGAGTTCATGCTGTAGTTGTATGAATATTAATGATAGTGACTTGCAAATCTAGTGTTTGTGGTTCAGCAGAATTTGGGTGACACATGAAAATTGTTATAATGTTCTGTAATTGAATTCTTGATAAAAAATGGTTATTTTTTTTGTGCAAGTTTAATTGAATCACATGCATATGAAGTCTGTTTGTGTTTTCTTGACATATCATTTTACTGTTTCATTTCAGGGTTCATCACAGATTTCGTTGTGCGTAAGTTTCAAATTTTTTAGCTGTGTTCAATTATTATTCTACCATTGCACAAATATGGACGTGAAGGGGACCTTTATTAAAGGAAAAATTAAAGGTCCTATTAGTATAACATCAGCTTTAACTTCAGCATTTCTTGAATGGTTGCTCATGATTTTTCTGTTTATTGACGGTGGTTTTGCCTACTTAGTCACAAAGTTTGCTCAGTATTGCCAATTGCAAGTTCCATGTTTGCTTTGCTCGAGGCTGGATCATGTTCTTGGCAAGGAAAGAGCTGGATTTTACTGGGAATTAATCTGCCCCAATCATAAGTATAAGATATCTTCGTTAGTTCTTTGTCATAATCACAATAACCTTGTTGATGTTCATGGGATGTGTGAGAGTTGCCTTTTCTCGTTTGCCACCGTAAATAAGTCGAATGCTGAAACCTACCGATTGCTGGTTGGAAAACTGGGGGCAGAGTCTCACCTAACTGATGAGGATCCTTTACTCGAGGAGAAAACAAGGAGTTCATCAGGAGTAAGAAAATGTTATTGTTGTAAGGAGGAATGTGTTTCCAGAGGATATTCACAAAAATTGTTCAAGATTACATCTTCTTGTGCTGATGCAGTTGAACTCGATGCACCTTTATCTGTGACTAATGTACAAGAGAGGGGTGACACCAAGGAGATTGAAAACGAGACATCGACATCAGTCTCTGTTCCCTTGCCTCATTTGGAGTACAAAAAGCTAAAGGTTATATCTGATTCTGGATCGGAAGCTGGACATTCGGATACTGATAGTGCTAGGCCTCTAATCCGTGCAAGGGACTATTCTATAGACAACTTATCTGATAGATGCTTGCATCCGGAACCTCAGATTTTTACCGTCACTGATGACTTTGCTACCGAGAAACTAATACATTCGGCTTCAGTGCCTGAACCATCACTTCTTATTCCAGAAATAGACTTAAAGCCTAGAGATTTTTCATCTATTGCAACCTCGGCTGCAGTTGTTGGGCTTGGATCAGAGGAAATTAACTGGCAGCAAGCTGAACAGAAGACTGATGCATCTGTCCCATCTGATCTCATAACTTTCGATGAAGTCAATCCGTTGTGCAATGTCAAGGAAAATCTTGTTGATGTTGCTAGAGAGACCTGTAAGTTCTTTATCTTTATTGTTCCATTTCTTTTTCTTGTTAACCATTTAAGTTAGTGCTCCGTATCTCTTTGTTTTCCCCCAGATCAAAATGCATCAAAGTGAGTAATTTTTTGAATTTTTGCTGTCCTAAACCGGCTCTTGTTCTCCTTTCAACTTCCAATTAGGAAGAAGTTAGAGAAAAATAAATTACTACTAATAGATTTACATTTTTCTGTTTTTGATCTCCAAACTACTTCTTCTGTTAATTATTTTCCAACTTCGAAGCTATAACAGCAGCTCAATCAATTCAATTTCTTCCAATGTATTGATTTTCATGTAACACTAAAAGAGCTGTTGAATAGCTTTAAGTACATTTGAAGATGGTCTATCAAGTGTATCTTTCACCTTTTATAATAATTTACCTCACTGTCTTCTGTATTTATTGATCTTGCTGTCCTTTCTACAACAACAGGTGAGACGGGCTACCAAGTTGTCGAAGATTCTGGGGAAGTCTCCAGGTCTAAAAGTGATGAGATCCCAAAGAGTGAAACAGAATTGGATTCTAAACCCGAGCCAAATGAGATTAGTTTATGTTCAGATGATGCTTTTGATCTAGGCGATGCTTATAAGCTGGCCGTTGGAAATAAAGGGAGGCAATTATCCGGAAAGTTTTTGGAGCAGAGGTCATTCAAGGATTCTACACGAATGAGTGAAGATCTAAAGGTCCTACTTACACAACTGTCTGCTGCTCGTGGTACCGATTCTATATTGAGTGAGATGAGCCCGAGGGTGTCTGTAAATGGTGAGGAAATTAGACCTTTTGAACCTTCTAGCTCTATTGGAATGCAGATACTTCATCAAAGGATCTCGCTTGAGAGAAATGAATCTGGTTTATCTCTGGAGGGAAGCGCCGTGAGTGAAATTGAAGGTGAGAGTTTGTCTGATCGTTTGAAACGACAGGTGGAGTATGATAGAAAATTAATGTCTGCTCTCTATAGAGAGTTGGAGGAAGAGAGAAGTGCATCCTCAGTTGCTGCAAATCAGGCGATGGCAATGATTACAAGATTGCAGGAGGAGAAGGCAGCACTACACATGGAAGCTTTGCAGTGCCTAAGAATGATGGAAGAACAAGCTGAATATGACAACGAAGCACTGCAGAATGCAAATGATCTTCTTGCGCAGAAGGAGAAAGAGATTCAAGATTTAGAAACTAAACTTGAACTTTACAAGAAGAAACTTGGGAATATGGCTCTCTTTGAGGATGCACTCGAGGCAAGTTATGATTCAATTAAAGCTAAGCAAGCTAATACAGTGTACAGTGATGACAGTTCGACTGTTCCTGGTGACGTAATTGCTCGTAATCCCACAGGCAGAAGTAGAAGTGGTGAGGTCTTGACACCATCGGGAGTGGATAAAATAGATAATAGGAGCCCCTTGCTTGATTTTGAAAGTGAAAGGGAGCAACTTATGTTTTGCTTGAACAAATTGGAAGAAAGGCTCCATTTGCTCTCTAAGCATGAGGCTAGTCAAGACTTTGCTAATGTTAACTGCGAGTTTTCAACAGAAGAATGGGTTGAAGTAGGTAATCCGAAAGAATTGGACCATAGGGAGTCTTCTAGAAGTAATGGTGAAGTAGAGGAAAATGTTCCCCTAGAGTCAATCACAGACACAAGCCTTTCTGGTGAAGAAGGATCTACTTGCAAGTTTCCAGAATCACTGCAGAAAGGAAGGGATGAGAACAAATCCGGGCAGTGCACTAATGGAGATTCTGAGTTTGAGGGTCTGAAAAATGAGTTATCAGTTTTAAGCAGCAGACTGGAAGCACTTGGTATAGAACATAGCTTTCTTGATCATTCCATCAACTCATTGAGGAATGGAAACGAGGGACATCAATTCATTGAGGAGATAGCTGGTCACTTGCGGCAGTTGCATTTTATTTTGGATAGATCAAGTGGTGAACTTGCGCATAAATAAAGGTGATCATCTTATGAATGTTCAAGCTATGTTCATAACCTTGAATTTTGCTGTTTTCAGCTTTTGAAATCGATGGATTATAGGTCCGCCAGTTCCTCCATTCTCCACTTGACTACCATACTCGTTTCACTTTCAAACACTTTGATTCAGTACTTCTTTAACCTGCTTGCTGTTGATATGAGTCCTGCCTCCCAAACTATTGGCTCTGTTTTCCCATTCTTTGTTACCTCAGTTTCATATAAAAAACTAAATTCTTCGATGTTGCAACAACAAAATATTTTGTTCTATTTCATCCTTGGAACTTTGTGATTAGAAACTGGTGTTTTCATTATCTGTCATTGGCCTTAATTCACATTCAAGATCCATGACATGCATATTTCACTTGTTATCTTATGCTGTACCTTTGGTCATTTTCTGCTGGTAGTACTAGTATGAATTATTGGAGATACAGCTATTCATCAGTTTTCTATGAACCTCTTGTCTTCTAAGACAACCTTTCTTGAAATCTCGTACCATGGAAATTTTGATATTTGAGTCTGGCTAATTGTAAGCCACTGCCTTCTTCAACCAGTGATTTTGCATGTCGATATTGATAAAGACTCTGACTTGGGAAATGCAGTCACAAACAGAAGTTCGAAATGAAACTATCATCTGTTTGAACTCGTTCGCTCCCAAATCCACTTTGGATATCAGTTGAATTCCCTGTTAGTTTTGTTCACCATTTCTGTGTTTATGTTTATATTTTTATTAATTTTCCCATGCTTTAGGTGATGCAAAAGATTTTTATTTGACGTATTTCATTTTGAATTCTTTGCAGATTAAATTAAAGATGACTCTTCCTCCTAGAACATGAAGTGTACAGTTTTTGGGTGAACTGTGAACATGGCTTCTCCCATTAGTAGAAGGCTACAAACAACAATTTAGCTTTGTGTGATATGTTTTTTTCAGTGATTTTCTTTGCTTATTCATCCTTCCTTTCTCCCCCATTTTGATTCATTACTACATTTGTTTGAGTAAAGATTGCTTGTAAAGTTGAAACTCAATATCCCCTATTATTTGATGTAAAGTTTTGCCAGAGTGGCTTGGATCATGATATTAATTTAATGGATTAGTGAATTTGGTGTGATAAAATTTGCTTTGGTTATATTTTTATTTATAGCCTGTTTGGGCAAACTTTCGGGAGGCCAAAGTGCTTATTTTCAAAAAGTGAGGTGTTTGGTCAAGATTTTGAGAGAAAATAAGTATTTCTAGGAATTAGTAGAAGTTATTTATCAAGCTAAAAAAAAAAGCAGCTTTCCCCAAAAGCACTTCTGAGAAAAATACACTTCGAAACACTTTTAAAAGCTTGATCAAACACAAATTGTTTGTAGCTAACTTTAGAAGATTGGCCAAACATGTTATGTCTGGTAGCTTTTGTTGTTTCATATTCTTGCCTTTTTATTTCTTCAGTCAAGATGGACTTTCCTTTATAAAACTACTTTTCTTGTTTCATATTCTTGCTTTTTTATTTCTCCAGTCAAGATGGACTTTCCTTTTATAAAACTATGGAAACAATAGGATCCCCTACTCCAGAAAATCGGTGTGTTGTTCGGACTTTTTGAAAATGTCAAGGAGTTCCCTGATCCTCCAAAAGTAGTATAGTTTTGGAGGATTCTATATGGGTGCAGAAACATTTTTCGGAGACTCTGACAACATAACTGAAAACAAAAGACTACGGACTGGAGAAAATAAGTATCCAAACAGAATGACAGAAGGCAATGTGTAAAGACAGCAAGAAATACACAGAAAGCAAAACAGCAATCATATTATATATGTGCTGTATCTTTGGGAGATACAAGTTTGAAAAAGGAAACTGCAAAATATGACAAACTCTATAAGTTATATGGAGGCAAAAGAAAATTCCTAAAAGTCACAACTCACAAACAACACTCTTTGTTGAGGGTTGCTTTTGCTGTCACTCTGTGTTTAGCCTCTCTAACTTTTAACATAATAGTAGTAGTAATAATAATAACAAATATAATAAGAAATAATAGCAGAATAATATGATATGTAGCATCCTCATATCTAGACTGAGATACAGTAAGAATGAGATTTGACACAACAAGAAGTAGCATCCTCTCTACTTCTTGTTTTGCTCCTTAGTGTCATTAGTAATAGTATTCTTGTTGGTTGCTGCGCCATCTTGTGCTACTGCACGTTCACTATTATTATTGTTTGGTGTCATCAGCTTGTCAAACTTCTCGCTCTTCGTCAACACTATCTCAATCTGCAAATTCACAAAATTTCCCGTTATCATCAAGGGCATCTCAATGCACTAAGCTCCCACCACGTGCAAAGCTAGGAAAGGGGAAAATCATGTATTCTTCAAAGATGTAGTCGTTTCTATGTCCGATTCTCCAAATATTATACATTTTGGAGGATGAAATACATGGGCAACGACTTTTTTGGAGCAAGGGTCGACTACATTGCATCTAGCATAGTCTATGTTGCTTGAAGCCAACAGAAATGATGTCACTTTTGTGTTGAATTCTCCAAATATTTGCATTTTTGGAAGATCTGATACAGATGCTACATCATTTTTGGAGGAAGGGCCAGCCACATTGCATCTAGCATAGCCTATGTTGCTTGAATCCTTCGAAAATGATGTATCTTTTGTCTCTAATTCCCCAAATATTATGCATTTTGGGAGAATCTGATACATGTGCAACATCATTTTTGGAGGAAGGGTTGGCTACATTGCATCTAGCATAGCCTATGTTGCTTGAAGCCTACAAAAATGATGCCACTTTTGTGTCGAATTCTCCAAATATTTGCATTTTTGGAAGATCCAATACAAATGCAACATCATTTGTGGAGGAAGGGTTGGCCACATTGTATCTACCATAGCCTTTGTTGCTTGAATCCTACAAAAATGGTACCACTTCTGTGTCGAATTCTCCAAATAATATGCATTATTGGACGATCCGATACAGATGCAACATCATTTTTGGAGGAAGGGTCGCCCACATTGCATCTAGCATAGCCTATGTTGCTTGAAGCCTTAAAAAATGGTTCCATTTCTATTTCAAATTCTCCAAATATTATGCATTTTGGAGGATCAAACACAAGTGCAACAACATTTTTGGAGGAAGGGTCGGCTACATTGCATCTAGCATAGCCTATGTTGCTTGAATCCTTAAAAAATGGTGTCGCGTCCGTGTCGGATTCTCCAAATATTATGCATTTTGGAGGATCAAACTAAGGTGCCATGGCATTTTTGGAGGAAGGGTCGGCTACATTGCATCTAGCATAACCTATGTTGCTTGAATCCTTCAAAAATGATGCTGCTTCCGTGTCAAATTCTCCAAATATTATGCATTTTTGGAGGATCTGATACATGTGCAACATCATTTTTGGTGGAAGGTCGGCAACATTGCATCTAGCATAGCTTATGTTGCTTGAATCCTTCTAAAATGGTGTCGTTTCCATGTCGAATTCTCCAAATGTTATGCATTTTTGGAGGACTCGATACACGTGCAACAACATTTTTGGAGGATTTGAGCGACATTAGTCATAGAAAGAATAAATTGCTTACTCTTGCTTTCTGAACCATGCGGCCTTTGGCCTCATCTTTCATTCCAACTGTGGATGTTAAAACCTCTGCATCAAAATTAACGATAACTATATCAAGGAATGCAAAATTTTAAAATCTCTTCACTCTTCATCTTTGTTTTCATTTTCAAAAGCTAAATAAGCAGGAAGTTGAGTGTGGTTTAGTTTCTCTAATCAATATTATTATTAGTAACTCTCCTACTTATAGGGATCACGGTTACTTACTCTTCTCTGTGGCAAATCCACCATTCTTCAAAATCTCAGCAACTGTGACAACCGTAGTGATCGCTGTTGATAATTTAATATAAATATATTAGCAAGAAGATTTTATTTTATTTTTTTACATTTGATTATGATGGATATATATCAAGTTTGAAACAAAAAAAAAAGATTTTAAAAAATAATCAAAACAGAGATTGAAGATTGTTACCCATGCCCAAAGCAGAAAGTTCAACCTCATTATGCTGCTGCATGTACCTCTGCACAAGTTGGTTAAATAAAATTTGTTATATAATCTCTTAGCATCCATCCTATCACTATACATTTCATCTACTAGAAAGAGATTGAAAGTTCAACCTATTTATGCTACTGGATTCACGTTTATTATACGTACATATTTAGTAGATTTCTCAGTAACACAATTATAAGATCTTAGACCAAAAACTATTGATTTCTGTCAAACGTGTACCATATATTATTCATCCACCTAATGGGATGATGCAATGTGTTAATTAAACAGAGTAAATGTTTGAACCAGTCAAAATTCAAATACTGGATCCGCCTCTGAACGTGTATATGTACCTTAGCAAGATTGACATAGAAGAAGAGTGGTTTCTTGGTGTTAGACACTTGAATTCTGTTACTCTTCTTCTGTGCCTCATTATTGTTGTTTGTTGGTGCTGGTGCTGATGTAGGTGTTGCTGTGGCTGGTGTTGATGCAGCTACAGGTGCCATTGCTTCAATTGGCATATTATTTGTCTTAATAAATGACACACACACTTTCTTCAAGTTTTAAATTAAATTTGGGTTCACTTTTTTTAAATTATACTAATCTATATAGGTTGGAAAAGTAGTGAAAGAGAGAGTTAAATATAAAGATGGTAAGAATAGAGAGGCCCGATTCAATAGGAAAGAATTTCTTATTTTGACCTAGTAAACATCCATTGGTAGTTAATTAGGACAAAAAACAAGTAATAATGGTTGGTGATTAAAGCAATACAACAATGGTTATGCATCTTACTACACCTACTACTACTCCATTCATTTCTTTGGTTTTCCTTCTAATACGGCTTCACTAATTAACATCATAATTTATCATCCTAAATTATCTTAGATTCCATTTTTATTTTTATTTTGAAGAGAAAAAAAGAAAGAAGATGCATTTTGGAGAATATATATAAACGGGTGAAGACTGTCCATTGATTAATTAGAAATAATTGACAGCACGTGCTATATATTGCTCTGTTTAACTAATATCACAATCCTATATATCACGCGATGGATTGCTATATGAAAAAGACTTCCTTCCAGATATACTTTACTTGGACACTTTTGATTTAATTTTTTGATCGTTTCATTTAAAATTACGACTCACTTTATATTTTATTTTGCACGAATACTCAATATTAACCTTCGGTCAAGAACTCGTTTACTCTAGCTTTGTGTCGATCTACGTACGAGCCTCCATCATCTCGATCTAAAAGTACATGCTTTTGTTTTGCTCCTTCTGCTTCTGCATGCAGACATACATGTTTGAAGTCTCAGCCAATATTAACATATGTTTCAGTCACGAGTAACTTTGCCCAAGCATACATGAAAAAATTAAGATGATGCTAAATGAGTTTGTTATTTGTTATTGTTTTGACAAATTAATGACTAGGATTTGTTCCTTATGATACTTTAAATTTATAATTTGAAATTTGAGCTTATTTGGAGTATATTTGAACTTACAAAGTTGACAAAAGTTAAGCGATGATCCTAAAAACGGATATTTGTGCTCTTCGCCCTGTGAATCACACACGATGCCATATCAATGAGAAGTGTTAATTAATAACACAATTTTAATAGATCGATGAGGTGTTAAATAGGTCATGTCTTGAAATGAAATGTCTAAATAGAAAAAATTAAAAAAAGTGTAAACTTTAAGTGTTTTCGCCTAAAAAATACTAAAAAATAAAATTTTCTTTTTACTTATTTATTTTAGCAAATTAACATAAATTAATTTTTTTTAATATTACCCTTATCATTAATTACTTATATAAAATAACAGTAGTCAAACTCAAATTTCTAATAAATAAATTTAATAAGAATAATTTACTAAAACAAATACTCTTTTTAAATGCAGTGTCAAATCAACAAGAACCAAATAAAATAGAACGCAGAAAGTACATAAATATTAATCCAATCCTCCAATTCCTCAATAATGATCAATTACAACATAAAAATAATGATCAATATGGTAATCAACATGATCATCATAATTCCTTAAATTCTTGATCATGGCTAATTAGTTTCTTTTTTAATTTTATAGAGACTGCTTAATCCTATCTCTTCTCTTTTGCAGAAATATATGTAGAGATTTTTTGATTGACAATCCATAAGGCCTATGCAATTGAAAATGCAAAGATGGTGTTTCCAAGTTTGATGATTTCATTTCTCCTCTTGCAAGCCATAAGATGGCTAAGGCCTATACTTCACAAAATTCAACAACAATTTTCAACTTAGTTAGAGCAAAATTACAATTAACTAATTTTGAAAAAGTAATTAGAAAGAAAAGAAAAATCTTCTTTACAAAACAATAAAAATTAAGGTAAGAAATATTTACTTTAGAAATTAAGCTTATCAAAATCAATAAAGAAGGAAATGTCAGTATCAATGACAAGTAGGTACTCTCTCTTTTAATTTTTATTATTTGTACGGTATATTAAAAAATATATTTTCTCTTTTACTTATATTTACATGCAAATCAAGATAAAATTATTTATTTATTAATTTTACTCTTTATCATTAAGTAAACATTTCTCAATTTTATTGGAGTAATGATATCAAATTTAGATTTTAAAAATATACTTAATAAGCACATTTTAGTAAAATAAATATTTTTGTAAGAGGAGTGTGAAAAAAACTGGACAAGTTAAAAAAAAAGGAATGGATGGAGTATTATTTAAAGCTCTCTTCATTTCAATTAAGTTAAATGCCTTTTTGAGTCAAACTTGAATAGACTAATGTTTTTCACTTATTTTTGTTAAATTTCTTGTATACCAAAAAAATAAAAATTCATGTTATTTATTTTCAATTGATCAGTATTGTGAACATGTTGTTTAAAAATATAAAATTTCTTAAATGAAAAAAAATAGTAAATAGCAATGATAAATTAACATTAATATAAAAAATTAAATTACCTGAAGTTCAGATGTATCATAAACCCCAGCTTGTGCATGGTGAAAAATTGTGATCTGTTTTCTTGTTGACGAGCACATCCTATATTTTTTTAAAAAAACAAACTTTTTTATTACATATGGGTAGGAGAAGGGGAAATGGGGAAGGAGATTACAACCAGAGGAGGATGCACAATTTTGGTATCGGATTCATCTTAACGCAACATTATCGACGTAGAGTATAAATTTATATGTATAAGATTAATCAAGTAGTAAATATGAATTCATAACTTTAAACTTACAATAAATTCAATAGGAATAACTTACAGTTTGAACCCATAAATCTTAGATCCGCATATGATTACAAATTGGGGAATAGAACTCTCACCAACAAGGTAAAAGATCATATATCCAACCAACTGAGCTACTAAGATTCTCCATCAGAATCATTTTCTTGTTTGTGGTAACTAACATATTGAACCGGCCAGTACTATGAATTTCGATGAAAAATCCTTTGAAATTCACATATTTTACTACCTAATAGAATAAAATAGTCGATATTTGTACAAGTTAGTCACACACTATATATATAGTACTAGATAAAATAAAATATGGTTGGTGTGAGATATATATCAAATTCTAAGATAGAATAATTATGAGACTTACAGAGAGTGATCATGAGCCAATGGAGGGGAAAGTTGAAGGACAAGTCTGGATTTCTTCTTCATGCCTATTACTTTTCCTTTCCTATCCTTCATATATATATATATATATATATATATATATATATATATATATATATATATATATATATATATATATATATATATATCTTTACTTTTTAATATCTTAATTTTTCATTTTTCTATAAGATGAAGAAGAAATTAAAGACATTTAATTTTCTCCAGAGTAATTGTATTAATTAGTTGCACCCCGGAAAACAAGTAGAGAAAAAAAACTATAATAGAGAATAATAGTACAATCTAAAAGGAGATTGTTAGGTTTAGAATCCATGAATATTTTGCTACAAAGTCAAGAAACATCACTACATAATATGTCATGTGGAACATGTTGTCCACATGCCTAATTACCCCTGCCCACCATCCATCTCAATCTCCCACGTTTAAATAAACTAAATTATGTCCTTATATTATAGTTTAACACTTTGTTTGGATGGTTGTTGCGTATTGTTTCATAATGTATCATTTTGTGTTGTATTGTATCATACTGTATTGTTTTAATGAATATAGTGTTTGGATAAGTTGTATCATTCTCCATCGTTACATAATGTCATACATTCATGATTTGAATGATAAACTTACAAGAAAAGTATGATATGGGGTAGAGCTTTTTTATGAAAAAGTAGGGTAAAAGATGAAATATAATTATTAAATAAAAAATAAAGACAAAATGAGAAGAAAATATTAAGGTAACGATGTGATCACACCAAATCGGTCGTTACATAAAATGGGTCTTTCTGTCGTTACCTAACGATAGATTTAAACGATACAATACAATAGAATTTAAGTAACAATTAAAACAAACTTTGTATTTAAACTAACAATACAATATAATACAATAGAATTTAAGTAACAATTAAAACAAACTTTGTATTTAAACTAACAATACAATACAATACAATACAATACAACGAGTAACAACCATCCAAACAAGGTGTTAAATAGGCGTTTGACAGTAGGATTTGGAAAATTAATGTTTGATTACGAAATCTGCATAAAATTTTAACTTTTTAATTCTTTAGAAAAGTTGGATTTTGAATTTTGAATTTTTAAAAATATAATACTTGACTCATGATAAGTTTGTATTTTATATAAAAAAAACTCATGCTCGCGTGAAAAGAATGTTCATAACATGTAGAAGGATTATATTAAAATAACTAATTACTATTATTGTTGACCGATGAATATGTGTATTTGAAAGTTAATGTTAGCATGTAATCATAAATCTTTATTTCTAAATTGAACATGAAGATATGTGGCGCCATGTAATAGCATCTAATCACAAATATTTATTTCTAAATTGAATATGAAGATATGTGATTTATTAATGTGCCATCTTAGGATATTTCAATACCTTAACTTATTTTTGAACTATGGTTTGCATATTGAGTAAGATTGTATAAAATTGGGTTTTTTTTACTTTATTTTATAGTTTTCACAAATTCTAGGAGTTTTATATGTTTATGGCAAAAAAAAATACAACTTAAGAAATCCAAATTGCATGTCCAAACAAAATTTAAACTTCAAATAAACATGTTTTCAAATTAAAATAAAATTTCAACTTAAAATCAAATATAATTTCAAATTACTACCAATTTCAAATTATAATTTAAAATGATGTTCAAATGAGTCCGAAGTTCTATACATTAATAACGTATCGAGTGAAAAATATTTACATAATTAGGCCTCTAATTATAAGGTAATTGTTGTCAGTGACTCGATGGTGGATGTAGCCAAGTATTTATGAGCATAAATATAATAAATTTAATGCTAATAAACTTCGAAACTAAACCCATTTAAATTTTGGGCCTATCTCTAATTATAGTTAAATAAATCTCTATTACAAATTCATATTAACTAGTAAACATTATAAAAATGATAACATTCCCCTCAAAATCCTACAAAATGATCACCTTTTTGAGTTTTGTCATTATTAGTATAACATTTAACTATTTATACTAATCCCACAAATATCCTTAAACTTGATAAAGATTTAATAATTGTAACAACAAACTTTATTTTCTCATCAACTTGAGACAAATGATTCCCTTACAAAAATGGAGAGTTGTTCCTTTTTAGTTGATTTTATTCTCTTGATGACATACCATTCTTCACATCTTATGGATTAATTAATAATTAGGACAAACTAAAGCTTGCCAAAAGCAAACATATAGTCACATTTAACAAAAGTTTTCAATTATATTGATGATAAAAAATAAAGTATGATTTACTTGAAAAGGATTAGGTATTATTTCATCACATCTATATATCATTTCACCTAATATTCAGTGGGAGAGTTAGAATTTTCATTAAGGTGTTCAAAATATAAATCTAACACACCTAAACTATCCTTTTTTTTGAGTTTCATGCATAAACTATTGAAAATGTGAGTTTCATACCTAAAATATCACTTATTAGTTTGAGAAACACACCTCAATGATGTGTGTAATACACTAATACACTCTCTCTACTCTCTCTATTTTTTTTAAAAAAACTTTGTCATATGGATAAAATATTTCACCTTGACAAAAATTAATAAAGTATTAATATTAGTTAAAAGTTAAAGACTAAAATATTTCTATCCCGAAAAAAAGAAATTATTTTTTATAAAAGAAATTACTTTTTTTAAAAAAATAAATTTTAAAATATTTTTCCCATGCGCTCCACCACCTCCCCCCAATCCCCGTCCTTTTATTTTTTAAAATTATTTAAATTTCTTTTATAAAATATTTTAAAAAAATTCGTACTTCACCCCTCCCCCATTCCTCCCTAAAAAATATTATTATTTTTATTTTTTAAAAAATAAAATTATACCCACCCCAGCTAAACCCTCCGCTCTTAATTTATATATATATATATATATATATATATATATATATATATATATATATATATATATATATATTATTTTTTTCTCATTTTGTGGTAGATATGTACATATATTTTTAGGAAAATATTTTTTTCTACTTGCGTACCGAATATAACAGGAAAAAAATATTTTAAAAAAAGTCTTGCGGCAAGTAAAAAATACTTTCCTAATATATATCTAACACAACATGATAAAAAAATTTAAAAGCGGAGGGTTAGGTGGGGCGGGGTAGAATTTTTGTTAATAAAAAAAATAAAAAAATCTAAATTATTGTTTGAATGGGGGGGGGGGGGGTTAAAGTAAGAATTTTATTAAAAATTTATATAAAAGAAATTTAATAAATAAAAATAAAAATAAAAGATGTCCAAATAAGAACATCCATGCCCAAACCGATAAACTATTCATACCAAAAGGGTTATAAGATTTAAGGTGATTTGTGTATCGACCCCTGAACCGGCCCAACCAGCAACTAGAGCCATCCATGAGAATCCTGATTTATTGTCAAAAAGGCGAAGAAATAAATTCGGCTCCAAAAAATTTTCAAACAAAGAATTTTAATTTCTAAATCGAAAGATTCTTTGCTTTACATGCAATAGTACCTAGAATTACTACTAAAAAAATATATCAAAGATCATTGGGCCATGCAGGTGAGGGTAGAAAAAAGAGTTTTCAATTCAATATTCCCGCTCCTGAAAATGGGTATTAAACAAAGGACATAGTGGGTTAGGTAGGTTAGGGCACATGATCTCATTGCAGGACTTGACCACTCATGCTCATTTCGATAAGAAGACTAGACTTCATTCGCTAGGTCGTTCGAGCTTTTTCTGGAAGTATACCATGGGTTACTTTAGCACCGTAGCGCCAGGTATTCGAACATTGGCTCAAGGCATTTTCTTTACCCCTTCTTACCCTGAAAAAGCAGGGACGAGCATTCTCAATAAGAGAGCTCAGATCGAATCGGTATATCAATACCGATTCGATCTAAGCTCTTGAAATTGGAATAAATTCGGCAGCAGATCGCGAAATTTTGGTGATCTTATCTATCCATACAGTTGATCTTTTGAACCTGCTTCAGATTCGGATTCCCCTTGGAATTATTAATTATGTATATATAAGGAATATTTCACAAAGAAGACCAACACTTTTTATTCATTAATAGCCGTGTGAACCGTGGATAAAATTGGGGTTGGGGGGTATGGTGAGAGAAAGTGGTGGAGTGAGGTAAGAAAAATATTTTATATTTTATTTTATAATTTTTTTGGGTGGGAGATAGTAATATTTTAATTTTAACTAATTGTAATAATTTTTGTTAAGGTGAAATGTTTTGTTCATGAGGAGTGTGGTGTGACAATTTTTTTTTAATGAAAGAGAGAATGTAGTACACACACCATGATGAGAGTGAAATAAAGAAGATAAGTGTGTTTCTCAAACTAATAAATGATAGTTTAGATATGAAACTCTCACTCCAATAGTTTAGGTATGAAACTCAAAAAAAAGATAATTCAGATGTGTTTTTGACACTTATTTCTAATTTTAACCATATATAAACAATATATTTTTTTGTAAGAGGTTCGGAGGAGCCTCTTAGCCCTACTTGGGTTGTCATGAGGTTCAACTACTCTTAAAACACTTTCCTCTTATGGAAAGCTAGTTGTTTGATGCGCCAAGAATTTATGGGTTTGTTAGGCTTTCAGTTGCAAAGAGAAAAACGAATTGAATTCTTTCACTTTCACTAATGAAATGTTTATCTTAGGCACCTTACTTGGTAACTATACCTTTAGGTTTCTTTCCGGCGTGATATTATAAAAGGCGTGTCAAAGATACCATCCTTAAAAAATATTTCATTGATATAAAAGAAGAATTGACTTTATATAGATGAAGATCATCTCATCATCCGCTTATTCAGATTAATGGCAATAAAAAGAAGTTAATGCTAATGAATAATGAAGGGTATATATGTTACATATATACACTTTGCACCAATTGTAATATTTGCACAAATAAATTGGTTCAAATTAAAGCTAATTCAAAATGGTGTTTGGCTATTAAGGCTATTCAAAAGATATATCACGCTTACGTGATATAATTGTAATTGTAGATGTTAGAAAAATCTTTTTTTTTTATATATATATATATAAATTTTAAATTATTTTCCAACAAAAAACAAAAATCGCCTAAGAAATAAATAAGAGTAAAAAGATTCACTATTATATATATATACTTGTTATTGCCTTGATGTGATATATATTGGTATCGAAATAATTAAGACATCATGCGGAAACTTTTTAATAACTACATTATTAATGCTTTTGTGCTCAGTTATCTCAGGTAAAGCATGTGGTGGCATATCACATGGTACCCTTTAAATTTTAGCGGAGGACGTAAGAAAAAGCATGTGCGCCTAAGCTTACCAAACAAAACTTATGTCAAACTCTTTTGTGATGTCAACTACTCTTTTATCCCCCACCCAAAACAATCTTTAAGTTCCCATGCAAACAACATCAAATTGTTGATGGGCTATGTTTGAATTTCCTTTTCTAGAAATAGCAATCAGATATTTGGAAAACATGCATTTTAAACATGTTGTATAGTTACTAATTTCTGGTTGCCAACTTCCCATTCAATATAATTTTGAGAGACTTGTTTTAGTACTGCTCCTTTCGTTCTATATTAGTTGTCTACAACTACTATTGGACAGAGGGAGTAATATTTAATGCCTATTTGATCATGAATAATTTTCATAAATTTTTATTTTGAATATAGAGTCATTATAATTTTTCAGAAATCAATTTGAAGTTGAGTTTCAAATTATTTTGAAATTCCAAAAAGTGGGTTTTAAATCTTTCGCTCAAAATTGCTCACACGAATTAAAAAATAACTCCAATTTGTATTTATGTACAAACTTAACTTCAATTTTCAAAATACCATTTTTTCAACTTGGACGACAACTTAGTTTTCAATACTTTAATTACACTTTCTAGAGTGTTGTGAATTGTGACATTTTCTTTCGAGATCTAAATTATTTTTCAAATAAAAAACATCTAAATCTATTATTTAATTGTATTTCATTAATGATTTCACTTTCATTTGAATTGTCCATTAATATGTATAAAAAGGACAGCTCGGTGCATTAAAGCTCCCGCTATGCACAGATCCATTAATATGTATAATGTATAATATTTGCTTGCAGTTTATGTTATTGAAAAATTTGGGGTAAATATAATTTTATATTACATGAAGATTTTGAAAATAATATGAATTATGTAGGGTGATATGTAAAAAAAAAGAAGAAGAAATAAATTATATTATGAAATAAGAAAACATGAATTAAATAAAAATAATAATATGATATTGAAGATAGAATTCGTTTTGTGAGTAAATCAAAATAAATAATTAGGGGCTTGAGAAAATTAATTATGTAGGTAATATAAAAGTACCAAATATATGATAGTTCCCGGTATATGGTTCAATTTGTTTATGGTTGGACCAAACTTGTTAAGTATGACAAAAGTTGAAGGTTAAATATGCAATATTCAATAATAAGTGCACTGAAGTTCACAATTAAGACTGCATGTTCCAAGAAAAATAAAATAAGAAGGAAAATTTTGGCGGGAAAATGTAGAAGCAACTTTGAAGTTGAGGCCCAAAGGTTCAAAGTTTTCGAAGAAGTGAAAAATGGCGGAAATTGAAGACGAAGAATTCCTATCTCAGGTAGCCGCAGCAGAAGCAGAAGCTATTTCCACCGCCGCCAAGCGTCGACGGATCTCTGCCGCCGTAACCACCACCACCACCACGGCCGTCACCACGCCAAAGTTAAACGTCAACACCAATAACATTACCAGTGTGGAAGAAGGAGCTTATCTTGCGGTTCTGAAAGGGAACAAAAGCGTTTTATTCCAACAAAAAGGATCGACTAATGCTTTCGCTACTCCGATTAACAACTACAGAGCAAATAGCAACAATAACTGGTCTAGTTCCGATGCTGGCGGTTCGTGCTTTAAGTGCGGGAAATCAGGGCACTGGGCTCGCGATTGCGGTGCTAATCCACCGACTGATGATTCCGTGAGCTTCCCTGAGAAGAAATGTGCTTGTGGATCGGGTAATTGCCTTGTACTCACTGCCAATACTGAGAAGAATCGCGGCCGTAAGTTCTACAAATGCCCCATCAGACAGGTACTACCACTTCAACATAATGTACAACACTTGACTGCTTCTAGATTTGTATCGGAACATTTTCTAGGTAAAAGGAAAAAAATAGTGTCTATCAATCAATATATTTTTTCCGGTTCTAATCTATAAGCTTTCTGGTATGCTATTGTGAGCGCTAAAATATTAGTATTCGGAAGGACTTCCAGTACTGTGTGTAAATTTCTATTCTAATCCGGATCTGTATACTTTCTCAGGAGAATGGTGGTTGTGGATTCTTTGAATGGTGTGACCAACCTTCTGTTACTGATACTCTGACCACCAGAGGCCCGAGTTACTCTGTTAGTTCCACCTTCCCGGAACTTTCATGTCCATGTGGTTCTGGCAATTGCTTAGTTCTGACAGCCAAAACAGGAAAAAATATTGGTCAGCAATTCTACCGATGTCCATCGAATCAGGTTTAATATAACCTATTTCTACTCCCTTTTCTGTTTTACTAGTTGGTTGCATATCTTAATGAGATTAAATGTCTACCTACTTAAAATGCTTCACAATGCATAGATATGTACCTGTGTAACATAGGCTCTTTTGATTGCCCAAAATCAGATGAAAGGGGAAACCTTTTATCATCCAGACCAGTTGATATGTTACCCTTAGTTTCCTGCTTTATATAATGACTTAATAATGACACAAAATCAGAACTCAGAAAGTAGTCCTAGGAACACATTGCTGTCTAGAACCAGTAGTGGTGAATAAACTGATCAAGTCTTTTGAGGGATGATTGGTTTGAAAGAAAAGGAATGAGTAAAGTTGTTTAGTCCAAAATGAAGAAGGCTCAAGTGGTCACAACTTTTTGGCAGGTTAGGTGTACAAATTTGTACTCAGGTGGTATTGGAAATATTGTATACAAATTTGTACCCAGGTGGTAATTGGACATATATAGTAAACAAATTTGTATTCTGGTGGTTATGAATAGAGTAATGTCAAACAACACAAATCTTCAATAGTAGATTAGGGTGCGAGGATTGACAACTAGGTATCATAGGCGAAAACTTGACTTTGATTTTTCTATTTAAATATCATGTCTTTGTCTGCAGCAGGGCTCGAACCCCCATTATGTGCGCCTAAACCACATATCATGTGTTGCGCTCTTTCCATCATCCCTCGTAAATTTCTTGGTTATTAAAGAGAATTACACCTGAACTTGTGACTGCACAATAGTCTTTTGCCTTTGCCTTTGAATAGAGGTTATATCAAAAAACTGAGGGTTGATTGTACTGTAGAATAGCTTGATCTTATCCAGTGTTATCAAGCACAAGAAAGCTACAAGGTCCGTTGGGGCTTTAAGCGCAAAGTGCAAATAAAGTGTGACCTTTAATGACAGAAGGCGCAAAGGGAGAAAAAATACAAACATATATGTTTAGTCCAAGACTAACAATTATAAGCATGAATGTCAAATATATGAACAAATAAATTGAATTTTTTAATGATAAAATAAAATATCAATTGTTTAGTGTCGTATCTTCAGAAGAGGCTCTGGCAAGGATAAGTGTGATTTAGAGCTTGTTTGGATAAGCTTTTTTTAAGTTGGAAATTCCAGCTTCACTTTCAGCTTTTTTTAAGTTGTTTTGCCTTAAAATGAGTGTTCAAAAGCACTTTCTTCATTTTATCCAAACACCATACAAGAGCTTAAAAGCTATTTTAACTTAAAAAGTACTTAAAATAAGCCTATCCAAACAGGCTCTTAGTACCTTGATGACAACACTCACATTAAGCTAGGTGAAGCGCTCAACACGTTTTGAGCCTTGTTTCAGGGTTTAAGCGTGCCTTTGACAACATTGATCTCATCTAGAGTGCAATTAAGAACTCAATATGACTGGTTGAAGTTCTAATTTGTTGAACATAGTTAAGAAAATGGACCTACAAGGAGACACTAATTCATTTCCTTAACCAATGTGAGTCACTTTTAACACCCCTATGCACTACAAAAATTGTTCAACTTGAGTGTGGACCACATAAGAGGAGGCCCAACATTAGTAAACACAACAATAGGATGGGTCTGACTCTAATACTATGTTAAGAAAATAGACTTTGAGCTTAACTTAATCTAGAAAGCTAGTTCATGATGTGAAGAATTTCCCAAAGCTATCTAATGAGACAAGAGACACCCTAATAAACATGTTGTATGTACAACCATAAATCATGACCAATTTCGGTAGTAATTTTAATAACTGAAAAGTGAGGTATCCAAAGATGTCATGCATTGCGCTGTAGCACAGGCCCATACAACAAACTAAGTATATTTGCTGCAGATTCATAAAAAAAAATGTGTGGCAAGCTTTGTTTGTTTGTTTGTTTTTTCTTTCTTTTCTTTTCGTTTCCGTGGTATCGAAGGAAGGTAGCCCAAATACAGTGTATTCATTATATTTATGGCTGCTAATGTATTGTTTAGTGTTCTTAGGGAAGTTGTGGATTCTTCAAATGGTGTAACGACAACATGACCAATGCTAGCTTCTCAAATTCATCTAACAGCTCTCAAACTTATCCAAAAATGGATGGTTCAGCCAACAAAATTCACAATTCAGTCTCTTCTTCCTGTTTCAAATGTGGCAATGCTGGGCACTGGGCTAAAGATTGTCCACAGTCGTCTTCTCAACGCTCTGCTGCTGATGGAGTGGTAAATTACTCCAATTCAACCACTTGTTTTAAGTGTGGTAAGCCTGGTCACTGGGCCAAGGACTGTTCATCCAACTAATTCCAGAGCAGTGGTTAGGCAAAGTGGATTCCCTCGTGGTTTTGATGACATCTGAAGTACTGCTATAATTTTGATGTAAATATTGCCACCCCAACCTTCTAGAAAAAAGATGTTTTTTTTTTTGAATACTGAATCAGCCTCAAGTTGCAGTTAATATGTGATCTTGGATGTTGCTGATGTTTGAAATGTGGACTTCCATGTTATATATGGCACTATGTAACAGTTTTCTTCTATTGTTTGCTGTTTAGTGTTGGTTTAATAATCCCATTTCCCCTAACTCTTTGGGAGAAGTTTATATTTAATTTTGCAATTAATCTTTTTCCCTTTAAAATGAATGGTAAGAAAGGAATAAAAGCTTACTGAGGACTCACTTTTTGTTTTTCGTATGTCAAGCATGCTGAACTTTGATATATTTTGTAAAGCTTCCTTAGGATTATATACATTTGGTTGCTCAGGCTGATTCTGGCATCCAGCGACTTCCCTCTTCTGCCTATGGTGCTCCAACATCTCAGCCTGCATTTAGGTGGGTTGTGAAACTCTCAAGTGTAGCATGAGTTTGATAAACTGGTATAGTTGCAATGCGAGATGATATTCTATATTAACCAGAAAATTGATCAAATAGTCTTAGTGAACACAATCCTGGTTAATTCTCTCAGTAAATTCTAAGTCGAGCATATTGTTGATCGTCATCTGTTATAAGTTGATATTGAACTGAATCCCAAAATTTCCCATATTTCCCATTTTGTTTTGGAAATAAGTAGCTAATAGTAAAATAACCGTACTTCTTTTAAAGATGTGTAATTTGGGCGTATCAGCTGTCAATCGCCTATCACTGAAGTTCCTCAGGAAGTGGTATCATATGGATAGCGGAAATATGATTTAGGCTTTTAAAGGAAATATGTTGCAGTGATACAACAGAATCCAGATTTTCTTGAATCTGTTATTCTGATTGATATATTTTCTGCAAATTTATATCAAAGATGAACTGTTAATTATCAATTGAAATATTATAATGGGCAAGTATGAAGTGAACTTTCGATAGCTATCCAAAATGCCTCAAGAAACTTGGGGAAACAGAAGTATCATTGGATGAATTGACTTGGGATTGTTGAATTGACTGAAAATATTAAAAGAAAAATTGATGAAAAAGACAAGATAAAAAGGATGGGAAAACAGGAAATTATAAATTCAGAAAAAGATTCAATGTGCTGGTAAACATTTGATATCACAATTTCCAACAGTTTTTCCTAGTTCAATTTCCTCTCATACGCTAATTTGTCTGTCGAATCTATCTTTGATAAATGTTCAACTACACCATCAAAAACTAAGTATAACAACCAATTCAAGGAGAAAAAGCATCAAAAGACATGTCTGTCTGAGTACAAATCAAGCATCTCAAGTCCATGATATTAATAAATCTTCTCTTGTCAGCAGATCCATATAGGATATATCGTCTCTTGCCAGCAGTTCCCTAAAGGATATTTCCTGGGGTTGCGGCAACACTTGATTCTGAAGATTTTGTAAGTTAATCTGCTGCATAGAGTTCTCAAACTTATAATTTCCTACTTGGCTGCAGGGCCATTGCTGCACCATTTGTCCTGCTGATGAGTTCCCAAACTGATGATTTCCTACTTGGCTGCAGGGCCATTGCTGCATCATTTGTCCTGCTGATGAGTTCCCAAACTGATAGTTTCCTACTTGGCTGACGGGCAATTGCTGCACCCTTTTTCCTTCTGATGATAAGCTGTACTGAGTACTAAGGGGCTGCTTTTCATATAGGTCATTAGTCAACGTGGAGCTCTCTTCACCCTCCATTAGCAATTTCATATAAGAGAAGTTTGGCGTTGCAGACTCTGGCGCTGTTTGCATGTTCTGATAGTTCCCTACTTGGCTGCAGGGCCATTGCAGCCCCCTTTGTCCTTCTGATGATAAGCCCTGATCAGTACTAAGCAAGTCTTTTGCATATAGTAATTCTTCATCAGTCAATGTGGAGCTATTTTCATTTCCCATAGGTAACTTCATTAAAGAGAAATTACGAGGCGCGGACACTGGTGTCCTCTGCATGTTCTGATCATAGTTTTGGCTGAATCTTGATTTGCCAATAATCTTGGATGGATGAACTGTTATTCTTGGCTTATGATTTGGCCATACCCTCATTTCCTTCATACTATTACTAAGGAAATAATTAGGACTCACTTGGTTCATGTTTTGGAACTGCAAATTCTGGCCACTTGAATGACCATTGCTTGTTCCCAAAAATTTGGCCATTTCTTCTGATCTGGAATTCAGACTTTTGTCACAGATAGTGATACCTTTATTTCCTCTTTGAGCATAAAAATCTGCAAAACCCATAGTGTGCTTGTTCTCTCGACGAATCATTTTCCCTTTTTGTGCAGCATCAAAGATGCTCTCCCAAATTCTTGTATGTGCAAGCCTTTGTGCTGTGCCTCCCAAGTACTTGGCCAAATCCAATTGACTATTCACATAGTCAATGTAATTCCTATCATGAACCTAACAATTGAAAGAAATAATTATCAAAATTTCTTCTTAGTCATCATATAATAAGCTTACTAGTAGTAATATTTTAGCTCTAACAGACAATTCTTCAAAAGAAACTATATGTGATGAGTTAAAGGCATGTGTGGTAAACTGCAAACATTTTTTCTTTTTAATGTTTTTAAAAAATAATCTAAATTGCAATAAGATTAAAACAAAGATGGTTGTAAAAGAATTTACTAACTATTTACACACAACCAAATTCTTAATTTTATAATAACATATGTTATATAAGTATGTTATGGTCAAATATTTGAAAGAAAATACTTCGAAGCTTACCCAAGAGACCATATAAGGTTGTGTAAATTAAGTTTTCTGGGCGGTAACCAGAATTCGGACAATGTGAGGCGGAGAAGTACTTTGAAATTCTATTCATCCCACCACAATTCTCAGTGGTCACGGAAAGTAAGTAAAAGTAGAGTGTATGTGATCACTTACAAGAGCAAGCTGTGTTGGTTGAACCAATAAAGGTTCCTTTTTCGATTCATCATAAGGATTACAGGTTTTGCTCTTTTCCTCTAAATTATCACTTATAATTTTAGCATTTCCAGCACCTCCACCTATATACGTACATAACGAATTAGGAGGTAAAAAAATACAGAATTAATTCATAGTAAATAAAATGAGAAAAAAAACATTTACCTTTGGATTGTCTAGTATTCAACATTGAGCTTTTGGAACAATACTTGGTTCTTCCTTTCTTAATAGTTTTTGCTTCCTCATTTTCCAATAGTTTGTTGAGTTCTGGACGTAGAGTTTTTGACGTGGTTTCACCTATTTCTTTCCATGAAATGTCCGGCTAAAAAATAACAATGTAAAAAACACTTAACTGATAATTGTATGTAGATCATTCAAAAAGTAAACTATATATTGGCAATTTATTGTGGCGGCTTCACCCATAAATATTTATACTTTCCCATATGATTTCTCATTTTAATAGTAGATTTTTCGTATCTTCCTGTGAATGTAAGTTAATTGATCAAACCACACTAACTTTCTGTTCTCCTTACTCTCTATTCCTCTTTTATTGTCTCATTTTATCATTATACAATTTTTACTTTATTACTTTCCACATGATATCTAATTATCAAGCTACCCAAAAGAGTATGAAGATAGTAGAGAGTAGCTCTCTTGTTGTGGCCCATGAAGAGCCCCATGGTGTCCATGCCTTACTGTCTTTGCCCATTTACGGAGGAACACAACAAAAGAGAAACTTGTGGGCTTAGGGGTGGAAAGGCGGTTGTTTGGGCCGAAGTTGGGTGAGTCAAGATGGGCTAAATTGACAGATGGGTCAAAGTCCAACCCTGACTAAAGCTTACTTGGGCTAAGATGGGTTGAGTCAAGATAGGCTGAATGACGGATCATAACCCAACCCGCCCAATTTGACTTAACTTTTATTATTTCTCTTTAGAGATATCAATAATTTTTTTAATCAAATCCGCAAACAATTCTTCATAAATATTACACATTCTCAAGGTTGGGTCGTATCGGGGTTAAAGTCTTGAGACAGGGTCAGACCTGTAACACCCCGGAATTTTTTTTCGCGAAGACTCGAACATTTCTTCACGTATGTGTAGACTCGAATCGAAGGGCTTGTAATTTTATATATGAGTTAGGATTAATTCCTAAGTATTTTGAATGTGATAGATGTGTTTAGGGGTCATAAGGGATCTCTAACACCAAGTCGAGTCCAAAGAATCCCAATCGATTAAGTTTTTGGATGAGTTCGTATAAGGGGTCGACTTCTAATGATCATGTCTCCTAAGATGGGATGAATTGGGTGGCCCATGACCTATCAAATTAAAGGTCTTTGAGTCTTCTTTTCAACGCCGCCAAAATTGTAAATTTTGTAGTTCGAAGTTAAAAGTTATGACCATCCTAAGACGGACTAGTACTGCTGGAATCCAGGCCTGGGTTGTGCCTGCAGGAAGCCTGGGCTTGGCGCTGCAGTGGCGCAACTACGAGATGTGCAGGGTTTTTAAGCCTATTTTCCAGAACCCAAAAACCTTAGGTTTTGCGCTGTAAGGGCGCGACGCGCCACTATAGCGCCATAAAACAGCCTCAGTAGTTTGGTCCTTGGCGCGATGCGCCACTATCAGATGTGCAGGTTTTAAGCCTATTTTGGCTTGGCGCTGCAATGGCGCGACGCGCCAGCAGGAAATTTTGCCCAATTTTTCAGATTTTGAGGAAGGGCAAAATGGACTTTTCCCTAATTATATATACCCTAGCCTTGGACGGTTTGGACCATTTATTTTAGTCTTATGCATCTCTCTAAAAACCCTAATCTCCATTCTCTTCTCTTCCAAATATCTCCAACAAGATTTGCCCTAAAAAATTCAAGGATTCAAGCTTCACATTGAAGACCCAACAACAAGGTTTTTTCAAAATCTACTCTAAGGTATGTAAGGCTAACCTAAAATATGGATTGAGTTCTTCCATATGCCCCATAGATGTGTTGGATGAAGATTGTGGAAGGTTTGAAATTTCTATGAAGATTTTCTTGAATTTTCTAAACTATAGAATATTTTTTTATATTATTAATTGAATGATGATTCTCATGACTTGAATGACTAAATAGTGATATTTCATATTGTTGACTACAAATGAATTTTTGTATATAAATTTATATGTATTGATGGTGTTCTTGAGTTGAGTTTTGTTGAGAGTATGGATTCATGTATTCATTCACATGAACCCAAGATGAGATTTCTTTTGGTCATAATTTGTCTTGAGTTCGAGATGGATGGTTTGTGTATGTGCATTGATTGGAATGAAAACAAATTGAATGGAATAGTTAGGGTGTGATGATGATATTTGATGATGATGCGATGATGATGTTGGACGATGATGTGGATGAAGAGGTTTTGTTGATGAGGATGTTGTGTGATGAAGTGGATTGGAGTCTAATGTGATTATGTGATATGTGATTTGCATAATTTGATTTGATTGGAGTCTTATGAACATTTTGAAAATAAATGATCTTTCGAGAAGGAGTTTTAAATAAGGGATTTGTGAACATTTTTGCATAAACTATTTATATACTATTTATGAGTTTTAAAGGATGATTATTTTCATCTATGAATTAAAAAGAGTTTAATCATGAGTTGAGTTTGAGAAGTCCTTTAATTATTCTTTTGACATGAGCATTTTGAGTATAAATGAGTTGGGCATTTTTACTTTAAAATTTCGATTTTTGAGATTGAGTTGAGATTGAATAAATTTTAAAGAGAAGAGCTTGATGATTTGAGATGAGTCGATTGAAAGAAGGTCCAATGAGGCCAGATTTGATTTGAGTTTTGAAAAGAGTCCAACGAGACTAAATGAGCTGATTTGAAAGAGTCCGATGAGACTAAATGAGTTTTTTAAAATTTTACTCACTTAATAGCTATGTGCGTATTGAGTCTTGGGAGGAGTATTGAGCACCGAA
Source organism: Solanum dulcamara (assembly GCF_947179165.1). Classification (NCBI taxonomy): domain Eukaryota; kingdom Viridiplantae; phylum Streptophyta; class Magnoliopsida; order Solanales; family Solanaceae; genus Solanum; species Solanum dulcamara. The sequence continues at coordinate 13,008,894 of NC_077240.1, read as the reverse complement.
TTGGGTAAGAGTATAGTCCATACTCGAATCCCATAAACTACGCCGCCAACGTAGGAAGGGATTGTACCGTGTTGGATGTTTCCCTATTTCATTGTCCTGAAATGATAGGACTTGATTGATTGACGGATCCATGATTGGTTTGAGTCGTTCATACCCTGGCAAGTATGAATGGACGTGGCAACGACGTGACTCATTGTGCATCACCTATATATAGGTGGTGGGATTGTTGTCGGTTAGAGAAACTCCCAAATTGAGTGGTTTGTGCATGATATGATTGGTTCGATTGAGATTGTTTGATGATTGAGTTGGATTGTATAACATTACTAAGTTCTAAATTGCATATTTATTGAGTTGAGTCCTTTAACTTGATTGTTGAGTTGTTGGTTGAGTTGATTGTATATGATTGAATTGGATTGGATAATATATGATTGGATTATGTATGATTGGATTGGAATGAGTGATATGTGGTGGAATGGATTAAATTATATGTGACCAGATAATGTACGATTGGATTGGGTCGAATAGAGCGGTATGTGATTGGATGGGATCGAATTATAAATGATTTGATTGAACTGTATTATGCATGATTAGAATGGGTTGTATGGTATATGATCGGTCTTTGTCTAAAACTGTATCCTTACTTTAGACTTATGATACTTTGATTGAGTCTCTCTTATCTTTCTAAATTGAGACATTTGAGCCAACGTTATCCTTCCTTGAGGTATGTTTCATTTTGTCATATTACATACTCGTACATTCCATGTACTGAGGTTCATTTGGACCTGCATCATTTCATGATACAGAGACAGGTTTAAAAGATCGTCAATAGGAGCACCATTGAGGATTTATACCCACTCAGCGTACTGGTGAGTCCTCCCCTACATTTGGAGGACACCGCTTATGTTATTCTTGCGTTGTGTTAGATGTTTTTGTTTTTGATTTGAGGTAGCCATGAACATGTCATTAGCACTAATCAGATAGTAGTGATAGAGGCTTCATAGACTAGATAGTGATGGGTCGATTGAATATTTTATCTCCTTGAATTATTCTTGTCAAAACTATTTAAATGATAAAGATTGAAGTTTGACTTGTTGGCCCATGGCCTCTCTTTCTTGAGTTAGACTGTTGATTTGGGATTTGTCCACTAAATATTCTCTTTATTTTAAGTCTTCCGCTGATTGAATGAATGAACGGATGTGTGTTCAGGTTATGTGGTTTGCTTGGGAGCCAGAAATGGTTCCTGAGTGCCGGTCACATCTAGGGTACCCTCTCGGGCGTGACAGGACCAAGGTGCCAATTATGTGTCAAAGACTCAAGATCTAGTCAAGGATTGGGTCTAGAGTCAGAGTCGGGATGAAGAAGGGTCCCAAGTTTGGGTTAGGGTTGAGTATGAGGTCGAGTCTCCAATTAAGGTTGGGGTTGAATACTAAGTCGAGGATTGGATTTAGGTATTGAGTCAGATATAGGGATGGGGGTCGAATCCTAGGTCAAGGTCCGAGGTTAGATCCTTCTTCTGGGTTTGGAGTCAGGGTTAACATCTCGAGTCAAGGTCAAATCGAGCTTTTAAATTCTACATCAAGGTTGGGGTGGGGTCCCAACTTTTGATCAGTTGGTCGAATCCTGAGTTAGGAGTTAAGGGGTTAGATCTCGGGAAAAGTCAAGGTCATATCTCCAATCGAGGGGTTAAGTCTTGAGTCGAGGTCGGGTCGAGGGTTGAGTCTTAGGTCTTAAGTTAGGGTTAGGATTGTGATTGTGTTCCAATCAGGGTTAGGGTCAGGTCTTAGAGTCATGGGTCGAGTCGGGTCGAAGATCATGTCTTGAGTTAGGGTATGGCTAGGAGTCGAGTCTTAGATTGAGATCGTTTATTGGGTCAGGTCTCAGGTCGAGTCCTAAGTTTGGGTTAGGTTCAAGGTCATGTATAAATTCGAGGTCAAAGGTCGAGTCCCAGGCCATGGTAGGGCCGGAGATTGAGTCTCAAGTTTTGGTTAGGGTCGAGGTTAGAGCTAGAGGTAATTTTTTTTTTTTAACAAAATAGAGCAAATCACGTTTTGTAGTGATGATGCTTATAAATCACTACGTAGGTAGTCAGGAGCGGCTCAATGCCTTTAAAAATGAGGCATCCGCTTTAGTCCCCAAAATTTGAGTGACCCATTTTCAGTAATAATAGAATTATTAGAAGTTTTTTTTAAAAAAGATTATATTGTGTATTTCAATTTATTTGCCTTACTTTTTTTTAAATTCGTTTCGAAACATTAATGAATGTTTCTTTCTTTTTTTATCAATTTTTAAATTTAACTTTTCACGTGTTATGCTTAAGATCACAAGATTAAAAGATATTTTGATATATATATATATATATATTGTTTAAGACCATAAGATTCGAAAATCTTCTTTACTTTTTTAAAATTTCGTGTCAAGCCAAAATTAGACGAAAGATTAAAATGGATGGAGTACTATTTATAGAAAAAGTAATTTTTTTTCATTTAAAAAAAGAAGAAAGAACTTTGTATCTCTTTTTTAAAAAACTATACTAACAATTCTGCATATTAAAAAACTAAAAGAATAGACTTTTTTAAAAAAATTAAGCCATCCGATTTCCACTGATTAGCTTGAGCCATACTTAACATAACGACACGATGCCAAAAATGTCCCATGTCTTACTTGGTCAGACTAACCCAACCGATAAATTTTGACACCTATGAATCTTGGCGATGTGTGCTACTATACTTAGTTTGAGGAAAAATAATTGGATATGCACAAAAGTTGCACATTAGAAATCGAGACGAGTAGGAAAGACTTTCTACTAGGGATTAGGGCTCCCTTTGTAGGCACAACCTTTGACAGGTCAGAAGTAAGACTAATTGGACTCGATCTTTGACTCAGTCAAAGTCTCAACGAACCGACTTGGCAGAGTAACAAATATAGACGTCGTGTTTTTTAAATCAAAAGTGCAATCCAATAGTCTACTGCCTAAATTAGGGAAAACATAAATTTTATCCTTTTTCATTGTGAAACCCTTGTCGCTCCACTTTATTGATATTTTATATTTCATAGAAGCATGAGAATTGGGATTCGTTTTTTGATTGTGAGTTGTGAGAGATCTGAAATATGAATCGCATATAACATTAAATCAGGAATTTAAAGAAAAGATACCTGCTGAGCAGAGGAAGCAACAACATTGGCAACTATTTCTTCGGGTTTTTTTTTCTTTCTCTTTCGAACATAAACAATTGTCTCCTTCACTTGGTTTTTTGCCATGGACATTACATCTGATTAAAAAAATTGTTGTTTCTGTTGCTAGCTCTGCTTCTTACCTTTCAATTAAACAAGACTATGCAAGTCCTTTATATAGATGGAAAAATGTTACTTCTTATTGACTTCTATGAACTCATTTAGATTGAGATAAGCACAAATTGGTTACAATTAAATCGCAACCGACAAGAATCATAAATAATGATGTAATTAATTAACCAAATATAAATAAGAGAAATTTGAAGTTTGTTTGTTATAAATTCGCATAATCTTTTATAAACAAATTCAATGTGGATGAATTTATATCAAAAAGAGGAATATCATATTATACATTTGTCGATTCTCTAACAATATTGAGAAAAGTTAAAAACATTGATAATGTGATAGATTTTTATCCTTGGTAAAAGATCATTTACAATCCTAGGGGCAGTGGCGGAACCAGAAATTTTATGAAGGGGGTTCAAAAAAATTAAACACGCTAATCAGAAAAAAAAATGCTTATTAGGCTTCGAACCCGTGAGTTGAGACAAGCTAAGGCGAAATATTGAACCCATTTACCACTAATCTAGTCCTTTGGCTTATGCTCAAGGGGTTCAATATTAAATACATACACATAAATTAAAAAATTTATCTTATTTAAACAATGTAATTTTTTCACGAAGGGGGTTCGGATGAACCCCCTCACTTGCACGTGGGTCCATTCATAGATATTAAACTTTTGCTTGATCATTAAATAAATTTGTGCTTAAGTATTAAATGAAGGTGAGAAAAAACTACACCAAATAGTTAATTAGAAGCCCTTTTTACCCTTCTTAAAAGTACAATAATACTATATGATAAGTTTCCATTAATTTGATAAATTAAAATGACAGTTTACCCCCCTCCCCCCCCCACAAAGTAGAAGTTATGACCAATAAACCATTATGCCGCAAACCAAAAACTAATAACCAACAAATCAGTCTCTTTCTCACCTTGATCGTTTCATAGAGAGATTATGGTTTTGGCATTTGGTATAGATTAGGGGTGGGCATGGTGAATTGAAAATTTTGGTTTGGTAATTTCGATTTTCAATTTTAAAAATATCATACCATTGTGTTAAAGAATGAAAAAAACTCTTACATTAATGGTTAATGAGATGGGTGGTCTTCTTATAAGGCTTGAGCAATTCTCACCCATTTGAGCTAGCTTTTAGGGTGTGAGTTGGCTCCAAGACCTAATTTTATAGGATATCAGAGCAGGAACTATCTCACCTAATGTTGGACCCTACAAAATTGATTGTCCACACACCACCAGATGCTCAACATTTGGCGTAAGGTGACGTTTGAGTCGGGTCAAAGGTTGTGTCCTGAGTAAGGGTACAACTAGGGGTTGAGTCTCAGGTCGGGGTTGATTGCCTTTACCTCTTGTAAGTAGTTACTTCTTGAATGAATGCAATTCTATTCATTGTTTCAATAATCATGAGTTCGTAAACCCCACAACCAAGGGTTGTGGAATCCATGACAACTTGACCTAAACTAAGGGTTTGTATGTATTAAATTAAGTATTGCAATTGTATATCTTGTTAACTTTTTTGTGTTAATTGATTTTTAATGATTGCAAACATTAGAACTTGCCCTACGTTTGACTTGTTTGAGTAAAAAGGTGTAAAACCTAGGGAAAGAGTTAATAACAATAATTCAAGGACTAGCACTCGTCTAATAGTTAATGTTGTAATAAGATTAACTACTTTGAGTAATTGTCATTGATAGTAGAGAGTAGCTCTCTTGTTGTGGCCCATGAAAACCCCCAGGCCTTACTGTCTTTGCCCATTTACGGTCCAAGTTACTTCTTTTCCCATATCTGGAGGAACACAACAAAAGAGAAACTTGTGGGCTTAGGGGTGGAAAGGCGGTTGTTTGGGCCGAAGTTGGGTGAGTCAAGATAGGCTAAAATGATAGATAGTGTAACACCCCTCAAAATTTTTCGCTAAGATTCGAACATTTCTTCACGTGAGTGTAGACTCGGACCGGAGGACTTGTAATTTTACACATGAGTTAGGATCAATTCCTAAGTAATTGAAGTATATTAGATGTGTTTAGGGGTCATAAGGGTTCTCTAACACCAAGTCGAGTCCAAAGAACTCCAATTGATTAAGTTTTCGGGTGAGTTAGTATTAAGGGTCAACTTCTGACGACCATATCGTTTGAAATATGATGAACTGGATAGACCACGACCTACCAAATTAAAGGTCGTCGAGTCTTCTTTCCAACGCCACCAAGAATGTAATTTTTGGAGTTCGGAGTCAAAAGATATGACGATCCTAAGACGAACTATCTCGACAGGAATTTTAGGCCTGGGTTGCAACTGCTGGGAATATGGCCTTGGCGCCGCAAGGTTGCGACACGCCACTATCGCGCCAGGAACATGCCTCAGTAGTTTGGTCCATGGCGCGATGCGCCACTATTGGGTAGCAGGGTTTTTCAAGCCTATTTTCCAGAACCCAAAAAACTTGGGCTTGGCGCTGTAAGGGCGCGACGCGCCACTATCGTGCCAAGAACACGCCTCGGTAGTTTGGTCTTTGGCGCGGCGCACCACTAATGGGTGTACATGTTTTAGGCCTAATCGACCTGGCGCTACAATGGCGTGACGCGCCAGTATCGCGCTAGGAGCGTTTTAGCCTATTTTTCAGAACTTTTGAGAAGGGGCAATTTGGGAATTTTTCCAAATTATATATGTATCATCCTTGACCAATTTGGGGATATATTTTCAGCCCTCTCTCTCTCTAAAAGCCGTAGGAGTCTCTCTCTCTCTCTTCTTCTTCTTTTCCATTTCTAACAAGGAAGTGCCTCCAAGAGCTCTAAGATTTGAGTTCTCCATTGAAGACCCAACCACAAGTTTTTCTTCAAGTCTTCACTAAGGTATGTAAGGCTAACCTAAAATATGGATTGAGTTCTTCCATATGCTCATAGATGTGTTGGATAGGAGTTGTGAAAGAGTTGAACCTTCTAAGAAGGTTTTTTTTTGAAAGTTTTTCCTAAACTATAGAATGTTTTTAGATACTATTGGCTGGTTGATGATTTTAATGAATTGAGTTACTAAATAGTTATCTTTCATATTATTGACTACAAATGTATCTTTGTATATAGATTTATAGATGTTGACGATATTCTTGAGTTGAGTTTTGTTGAGAGTATGGATTCATGTTTCATTCACATGAACCCAAGATGAGATTTCTTTGGTTATAATTTATCTTGAGTTGAGGTGGATGGTTTTGGTGTATATATGTATTGATTGGAATGAAAAGAATGAATTGGATAGTTAAGAATGTCCTTTTGCTTCTATAAAATGAACATAGAACTAAAATAAAGATTTTGGAGTAGATGTTTGACGATTGATGTGATGATGATATTTGACAATGATGTGAATAATGATATTTGATGATGATGTGAATGAAGAGGTTATGTTGATGAGGATGTTGTGTGATGAAGTGGATTGGAGTCTAATGTGATTATGTGATATGTGATTTACCTAATTTGATGTGGTTGGAGTCTTATGAGTATTTTGAAAATAAATGATTTTTGGAACCATTTTTGCATAAACTATTTATACACTATTTTGAGTTTAAAGAGTAATTATTTTCATCTATGATTTGAAAAGAGTTTAAGCATGAGTTGAGTTTGAGAAGTCTTTTAATTATTTTTTTGAACACGAGTATTTTGAGCATAAGTGAGTTGAGTATTTTTACTTTAAAATATCGATTTTTCTGAGATTGTATAGATTTTAAAGAGAAGAGTTTGATGATTTGAGATGAGTCGATTTGAAAGAAGGTCCAATGAGACTAAATGAGTTGATTTGAAAGAGTCCGATGAGACTAAATGAGCATTTTGAGTATTTGACTCACTTGATAGATATGAGCATATTGAGTCTTGGGAGGAGTAATGAGCACCGAATTAGGTAAGAGTATAGTCCATACTCGAACCAATAAACTACGTCGCCAAACGTAGGAGGGGATTGAACCGTTAAAGTCGGATGCTTCCCCAAAATGTTTGTCTTGACATTATAGGACTTGGTTGGATTGGATCCATGTTTGGTTGATTCGTTCATACCTTGGCAAGGTAGGAACGGATGTGGCAACAACGTCGGCTTGTTGTACTATCACTCGCTCATATGGTGATGATTGTCGGTTAGAGAAACTTCCAATTGAATGGATTGTGCTTGATATGATTGGTTTGAATGTGATTGTAGATGATTCAGTTGAATTGTAAAATATTGCATAATTTAATTTGCATAGTTATTGAGTTGAGTCCTTTGAGTTGATTGTTGAGTTGATTTTATATGATCGGATTAGGTGATGTGTGATGGATTGGATTATATGATATGTGACTGGATAGTGTACGATGGAAGGGTATATGATTGGATTGGATCGGATCGTATATGATAAGATTGAACTGATTGTATACGATTGGATTGAATCAGATGATATACGATTGGATTGAATCGGATGATATACGATTTGATTGAACTGTATTGTGTGTGATTGGATTGGATTGCATGATGTATGATTGGTCCTTGTCTAAAAAAATGTATTCTTACTTTAGACTTATGACCCTTTGATTGAGTCTCTCTTATCTTTCTGATTCGGAGATATTTGAACCAATGTTATTCTTCCTTGAGGTATGTTTCATTCTGCCATATTACATACTCGTACATTCCATGTACTGACGTCCATTTGGACCTGCATCGTTTCATGATGCAGAGACAGGTTTAAGAGATCATCAATAGAAGCACCATTGAGGATCTATACACACTCAGCGTGTTGGTGAGTCCTTCCCTACATCCGGAGGACACCGCGTATATTATTCTTGCATCGAGTTAGCCCTTTTCATTTTAATTTGAGGTAGCCATGAATATGTCATTGGCACCAATTAAATAGTAGTGATAGAGGCTTCATAGACTAGATAGTGAAGGGTCGATTGAGTATTTCTTTCCTTAAATTATTCTTGTCAAACTATTTTTAATGATAAATATTAGAGTTGATTTGTTGGCACATGGCCTTTATTCTTTGAGTTAGATTGATGATTTGAGTTGCCCGCCAAATATTCTCTTTATTTTAAGTCTTTCGATGATTGAATGAATGAACGGATGTGTGATCAGGCTATGTGGTTCGCTTGGGAGCCAGAAATGGTTTCTGAGTGCCGGTTATGTCTAGGGTACTCTCCCGGGGCGTGACAGATGGGTCAAAGCCCAACCATGACTAAAGCTTACTTGGGCTAAGATGGGTTGAGTCAAGATAGGCTGAATGACGGATCATAACCCAACCCGCCTAATTTGACTTAACTTTTATTATTTCTCTTTAGAGATATCAATAATTGTTTTAACCAAATACGCAAACAAGTCTTCATAAATATTACACATTCTCAAGGTTGAGTCATGTCGAGGTTAAAGGCTTGAGACAGGGTCATAACAAGGGGCAAATTATGTGTCAAAGACTCAAGATTGAGTCAAGGATTGGGTCTAGAGTCAGAGTCGGGATGAAGTAGGGTCCCAACTTTGGGTTAGGGTTGAGTATGAGGTCGAGTCTCCGGTTAAGGTTGGGGTTGAATCCTAAGTCGAGGATTGGATTTAGGTCTTGAGTCAGATATAGGGATGGGGGTCGAATCCTAGGTCAAGGTCCGAGGTTAGATCCTTCTTCTGGGTTTGGAGTCAGGGTTAACATCTCGAGTCAAGGTCAAATCGAGCTTTTAAATTCTACATCAAGGTTGGGGTGGGGTCCCAACTTTTGATCAGTTGGTCGAATCCTGAGTTAGGAGTTAAGGGGTTAGATCTCGGGAAAAGTCAAGGTCATATCTCCAATCGAGGGGTTAAGTCTTGAGTCGAGGTCGGGTCGAGGGTTGAGTCTTAGGTCTTAAGTTAGGGTTAGGATTGTGATTGTGTTCCAATCAGGGTTAGGGTCAGGTCTTAGAGTCAGGAGTCGAATCGGGTCGAAGATCGTGTCTTGAGTTAGGGTATGGCTAGGAGTCGAGTCTTAGATTGAGGTCGTTTAGTGGGTCAGGTCTCAGGTCGAGTCCTAAGTTTTGTTAGGGTCAAGGTCATGTATAAAGTCGAGGTCAAAGGTTGGGTCCCAGGTCATGGTAGGGCCGGAGATTGAGTCTCAAGTTTTGGTTAGGGTGAAGGTCAGAGCTAGAGGTAATTTTTTTTTGTAACAAAATAGTGCAAATCACGTTTTGTAGTGATGATGCTTATAAATCACTACGTAGGTAGTCAGGAGCGGCTCAATGCCTTTAAAAATGAGGCATCCGCCTTAGTCCCCGAAATTTGAGTGACCCATTTTCAGTAATAATAGAATTATTAGAAGTTTTTTTTAAAAAGATTATATTGTGTATTTCAATTTATTTGCCTTACTTTTTTTTTAATTCATTTCGAAACATTAATGAATTTTTCTTTCTTTTTTTTTATCAATTTTTAAATTTAACTTTTCACGTGATATGCTTAAGATCACAAGATTAAAAGACATTTTGATATATATATTGTTTAAGACCTTAAGAGTCGAAAATCTTCTTTACTTTTTTAAAATTTCGTCTCAAGCCAAAATTAGACGAAAGATTAAAATGGATGGAGTACAATTTATAGAAAAAGTAAACTTTTTTCATTTAAAAAATGAAGAAAGAACTTTGCATCTCTTTTTTTTAAAAAAAACTATACTAACCATTCTGCATATTAAAAAACTAAAAGAATAGACTTTTTTAAAAAAATTAAACCATCCGATTTCCACTGATTAGCTTGAGCCATACTTAACATAACGACACGATGCCAAAAATGTCCCATGTCTTACTTGGTCAGACCAACCCAACCGATAAATTTTGACACCTATGAATCTTGGCGATGTGTGCTACTATACTTAGTTTGAGGAAAAATAATTGGATATGCACAAAAGTTGCACATTAGAAATCGAGACGAGTAGGAAAAACTTTCTACTAGGGATTAGGGCTCCCTTTGTAGGCACAACCTTTGACAGGTCAGAAGTAAGACTAATTGGACTCGATCTTTGACTCAGTCAAAGTCCCAACGAACCGACTTGGCAGAGTAACAAATATAAAATTTAGACGTCGTGTTTTTTAAATCAAAAGTGCAATCCAATAGTCTACCGCATAAATTAGGGAAAACATAAATTTTATCCTTTTTCATTGTGAAACCCTTGTCGCTCCACTTTATTGATTTTTTATATTTCATATAAGAGTGAGAATTGGGATTCGTTTTTTGATTGTGAGTTGTGAGAGATCTGAAATATGAATCGCATATAACATTAAATCAGGAATTTAAAGAAAAGATACCTGCTGAGCAGAGGAAGCAACAACATTGGCAACTATTTCTTCGGGTTTTTTTTTCTCTCTTTCGAACATAAACAATTGTCTCCTTCACTTGGTTGTTTGCCATAGACATTACATCTGATTAAAAAAAAAATTGTTTTTGTTGCTAGCTCTGCTTCTTACCTTTCAATTAAACAAGACTATGCAAGTCCTTTATATAGATGGAAAATGTTACTTCTTCTTGACTTCTATGAACTCATTTAGATTGATATATGCACAAATTGGTTACAATTAAATCGCAACTTACAAGAATCATAAAAAATGATGTAACTAATTAACCAAATATAAATAAGAGAAATTTGAAGTTTGTTTGTTATAAATTCACATAATCTTTTATAAACAAATTCAATGTGGATGAATTTATATCAAAAAGAGGAATATCATATTATACATTTGTCGATTCTCTAACAATATTGAGAAAAGTTGAAAACATTGATAATGTGATAGATTTTTACACTATCACCTCGGTTTATCCTTGGTAAAAGATCATTTACCATCCTAGGGCCTAGGGGTATCAAGTTACATGTACTTTCAATTTTATGTTAGTGATTATTTTTTTACAGCATCCATTCATAGATATTAATGTTTTGCTTGATCATTAACTAAATTTGTGCTTAAGTATTAAATGAAGGTGAGAAAAAACTACACCAAATAGTTAATTAGAAGCCCTTTTTGCCCTTCTTAAAAGTACAATAATACTATATGATAAGTTTCCATTAATTTGATAAATTAAAATGACAGTTTACCCCCCCCCCCCCACAAAGTAGAAGTTATGACCAATAAACCATTATGCCGCAAACGAAAAACTAATAACCAACAAATTCAGTCTCTTTCTCACCTTGATCGTTTCATAGAGAGATTATGGTTTTGGCATTTGGTATGGATTAGGGGTGGGCATGGTGTATTGAAAATTTTGGTTTGGTAATTTCGATTTTCAATTTTAAAAATATCATACCATTGTGTTGAAGAATGAAAAAAACTCTTACGTTAATGGTTAATGAGATGGGTGGTCTCCTTATAAGGCTTGATCAATTCTCACCCCTTTGAGCTAACTTTTGGGTGTGAGTTGGCTCCAATACCTAATTTTATAGGGTATCAGAGCAGGAATCATCTCACCTAATGTTGGACCCTCCAAAATTGATTGTCCACACACCACCAGATGCTCAACATTTGGCGTAAGGTGAGGTTCGAGTCGGGTCAAAGGCTGTGTCCTGAGTAAGGGTACAACTAGGGGTTGAGTCTCAGGTCGGGGTCGTGTAGGGGGTTAGGTCTCCAGTTGAGTCCCAAGTGCTGGTCAGGGTCAAGGACAGGTACTGAATCGAGGTCTGCATCAAATCCCAAGTTGAGATCAAGGGTCGGGTCCCACGTGATGGTAAGGCCAAAGGTTGAGTCTCGAGTCCCCGGTTGGGATTAATTTTGGTTAGGATCGTGGCCACTTATTGAGTCGAGGTTGGGGTCAAATTCAGATTGGGGTCATGGGTAAAAAAATTTAAAATAAGTAAATAACAAACAAATTGGCTCTCTTTCTCACCTTGGTCATTTCCATCGAGAGAGATAATGATTTTTGGCACGTCGGTATGAACTAGGGGTGAGAACGGTATGGTATTGAAAATTTTGATATTCATTTTAAAAAATACTAGTTTTGATGCACGTGAATGTCAAATCATGTAGTACACTATTTTAAAAAATAATGTTAATAATATTAAACCAAAAATTGCGCCTTAAAAGTAAGTCATAACCCTTTGAAAAGGTCACAACTCATCGGAAAAGTCACAACTCTTAAAAAAAGTGGCAACCCTTCGAAAAAGTGGCAACCCTTCAACATGAAAAGATATTTTCTTTTAATAATATAATATAAATAAATAAATAAAATATAATATAAAATATATAAGATATATTAAATTGGGTGTTTTACACAGAAGAAGAATAGAAAAATTTTAAAAATCTAGTTTAAAAAAATGTGAGAAAACCCTCTATTTATAGTCAACAAAAGATAGTATGAACAAGTGTTTGTTGTGCTTTATCAAAAAAGTCACAACCCTTCAGAAAAGTCGTAACCCTTCGGATAGGTCATGACTCATCGGAATAGTCACAACTCTTTGGAACAGTCACAGCCCTTTGAAAAATTCGCAACCTATGAAAAGGTATCTGCTTTAATATATTATAATAAATAAATAAATATAATATAAAATGTAAAAGATATACTAAATTAGGAGTTTTACAAAGAAGAAGAATAGAAAACTTAGCAAATCTGTAGTTTAAAAATGTGAGAAAAATTCCTCTGTTTATAACCAACAAAGGGTAGTATGAACATGTGCTTATTGTGGCTTATCAAAAAGTCACGGCCCTTTAGAAAGGTCACAACCCTCTGGAAAAGTCAAAACTAAGTATAACAACCAATTCAAGGAGAAAAAGCATCAAAAGACATGTCTGTCTGAGTACAAATCAAGCATCTCAAGTCCATGATATTAATAAATCTTCTCTTGTCAGCAGATCCATATAGGATATATCGTCTCTTGCCAGCAGTTCCCTAAAGGATATTTCCTGGGGTTGCGGCAACACTTGATTCTGAAGATTTTGTAAGTTAATCTGCTGCATAGAGTTCTCAAACTTATAATTTCCTACTTGGCTGCAGGGCCATTGCTGCACCATTTGTCCTGCTGATGAGTTCCCAAACTGATGATTTCCTACTTGGCTGCAGGGCCATTGCTGCATCATTTGTCCTGCTGATGAGTTCCCAAACTGATAGTTTCCTACTTGGCTGACGGGCAATTGCTGCACCCTTTTTCCTTCTGATGATAAGCTGTACTGAGTACTAAGGGGCTGCTTTTCATATAGGTCATTAGTCAACGTGGAGCTCTCTTCACCCTCCATTAGCAATTTCATATAAGAGAAGTTTGGCGTTGCAGACTCTGGCGCTGTTTGCATGTTCTGATAGTTCCCTACTTGGCTGCAGGGCCATTGCAGCCCCCTTTGTCCTTCTGATGATAAGCCCTGATCAGTACTAAGCAAGTCTTTTGCATATAGTAATTCTTCATCAGTCAATGTGGAGCTATTTTCATTTCCCATAGGTAACTTCATTAAAGAGAAATTACGAGGCGCGGACACTGGTGTCCTCTGCATGTTCTGATCATAGTTTTGGCTGAATCTTGATTTGCCAATAATCTTGGATGGATGAACTGTTATTCTTGGCTTATGATTTGGCCATACCCTCATTTCCTTCATACTATTACTAAGGAAATAATTAGGACTCACTTGGTTCATGTTTTGGAACTGCAAATTCTGGCCACTTGAATGACCATTGCTTGTTCCCAAAAATTTGGCCATTTCTTCTGATCTGGAATTCAGACTTTTGTCACAGATAGTGATACCTTTATTTCCTCTTTGAGCATAAAAATCTGCAAAACCCATAGTGTGCTTGTTCTCTCGACGAATCATTTTCCCTTTTTGTGCAGCATCAAAGATGCTCTCCCAAATTCTTGTATGTGCAAGCCTTTGTGCTGTGCCTCCCAAGTACTTGGCCAAATCCAATTGACTATTCACATAGTCAATGTAATTCCTATCATGAACCTAACAATTGAAAGAAATAATTATCAAAATTTCTTCTTAGTCATCATATAATAAGCTTACTAGTAGTAATATTTTAGCTCTAACAGACAATTCTTCAAAAGAAACTATATGTGATGAGTTAAAGGCATGTGTGGTAAACTGCAAACATTTTTTCTTTTTAATGTTTTTAAAAAATAATCTAAATTGCAATAAGATTAAAACAAAGATGGTTGTAAAAGAATTTACTAACTATTTACACACAACCAAATTCTTAATTTTATAATAACATATGTTATATAAGTATGTTATGGTCAAATATTTGAAAGAAAATACTTCGAAGCTTACCCAAGAGACCATATAAGGTTGTGTAAATTAAGTTTTCTGGGCGGTAACCAGAATTCGGACAATGTGAGGCGGAGAAGTACTTTGAAATTCTATTCATCCCACCACAATTCTCAGTGGTCACGGAAAGTAAGTAAAAGTAGAGTGTATGTGATCACTTACAAGAGCAAGCTGTGTTGGTTGAACCAATAAAGGTTCCTTTTTCGATTCATCATAAGGATTACAGGTTTTGCTCTTTTCCTCTAAATTATCACTTATAATTTTAGCATTTCCAGCACCTCCACCTATATACGTACATAACGAATTAGGAGGTAAAAAAATACAGAATTAATTCATAGTAAATAAAATGAGAAAAAAAACATTTACCTTTGGATTGTCTAGTATTCAACATTGAGCTTTTGGAACAATACTTGGTTCTTCCTTTCTTAATAGTTTTTGCTTCCTCATTTTCCAATAGTTTGTTGAGTTCTGGACGTAGAGTTTTTGACGTGGTTTCACCTATTTCTTTCCATGAAATGTCCGGCTAAAAAATAACAATGTAAAAAACACTTAACTGATAATTGTATGTAGATCATTCAAAAAGTAAACTATATATTGGCAATTTATTGTGGCGGCTTCACCCATAAATATTTATACTTTCCCATATGATTTCTCATTTTAATAGTAGATTTTTCGTATCTTCCTGTGAATGTAAGTTAATTGATCAAACCACACTAACTTTCTGTTCTCCTTACTCTCTATTCCTCTTTTATTGTCTCATTTTATCATTATACAATTTTTACTTTATTACTTTCCACATGATATCTAATTATCAAGCTACCCAAAAGAGTATGAAGATAGTAGAGAGTAGCTCTCTTGTTGTGGCCCATGAAGAGCCCCATGGTGTCCATGCCTTACTGTCTTTGCCCATTTACGGAGGAACACAACAAAAGAGAAACTTGTGGGCTTAGGGGTGGAAAGGCGGTTGTTTGGGCCGAAGTTGGGTGAGTCAAGATGGGCTAAATTGACAGATGGGTCAAAGTCCAACCCTGACTAAAGCTTACTTGGGCTAAGATGGGTTGAGTCAAGATAGGCTGAATGACGGATCATAACCCAACCCGCCCAATTTGACTTAACTTTTATTATTTCTCTTTAGAGATATCAATAATTTTTTTAATCAAATCCGCAAACAATTCTTCATAAATATTACACATTCTCAAGGTTGGGTCGTATCGGGGTTAAAGTCTTGAGACAGGGTCAGACCTGTAACACCCCGGAATTTTTTTTCGCGAAGACTCGAACATTTCTTCACGTATGTGTAGACTCGAATCGAAGGGCTTGTAATTTTATATATGAGTTAGGATTAATTCCTAAGTATTTTGAATGTGATAGATGTGTTTAGGGGTCATAAGGGATCTCTAACACCAAGTCGAGTCCAAAGAATCCCAATCGATTAAGTTTTTGGATGAGTTCGTATAAGGGGTCGACTTCTAATGATCATGTCTCCTAAGATGGGATGAATTGGGTGGCCCATGACCTATCAAATTAAAGGTCTTTGAGTCTTCTTTTCAACGCCGCCAAAATTGTAAATTTTGTAGTTCGAAGTTAAAAGTTATGACCATCCTAAGACGGACTAGTACTGCTGGAATCCAGGCCTGGGTTGTGCCTGCAGGAAGCCTGGGCTTGGCGCTGCAGTGGCGCAACTACGAGATGTGCAGGGTTTTTAAGCCTATTTTCCAGAACCCAAAAAACTTAGGTTTTGCGCTGTAAGGGCGCGACGCGCCACTATAGCGCCATAAAACAGCCTCAGTAGTTTGGTCCTTGGCGCGATGCGCCACTATCAGATGTGCAGGTTTTAAGCCTATTTTGGCTTGGCGCTGCAATGGCGCGACGCGCCAGCAGGAAATTTTGCCCAATTTTTCAGATTTTGAGGAAGGGCAAAATGGACTTTTCCCTAATTATATATACCCTAGCCTTGGACGGTTTGGACCATTTCTTTTAGTCTTATGCATCTCTCTAAAAACCCTAATCTCCATTCTCTTCTCTTCCAAATATCTCCAACAAGATTTGCCCTAAAAAATTCAAGGATTCAAGCTTCACATTGAAGACCCAACAACAAGGTTTTTTCAAAATCTACTCTAAGGTATGTAAGGCTAACCTAAAATATGGATTGAGTTCTTCCATATGCCCCATAGATGTGTTGGATGAAGATTGTGGAAGGTTTGAAATTTCTATGAAGATTTTCTTGAATTTTCTAAACTATAGAATATTTTTTTATATTATTAATTGAATGATGATTCTCATGACTTGAATGACTAAATAGTGATATTTCATATTGTTGACTACAAATGAATTTTTGTATATAAATTTATATGTATTGATGGTGTTCTTGAGTTGAGTTTTGTTGAGAGTATGGATTCATGTATTCATTCACATGAACCCAAGATGAGATTTCTTTTGGTCATAATTTGTCTTGAGTTCGAGATGGATGGTTTGTGTATGTGCATTGATTGGAATGAAAACAAATTGAATGGAATAGTTAGGGTGTGATGATGATATTTGATGATGATGCGATGATGATGTTGGACGATGATGTGGATGAAGAGGTTTTGTTGATGAGGATGTTGTGTGATGAAGTGGATTGGAGTCTAATGTGATTATGTGATATGTGATTTGCATAATTTGATTTGATTGGAGTCTTATGAACATTTTGAAAATAAATGATCTTTCGAGAAGGAGTTTTAAATAAGGGATTTGTGAACATTTTTGCATAAACTATTTATATACTATTTATGAGTTTTAAAGGATGATTATTTTCATCTATGAATTAAAAAGAGTTTAATCATGAGTTGAGTTTGAGAAGTCCTTTAATTATTCTTTTGACATGAGCATTTTGAGTATAAATGAGTTGGGCATTTTTACTTTAAAATTTCGATTTTTGAGATTGAGTTGAGATTGAATAAATTTTAAAGAGAAGAGCTTGATGATTTGAGATGAGTCGATTGAAAGAAGGTCCAATGAGGCCAGATTTGATTTGAGTTTTGAAAAGAGTCCAACGAGACTAAATGAGCTGATTTGAAAGAGTCCGATGAGACTAAATGAGTTTTTTAAAATTTTACTCACTTAATAGCTATGTGCGTATTGAGTCTTGGGAGGAGTATTGAGCACCGAATTGGGTAAGAGTATAGTCCATACTCGAATCCCATAAACTACGCCGCCAACGTAGGAAGGGATTGTACCGTGTTGGATGTTTCCCTATTTCATTATCCTGAAATGATAGGACTTGATTGATTGACGGATCCATGATTGGTTTGAGTCGTTCATACCCTGGCAAGTATGAATGGACGTGGCAACGACGTGACTCATTGTGCATCACCTATATATAGGTGGTGGGATTGTTGTCGGTTAGAGAAACTCCCAAATTGAGTGGTTTGTGCATGATATGATTGGTTCGATTGAGATTGTTTGATGATTGAGTTGGATTGTATAACATTACTAAGTTCTAAATTGCATATTTATTGAGTTGAGTCCTTTAACTTGATTGTTGAGTTGTTGGTTGAGTTGATTGTATATGATTGAATTGGATTGGATAATATATGATTGGATTATGTATGATTGGATTGGAATGAGTGATATGTGGTGGAATGGATTAAATTATATGTGACCAGATAGTGTACGATTGGATTGGGTCGAATAGAGCGGTATGTGATTGGATGGGATCGAATTATAAATGATTTGATTGAACTGTATTATGCATGATTAGAATGGGTTGTATGGTATATGATCGGTCTTTGTCTAAAACTGTATCCTTACTTTAGACTTATGATACTTTGATTGAGTCTCTCTTATCTTTCTAAATTGAGACATTTGAGCCAACGTTATCCTTCCTTGAGGTATGTTTCATTTTGTCATATTACATACTCGTACATTCCATGTATTGAGGTTCATTTGGACCTGCATCATTTCATGATACAGAGACAGGTTTAAAAGATCGTCAATAGGAGCACCATTGAGGATCTATACCCACTCAGCGTACTGGTGAGTCCTCCCCTACATTTGGAGGACATCGCTTATGTTATTCTTGCGTTGTGTTAGATGTTTTTGTTTTTGATTTGAGGTAGCCATGAACATGTCATTAGCACTAATCAGATAGTAGTGATAGAGGCTTCATAGACTAGATAGTGATGGGTCGATTGAATATTTTATCTCCTTGAATTATTCTTGTCAAAACTATTTAAATGACAAAGATTGAAGTTTGACTTGTTGGCCCATGGCCTCTCTTTCTTGAGTTAGACTGTTGATTTGGGATTTGTCCACTAAATATTCTCTTTATTTTAAGTCTTCCGCTGATTGAATGAATGAACGGATGTGTGTTCAGGTTATGTGGTTTGCTTGGGAGCCAGAAATGGTTCCTGAGTGCCGGTCACATCTAGGGTACCCTCTCGGGCGTGACAGGACCAAGGTGCCAATTATGTGTCAAAGACTCAAGATCTAGTCAAGGATTGGGTCTAGAGTCAGAGTCGGGATGAAGAAGGGTCCCAAGTTTGGGTTAGGGTTGAGTATGAGGTCGAGTCTCCAATTAAGGTTGGGGTTGAATACTAAGTCGAGGATTGGATTTAGGTATTGAGTCAGATATAGGGATGGGGGTCGAATCCTAGGTCAAGGTCCGAGGTTAGATCCTTCTTCTGGGTTTGGAGTCAGGGTTAAGATCTCGAGTCAAGGTCAAATCGAGCTTTTAAATTCTACATCAAGGTTGGGGTGGGGTCCCAACTTTTGATCAGTTGGTCGAATCCTGAGTTAGGAGTTAAGGGGTTAGATCTCGGGAAAAGTCAAGGTCATATCTCCAATCGAGGAGTTAAGTCTTGAGTCGAGGTCGGGTCGAGGGTTGAGTCTTAGGTCTTAAGTTAGGGTTAGGATTGTGATTGTGTTCCAATCAGGGTTAGGGTCAGGTCTTAGAGTCATGGGTCGAGTCGGGTCGAAAATCATGTCTTGAGTTAGGGTATGGCTAGGAGTCGAGTCTTAGATTGAGATCGTTTATTGGGTCAGGTCTCAGGTCGAGTCCTAAGTTTGGGTTAGGTTCAAGGTCATGTATAAATTCGAGGTCAAAGGTCGAGTCCCAGGCCATGGTAGGGCCGGAGATTGAGTCTCAAGTTTTGGTTAGGGTCGAGGTCAGAGCTAGAGGTAATTTTTTTTTTTTAACAAAATAGAGCAAATCACGTTTTGTAGTGATGATGCTTATAAATCACTACGTAGGTAGTCAGGAGCGGCTCAATGCCTTTAAAAATGAGGCATCCGCTTTAGTCCCCAAAATTTGAGTGACCCATTTTCAGTAATAATAGAATTATTAGAAGTTTTTTTAAAAAAAGATTATATTGTGTATTTCAATTTATTTGCCTTACTTTTTTTTAAATTCGTTTCGAAACATTAATGAATGTTTCTTTCTTTTTTTATCAATTTTTAAATTTAACTTTTCACGTGTTATGCTTAAGATCACAAGATTAAAAGATATTTTGATATATATATATATATATATATATATATATATATATATATATATATATATATTGTTCAAGACCATAAGATTCGAAAATCTTCTTTACTTTTTTAAAATTTTGTGTCAAGCCAAAATTAGACGAAAGATTAAAATGGATGGAGTACTATTTATAGAAAAAGTAAATTTTTTTCATTTAAAAAAAGAAGAAAGAACTTTGCATCTCTTTTTTAAAAAACTATACTAACAATTCTGCATATTAAAAAACTAAAAGAATAGACTTTTTTAAAAAAATTAAGCCATCCGATTTCCACTGATTAGCTTGAGCCATACTTAACATAACGACACGATGCCAAAAATGTCCCATGTCTTACTTGGTCAGACTAACCCAACCGATAAATTTTGACACCTATGAATCTTGGCGATGTGTGCTACTATACTTAGTTTGAGGAAAAATAATTGGATATGCACAAAAGTTGCACATTAGAAATCGAGACGAGTAGGAAAGACTTTCTACTAGGGATTAGGGCTCCCTTTGTAGGCACAACCTTTGACAGGTCAGAAGTAAGACTAATTGGACTCGATCTTTGACTCAGTCAAAGTCCCAACGAACCGACTTGGCAGAGTAACAAATATAAAATTTAGACGTCGTGTTTTTTAAATCAAAAGTGCAATCCAATAGTCTACTGCCTAAATTAGGGAAAACATAAATTTTATCCTTTTTCATTGTGAAACCCTTGTCACTCCACTTTATTGATATTTTATATTTCATAGAAGCATGAGAATTGGGATTCGTTTTTTGATTGTGAGTTGTGAGAGATCTGAAATATGAATCGCATATAACATTAAATCAGGAATTTAAAGAAAAGATACCTGCTGAGCAGAGGAAGCAACAACATTGGCAACTATTTCTTCGGGTTTTTTTTTCTCTCTTTCGAACATAAACAATTGTCTCCTTCACTTGGTTGTTTGCCATAGACATTACATCTGATTAAAAAAAAATTGTTTTTGTTGCTAGCTCTGCTTCTTACCTTTCAATTAAACAAGACTATGCAAGTCCTTTATATAGATGGAAAATGTTACTTCTTCTTGACTTCTATGAACTCATTTAGATTGATATATGCACAAATTGGTTACAATTAAATCGCAACTTACAAGAATCATAAAAAATGATGTAACTAATTAACCAAATATAAATAAGAGAAATTTGAAGTTTGTTTGTTATAAATTCACATAATCTTTTATAAACAAATTCAATGTGGATGAATTTATATCAAAAAGAGGAATATCATATTATACATTTGTCGATTCTCTAACAATATTGAGAAAAGTTGAAAACATTGATAATGTGATAGATTTTTACACTATCACCTCGGTTTATCCTTGGTAAAAGATCATTTACCATCCTAGGGCCTAGGGGTATCAAGTTACATGTACTTTCAATTTTATGTTAGTGATTATTTTTTTACAGCATCCATTCATAGATATTAATGTTTTGCTTGATCATTAACTAAATTTGTGCTTAAGTATTAAATGAAGGTGAGAAAAAACTACACCAAATAGTTAATTAGAAGCCCTTTTTGCCCTTCTTAAAAGTACAATAATACTATATGATAAGTTTCCATTAATTTGATAAATTAAAATGACAGTTTACCCCCCCCCCCCACAAAGTAGAAGTTATGACCAATAAACCATTATGCCGCAAACGAAAAACTAATAACCAACAAATTCAGTCTCTTTCTCACCTTGATCGTTTCATAGAGAGATTATGGTTTTGGCATTTGGTATGGATTAGGGGTGGGCATGGTGTATTGAAAATTTTGGTTTGGTAATTTCGATTTTCAATTTTAAAAATATCATACCATTGTGTTGAAGAATGAAAAAAACTCTTACGTTAATGGTTAATGAGATGGGTGGTCTCCTTATAAGGCTTGATCAATTCTCACCCCTTTGAGCTAACTTTTGGGTGTGAGTTGGCTCCAATACCTAATTTTATAGGGTATCAGAGCAGGAATCATCTCACCTAATGTTGGACCCTCCAAAATTGATTGTCCACACACCACCAGATGCTCAACATTTGGCGTAAGGTGAGGTTCGAGTCGGGTCAAAGGCTGTGTCCTGAGTAAGGGTACAACTAGGGGTTGAGTCTCAGGTCGGGGTCGTGTAGGGGGTTAGGTCTCCAGTTGAGTCCCAAGTGCTGGTCAGGGTCAAGGACAGGTACTGAATCGAGGTCTGCATCAAATCCCAAGTTGAGATCAAGGGTCGGGTCCCACGTGATGGTAAGGCCAAAGGTTGAGTCTCGAGTCCCCGGTTGGGATTAATTTTGGTTAGGATCGTGGCCACTTATTGAGTCGAGGTTGGGGTCAAATTCAGATTGGGGTCATGGGTAAAAAAATTTAAAATAAGTAAATAACAAACAAATTGGCTCTCTTTCTCACCTTGGTCATTTCCATCGAGAGAGATAATGATTTTTGGCACGTCGGTATGAACTAGGGGTGAGAACGGTATGGTATTGAAAATTTTGATATTCATTTTAAAAAATACTAGTTTTGATGCACGTGAATGTCAAATCATGTAGTACACTATTTTAAAAAATAATGTTAATAATATTAAACCAAAAATTGCGCCTTAAAAGTAAGTCATAACCCTTTGAAAAGGTCACAACTCATCGGAAAAGTCACAACTCTTAAAAAAAGTGGCAACCCTTCGAAAAAGTGGCAACCCTTCAACATGAAAAGATATTTTCTTTTAATAATATAATATAAATAAATAAATAAAATATAATATAAAATATATAAGATATATTAAATTGGGTGTTTTACACAGAAGAAGAATAGAAAAATTTTAAAAATCTAGTTTAAAAAAATGTGAGAAAACCCTCTATTTATAGTCAACAAAAGATAGTATGAACAAGTGTTTGTTGTGCTTTATCAAAAAAGTCACAACCCTTCAGAAAAGTCGTAACCCTTCGGATAGGTCATGACTCATCGGAATAGTCACAACTCTTTGGAACAGTCACAGCCCTTTGAAAAATTCGCAACCTATGAAAAGGTATCTGCTTTAATATATTATAATAAATAAATAAATATAATATAAAATGTAAAAGATATACTAAATTAGGAGTTTTACAAAGAAGAAGAATAGAAAACTTAGCAAATCTGTAGTTTAAAAATGTGAGAAAAATTCCTCTGTTTATAACCAACAAAGGGTAGTATGAACATGTGCTTATTGTGGCTTATCAAAAAGTCACGGCCCTTTAGAAAGGTCACAACCCTCTGGAAAAGTCAAAACTAAGTATAACAACCAATTCAAGGAGAAAAAGCATCAAAAGACATGTCTGTCTGAGTACAAATCAAGCATCTCAAGTCCATGATATTAATAAATCTTCTCTTGTCAGCAGATCCATATAGGATATATCGTCTCTTGCCAGCAGTTCCCTAAAGGATATTTCCTGGGGTTGCGGCAACACTTGATTCTGAAGATTTTGTAAGTTAATCTGCTGCATAGAGTTCTCAAACTTATAATTTCCTACTTGGCTGCAGGGCCATTGCTGCACCATTTGTCCTGCTGATGAGTTCCCAAACTGATGATTTCCTACTTGGCTGCAGGGCCATTGCTGCATCATTTGTCCTGCTGATGAGTTCCCAAACTGATAGTTTCCTACTTGGCTGACGGGCAATTGCTGCACCCTTTTTCCTTCTGATGATAAGCTGTACTGAGTACTAAGGGGCTGCTTTTCATATAGGTCATTAGTCAACGTGGAGCTCTCTTCACCCTCCATTAGCAATTTCATATAAGAGAAGTTTGGCGTTGCAGACTCTGGCGCTGTTTGCATGTTCTGATAGTTCCCTACTTGGCTGCAGGGCCATTGCAGCCCCCTTTGTCCTTCTGATGATAAGCCCTGATCAGTACTAAGCAAGTCTTTTGCATATAGTAATTCTTCATCAGTCAATGTGGAGCTATTTTCATTTCCCATAGGTAACTTCATTAAAGAGAAATTACGAGGCGCGGACACTGGTGTCCTCTGCATGTTCTGATCATAGTTTTGGCTGAATCTTGATTTGCCAATAATCTTGGATGGATGAACTGTTATTCTTGGCTTATGATTTGGCCATACCCTCATTTCCTTCATACTATTACTAAGGAAATAATTAGGACTCACTTGGTTCATGTTTTGGAACTGCAAATTCTGGCCACTTGAATGACCATTGCTTGTTCCCAAAAATTTGGCCATTTCTTCTGATCTGGAATTCAGACTTTTGTCACAGATAGTGATACCTTTATTTCCTCTTTGAGCATAAAAATCTGCAAAACCCATAGTGTGCTTGTTCTCTCGACGAATCATTTTCCCTTTTTGTGCAGCATCAAAGATGCTCTCCCAAATTCTTGTATGTGCAAGCCTTTGTGCTGTGCCTCCCAAGTACTTGGCCAAATCCAATTGACTATTCACATAGTCAATGTAATTCCTATCATGAACCTAACAATTGAAAGAAATAATTATCAAAATTTCTTCTTAGTCATCATATAATAAGCTTACTAGTAGTAATATTTTAGCTCTAACAGACAATTCTTCAAAAGAAACTATATGTGATGAGTTAAAGGCATGTGTGGTAAACTGCAAACATTTTTTCTTTTTAATGTTTTTAAAAAATAATCTAAATTGCAATAAGATTAAAACAAAGATGGTTGTAAAAGAATTTACTAACTATTTACACACAACCAAATTCTTAATTTTATAATAACATATGTTATATAAGTATGTTATGGTCAAATATTTGAAAGAAAATACTTCGAAGCTTACCCAAGAGACCATATAAGGTTGTGTAAATTAAGTTTTCTGGGCGGTAACCAGAATTCGGACAATGTGAGGCGGAGAAGTACTTTGAAATTCTATTCATCCCACCACAATTCTCAGTGGTCACGGAAAGTAAGTAAAAGTAGAGTGTATGTGATCACTTACAAGAGCAAGCTGTGTTGGTTGAACCAATAAAGGTTCCTTTTTCGATTCATCATAAGGATTACAGGTTTTGCTCTTTTCCTCTAAATTATCACTTATAATTTTAGCATTTCCAGCACCTCCACCTATATACGTACATAACGAATTAGGAGGTAAAAAAATACAGAATTAATTCATAGTAAATAAAATGAGAAAAAAAACATTTACCTTTGGATTGTCTAGTATTCAACATTGAGCTTTTGGAACAATACTTGGTTCTTCCTTTCTTAATAGTTTTTGCTTCCTCATTTTCCAATAGTTTGTTGAGTTCTGGACGTAGAGTTTTTGACGTGGTTTCACCTATTTCTTTCCATGAAATGTCCGGCTAAAAAATAACAATGTAAAAAAGACTTAACTGATAATTGTATGTAGATCATTCAAAAAGTAAACTATATATTGGCAATTTATTGTGGCGGCTTCACCCATAAATATTTATACTTTCCCATATGATTTCTCATTTTAATAGTAGATTTTTCGTATCTTCCTGTGAATGTAAGTTAATTGATCAAACCACACTAAATTTCTGTTCTCCTTACTCTCTATTCCTCTTTTATTGTCTCATTTTATCATTATACAATTTTTACTTTATTACTTTCCACATGATATCTAATTATCAAGCTACCCAAAAGAGTATGAAGATAGTAGAGAGTAGCTCTCTTGTTGTGGCCCATGAAGAGCCCCATGGTGTCCATGCCTTACTGTCTTTGCCCATTTACGGAGGAACACAACAAAAGAGAAACTTGTGGGCTTAGGGGTGGAAAGGCGGTTGTTTGGGCCGAAGTTGGGTGAGTCAAGATGGGCTAAATTGACAGATGGGTCAAAGTCCAACCCTGACTAAAGCTTACTTGGGCTAAGATGGGTTGAGTCAAGATAGGCTGAATGACGGATCATAACCCAACCCGCCCAATTTGACTTAACTTTTATTATTTCTCTTTAGAGATATCAATAATTTTTTTAATCAAATCCGCAAACAATTCTTCATAAATATTACACATTCTCAAGGTTGGGTCGTATCAGGGTTAAAGTCTTGAGACAGGGTCGGACCAAG
The DNA here is from genome assembly GCF_947179165.1 of Solanum dulcamara. Classification (NCBI taxonomy): domain Eukaryota; kingdom Viridiplantae; phylum Streptophyta; class Magnoliopsida; order Solanales; family Solanaceae; genus Solanum; species Solanum dulcamara. Next base: position 12,982,891 of record NC_077240.1, on the reverse strand, counting down.
GTGCAAATTATGTGTCAAAGACTCAAGATTGAGTCAAGGATTGGGTCTAGAGTCAAAGTCGGGATAAAGAAGGGTCCCAAGTTTGGGTTAGGGTTGAGTATGAGGTCGAGTCTCTGGTTAAGGTTGGGGTTGAATCCTAAGTCGAGGATTGGATTTAGGTCTTGAGTCAGATATAGGGATGGGGGTCGAATCCTAGGTTAAGGTCCGAGGTTAGATCCTTCTTCTAGGTTTGGAGTCAGGGTTAAGATCTCGAGTCGAGGTCAAATCGAGCTTTTAAATTCTTTGTCAAGGTTGGGGTGGGGTCCCAACTTTTGATCAGTTGGCCGAATCCTGAGTTAGGAGTTAAGGGGTTAGATCTCGAGAAAAGTCAAGGTCATGTCTCCAACCGAGGGGTTAAGTCTTGATTCGAGGTCGGGTCGAGGGTTGAGTCTTAGGTCTTAAGTCAGGGTTAGGATTGGGATTGTGTTCCAATTAGGGTTAGGGTCAGGTCTTAGAGTCAGGGGTCGAGTCGGGTCGAAGATCGTGTCTTGAGTTAGGGTATGGCTAGGAGTCGAGTCTTAGATTGAGGTCGTTTAGTGGGTCAAGTCTCAGGTCGAGTCCTAATTTTTGGTTAGGGTAAAGTTTATGTATAATGTCGAGGTCAAAGGTCGGGTCCCAGGTCATGGTAGGGCCGGAGGTTGAGTCTCAAGTTTTGGTTAGGGTCGAGGTCAGACCTAGAAGTAAATTTTTTTTTAACAAAACAGAGCAAATCATGTTTTGTAGTGATGATGCTTATAAATCAATACATAGGTAGTCAGGAGCGGCTCAATGCCTTTAAAAATGAGGCATCCGCCTTAGTCCCCGAAATTTGAGTGACCCATTTTCAGTAATAATAGAATTATTAGAAGTTTTTTTAAAAAAAGATTATATTGTGTCTTTCAATTTATTTGCCTTACTTTTTTTTTAATTCGTTTTGAAACATTAAAGAATGTTTCTTTTTTTTTTTATCGATTTCTAAATTTAACTTTTCACGTGATATGTTTAAGACCACAAGATTAAAAGATATTTTGATATATATATATATATATATATATTGTTTAAGACCATAAGATTCGAAAATCTTCTTTACTTTTTTAAAATTTCGTGTCAAGACAAAATTAGAAAAAAGATTAAAATGGATGCAGAACTATTTATAGATAAAGTAATTTTTTTCATTAAAAAAAAAGAAGAAAGAACTTTGCATCTCTTTTTTAAAAAACTATACTAACAATTCTGCATATTAAAAAACTAAAAGAATAGACTTTTTAAAAAAAATTAAGCCATCCGATTTCCACTGATTAGCTTGAGCAATACTTAACATAACGACACGATGCCAAAAATGTCCCATGTCTTACTTGGTCGGACTAACCCAACCGATAAATTTTGAGGCCTATGAATCTTGGCGATGTGTGCTACTATACTTAATTTGAGGAAAAATAATTGGATATGCACAAAAGTTGCACATTAGAAATCGAGACGAGTAGGAAAGACTTTCTACTGGGGATTAGGGCTCCCTTTGTAGGCACAACCTTTGACAGGTCAGAAGTAAGACTAATTGGACTAGATCTTTGACTCAGTCAAAGTCCCAACGAACCGACTTGGCAGAGTAACAAATATAAAATTTAGACGTCGTGTTTTTTAAATCAAAAGTGCAATCCCTTGTCGCTCCACTTTATTGATTTTTTATATTTCATATAAGCGTGAGAATTGGGATTCGTTTTTTGATTGTGAGTTGTGAGAGATCTGAAATATGAATCGCATATAACATTAAATCAGGAATTTAAAGAAAAGATACCTGCTGAGCAGAGGAAGCAACAACATTGGCAACTATTTCTTCGGTTTTTTTTTTCTCTCTTTCGAACATAAACAATTGTCTCCTTCACTTGGTTGTTTGCCATAGACATTACATCTGATTAAAAAAAATTGTTTTTGTTGCTAGCTCTGCTTCTTACCTTTCAATTAAACAAGACTATGCAAGTCCTTTATATAGATGGAAAATGTTACTTCTTCTTGACTTCTATGAACTCATTTAGATTGAGATATGCACAAATTGGTTACAATTAAATCGCAACTTACAAGAATCATAAAAAATGATGTAACTAATTAACCAAATATAATTAATACAAATTTGAAGTTTGTTTGTTATAAATTCACATAATCTTTTATAAACAAATTCAATGTGGATGAATTTATATCAAAAAGAGGAATATCATATTATACATTTGTCGATTCTCTAACAATATTGAGAAAAGTTGAAAACATTGATAATGTGATAGATTTTTATCCTTGGTAAAAGATCATTTACCATCCTAGGGGCAGTGGTGGAACTAGAAATTTTATGAAGGGGGTTCAAAAAAAATTAAACACGCTAATCAGAAAAAAAAATGCTTATTAGGCTTCGAACCCGCGAGTTGAGACAAGCTAAGGCGAAATATTGAACCCCATTTACCACTAAGCTAATCCTTTGGCTTATGCTCAAGGGGTTCAATATTAAATATATACACATAAATTAAAAAATTTATCTTATTTAAACAATGTAATTTTTTCACGAAGGGGGTTCGGAAGAACCCCCTCACTTGCACGTGGGTCATTCATAGATATTAAACTTTTGCTTGATCATTAACTAAATTTGTGCTTAAGTATTAAATGAAGGTGAGAAAAAACTACACCAAATAGTTAATTAGAAGCCCTTTTTGCCCTTCTTAAAAGTACAATAATACTATATGATAAGTTTCCATTAATTTGATAAATTAAAATGACAGTTTACCCCCCTCCCCCCCACAAAGTAGAAGTTTTGACCAATAAACCATTATGCCGCAAACCGAAAACTAATAACCAACAAATTCAGTCTCTTTCTCACCTTGATCGTTTCATAAAGAGATTATGGTTTTGGCATTTGGTATGGATTAGGGGTGGGCATGGTGAATTGAAAATTTTGGTTTGGTAATTTCGATTTTCAATTTTAAAAATATCATACCACTGTGTTAAAGAATGAAAAAAACTCTTACATTAATGGTTAATGAGATGGGTGGTCTTCTTATAAGGCTTGAGCAATTCTCACCCATTTGAGCTAGCTTTTGGGGTGTGAGTTGGCTCCAAGACCTAATTTTATAGGATATCAGAGCAGGAACCATCTCACCTAATGTTGGACCCTACAAAATTGATTGTCCACACACCACCATATGCTCAACATTTGCCGTAAGGTGACGTTTGAGTCGGGTCAAAGGTGTGTCTTGGGTAAGGGTACAACTAGGGGTTGAGTCTCAGGTCGGGCTTGATTGCCTTTACCTCTTGTAAGTAGTTACTTCTTGAATGAATGCAATTCTATTCATTGTTTCAATAATCATGAGTTCGTAAACCCCACAACCAAGGGTTGTGGAATCCATGACAACTTGACCTAAACTAAGGGTTTGTATGGATTAAATTAAGTATTGCAATTGTATATCTTGTTAACTTTTTCGTGTTAATTGATTTTTAATGATTGCAAACATTAGAACTTGCCCTACGTTTGACTTGTTTGAGTAAAAAGGTGTAAAACCTAGGGAAAGAGTTAATAACAATAATTCAAGGACTAGCACTCGTCTAATAGTTAATGTTGTAATAAGATTAACTACTTTGAGTAATTGTCATTGATAGTGGAGAGTAGCTCTCTTGTTGTGGCCCATGAAGACCCCCATGGTGTCCAGGCCTTACTGTCTTTGCCCATTTACGGTCCAAGTTACTTCTTTTCCCATATATGGAGGAACACAACAAAAGAGAAACTTGTGGGCTTAGGGGTGGAAAGGCGGTTGTTTGGGCCGAAGTTGGGTGAGTCAAGATAGGCTAAAATGATAGATAGTGTAACACCCCTCAAAATTTTTCGCTAAGATTCGACCATTTCTTCACGTGATTGTAGACTCGGACCGGAGGACTTGTAATTTTACACATGAGTTAGGATCAATTCCTAAGTAATTGAAGTGTATTAGATGTGTTTAGGGGTCATAAGGGTTCTCTAACACCAAATCGAGTCCAAAGAACTTCAATCGATTAAGTTTTCGGGTGAGTTAGTATTAAGGGTCAACTTCTGACGACCATATTGTTTGAAATATGATGAACTGGATAGACCACAACCTACCAAATTAAAGGTCGTTGAGTCTTCTTTCCAATGCCACCAAGAATGTAATTTTTGGAGTTCGTAGTCAAAAGATATGATGATCCTAAGACGAACTATCTCGACAAGAATTTTAGGCCTGGGTTGCAACTACTGGGAATATGGCCTTGGCGCCGCAAGGGCGCGACACGCCACTATCGCGCCAGGAACATGCCTCAGTAGTTTGGTCCCTGGCGCGACGCTCCACTATTGGGTAGCAGGGTTTTTCAAGCCTATTTTCCAGAACCCAGAAAACTTGGGCTTGGCACTGTAAGGGCGCGACGCGCCACTATCGTGCCAAGAACACGCCTCAGTAGTTTGGTCTTTGGCGCGGCGCGCCACTAACGGGTGTACAGGTTTTAGGCCTAATCGACCTGGCGCTACAATGGCGCGACGCGCCACTATCACGCCAGGAGCGTTTTAGCCTATTTTTTTCAGAACTTTTGAGAAGGGGCAATTTGGGAATTTTCCCAAATTATATATGTATCATCCTTGACCAATTTAGGGATATATTTTCAGCCCTCTCTCTCTCTAAAAGCCCTAGGAGTCTCTCTCTCTCTCTCTTCTTCTTCTTTTCCATTTCTAACAAGGAATTGCCTCCAAGAGCTCCAAGATTTGAGTTCTCCATTGAAGACCCAACCACAAGGTTTTCTTCAAGTCTTCACTAAGGTATGTAAGTCTAACCTAAAATATGGATTGAGTTCTTCCATATGCCCATAGATGTGTTGGATAGGAGTTGTGAAAGAGTTGAACCTTCTAAGAAAGTTTTTTTTGAAAGTTTTTCCTAAACTATAGAATGTTTTTAGATACTATTGGTTGGTTGATGATTTTAATGACTTGAGTTACTAAATAGTTATCTTTCATATTATTGACTACAAATGTATCTATGTATATAGATTTATAGATGTTGACGATATTCTTAAGTTGAGTTTTGTTGAGAGTATTGATTCATGTTTCATTCACATGAATCCAAGATGAGATTTCTTTGGTTATAATTTGTCTTGAGTTGAGGTGGATGGTTTTGGTGTATATATGTATTGATTGAAATGAAAAGAATGAATTGGATAGTTAAGAATGTCTTTTTGCTTCTATAAAATGAACATATAACTAAAATAAGGATTTTGGAGTAGATGTTTGACGATTGATGTGATGATGATATTTGACAATGATGTGAATAATGATATTTGATAATGATGTGAATGAAGAGGTTATGTTGATGAGGATGTTGTGTGATGAAGTGGATTGGAGTCTAATGTGATTATGTGATATGTGATTTACCTAATTTGATGTGGTTGGAGTCTTATGAGCATTTTGAAAATAAATGATTTTTGGAACCATTTTTGCATAAACTATTTATACACTATTTTGAGTTTAAAGAGTAATTATTTTCATCTATGATTTGAAAAGAGTTTAAGCATGAGTTGAGTTTGAGAAGTCTTTTAATTATTTTTTTGAACACGAGTATTTTGAGCATAAGTGAGTTGAGTATTTTTACTTTAAAATGTCAATTTTTCTGAGATTGTATAGATTTTAAAGAGAAGAGTTTGATGATTTGAGATGAGTCGATTTGAAAGAAGGTCCAATGAGACTAAATGAGTTGATTTGAAAGAGTCCGATGAGACTAAATGAGCATTTTGAGTATTTGACTCACTTGATAGATATGAGCATATTGAGTTTTGGGAGGAGTATCGAGCACCGAATTAGGTAAGAGTATAGTCCATACTCGAACCAATAAACTACGTCGCCAAACATAGGAGGGGATTGAACCGTTAAAGTCGGATGCTTCCCCAAAATATTTGTCTTGACATTATAGGACTTGGTTGGATTGGATCCATGATTGGTTGATTCGTTCATACCCTGGCAAGGTAGGAACGGACGTGGCAACAACGTCGGCTTGTTGTACTATCACTCGCTCATATGGTGATGATTGTCGGTTAGAGAAACTTCCAATTGAATGGATTGTGCTTGATATGATTGGTTTGAATGTGATTGTAGATGATTGAGTTGAAATTGTAAGACATTGCATAATTTAATTTGCATAGTTATTAAGTTGAGTCCTTTGAGTTGATTGTTGAGTTGATTTTATATGATCGGATTAGGTGATGTGTGAAAATTGGATTATATGATATGTGAATGGATAGTGTACGATGGAAGGGTATATGATTGGATTGGATCGGATCGTATATGACAAGATTGAACTGATTGTATACGATTGGATTGAATCAGATGATATACGATTGGATTGAATCGGATGATATACGATTTGATTGAACTGTATTGTGTGTGATTGGATTGGATTGTATGATGTATGATTGTTCCTTGTCTAAAAAATGTATTCTTACTTTAGACTTATGACCCTTTGATTGAGTCTCTCTTATCTTTCTGATTCGGAGATATTTGAACCAATGTTATTCTTCCTTGAGGTATGTTTCATTCTGCCATATTACATACTCGTACATTCCATGTACTGACGTCCATTTGGACCTGCATCATTTCATGATGCAGAGACAGGTTTAAGAGATCGTCAATAGAAGCACCATTGAGGATCTATACACACTCAGCGTGTTGGTGAGTCCTTCCCTACATCTGGAGGACACCGCATATATTATTCTTGCATCGAGTTAGCCCTTTTCATTTTAATTTGAGGTACCCATGAACATGTCATTGGCACCAATTAGATAGTAGTGATAGAGGCTTCATAGACTAGATAGTGAAGGGTCGATTGAGTATTTCTTTCCTTAAATTATTCTTGTCAAACTATTTTTAATGACAAATATTAGAGTTGATTTGTTGGCACATGGCCTTTATTCTTTGAGTTAGATTGATGATTTGAGTTGCCCGCCAAATATTCTCTTTATTTTAAGTCTTCCGATGATTGAATGAATGAACGGATGTGTGATCAGGCTATGTGGTTCGCTTGGGAGCCAGAAATGGTTTCTGAGTGCCGGTTACGTCTAGGGTACCCTCCCGGGGCGTGACAGGTTGAGTCAAGATAGGCTGAATGACGGATCATAACCCAACCCAGTTAATTTGACTTAACTTTTATTATTTCTCTTTAGAGATATCAATAATTATTTTAACCAAATCCGCAAACAAGTCTTCATAAATATTACACATTCTCAAGGTTGAGTAATGTCGAGGTTAAAGGCTTGAGATAGGGTCAGAACAAGGGGCAAATTATGTGTCAAAGACTCAAGATTGAATCAAGGATTTGGTCTAGAGTCAGAGTCGGGATGAAGTAGGGTCATAACTTTGGGTTAGGGTTGAGTATGAGGTCGAGTCTCCAGTTAAGGTTGGGGTTGAATCCTAAGTCGGGGATTGGATTTAGGTCTTGAGTCAGATATAGGGAAGGGGGTCGAATCCTAGGTCAAGGTCCGAGGTTGGATCCTTCTTCTAGGTTTGGAGTCAGGGTTAAGATCTCGAGTTGAGGTCGAATCAAGCTTTTAAATTCTACGTCAAGGTTGGGGTGGGTTTCCAACTTTTGATCAGTTGGTCGAATCCTGAGTTAGAAATTAAGGGGTTAGATCTTGGGAAAAGTCAAGGTCATGTCTCCAATCGAGGGGTTAAGTCTTGAGTCGAGGTCGTGTCGAGGGTCTAGTCTTAGGTCTCAAGTCAGGGTTAGGATTGGGATTGTGTTCCAATCAGGGTTAAGGTCAGGTCTTAGAGTCAGGAGTTGAATCGAGTCGAAGATCGTGTCTTGAGTTAGGGTATGGCTAGGAGTCGAGTCTTAGATTGAGGTCATTTAGTGGGTCAGGTCTCAGGTCGAGTCCTAAGTTTTGTTAGGGTCAAGGTCATGTATAAAGTCGAGGTCAAAGGTTGGGTCCCAGGTCATGGTAGGGCCGGAGATTGAGTCTCAAGTTTTGGTTAGGGTGAAGGTCAGAGCTAGAGGTAATTTTTTTTAACAAAATAGTGCAAATCACGTTTTGCAGTGATGATGCTTATAAATCACTACGTAGGTAGTCAGGAGCGGCTCAATGCCTTTAAAAATGAGGCATCCGCCTTAGTCCCCGAAATTTGAGTGACCCATTTTCAGTAATAATTGAATTATTAGAGGGTTTTTTTTAAAAAGATTATATTGTGTATTTCAATTTATTTGCCTTACTTTTTTTTTTAATTCATTTCGAAACATTAATGAATGTTTCTTTATTTTTTTTATCAATTTTTAAATTTAACTTTTCACGTGATATGCTTAAGATCACAAGATTAAAAGACATTTTGATATATATATATATATATTGTTTAAGACCTTAAGAGTCGAAAATCTTCTTTACTTTTTTAAAATTTCGTGTCAAGCCAAAATTAGACGAAAGATTAAAATAGATGGAGTACTATTTATAGAAAAAAGTAAACTTTTTTCATTTAAAAAACGAAGAAAGAACTTTGCATCTCTTTTTAAAAAAAACTATACTAACAATTCTGCATATTAAAAATCTAAAAGAATAGACTTTTTTTAAAAAATTAAGCCATCCGATTTCCACTGTTTAGCTTGAGCCATACTTAACATAACGACACGATGCCAAAAATGTCCCATGTCTTACTTGGTCAGACCAACACAACCGATAAATTTTGACACCTATGAATCTTGGCGATGTGTGCTACTATACTTAGTTTGAGGAAAAATAATTGGATATGCACAAAAGTTGCACATTAGAAATCGAGACGAGTAGGAAAGACTTTCTACTAGGGATTAGGGCTCCCTTTGTAGGCACAGCCTTTGACAGGTCAGAAGTAAGACTAATTGGACTCGATCTTTGACTCAATCAAAGTCCCAACGAACCGACTTGGCAGAGTAACAAATATAAAATTTAGACGTCGTGTTTTTTAAATCAAAAGTGCAATCCAATAGTCTACCGCCTAAATTAGGGGAAACATAAATTTTATCCTTTTTCATTGTGAAATCCTTGTCGCTCCACTTTATTGATATTTTATATTTCATTTAAGCGTGAGAATTGGGATTCGTTTTTTGATTGTGAGTTGTGAGAGATTTGAAATATGAATCGCATATAACATTAAATCAGGAATTTAAAGAAAAGATACCTGCTGAGCAGAGGAAGCAACAACATTGGCAACTATTTCTTCGGGTTTTTTTTTCTTTCTCTTTCGAACATAAACAATTGTCTCCTTCACTTGGTTCTTTGCCATAGACATTACATCTGATTAAAAAAATTGTTGTTTCTGTTTCTAGCTCTGCTTCTTACCTTTCAATTAAACAAGACTATGCAAGTCCTTTATATAGATGGAAAATGTCACTTCTTCTTGACTTCTATGAACTCATTTAGATTGAGATATGCACAAATTGGTTACAATTAAATCGCAACCGACAAGAATCATAAATAATGATGTAACTAATTAACCAAATATAAATAAGAGAAATTTGAAGTTTGTTTGTTATAAATTCACATAATCTTTTATAAACAAATTCAATGTGGATGAATTTATATCAAAAAGAGGAATATCATATTATACATTTGTCGATTCTCTAACAATATTGAGAAAAGTTGAAAACATTGATAATGTGATAGATTTTTACACTATCACCTCGGTTTATCATTGGTAAAAGATTATTTACCATCCTAGGGCCTAGGGGTATCAAGTTACATGTACTTTCAATTTTATGTTAGTGATTTTTTTTTTACAGCATCCATTCATAGATATTAATGTTTTGCTTGATCATTAACTAAATTTGTGCTCAAGTATTAAATGAAGGTGAGAAAAAACTACACCAAATAGTTAATTAGATGCCCTTTTTGCCCTTCTTAAAAGTACAATAATACTATATGATAAGTTTCCATTAATTTGATAAATTAAAATGACAGTTTACCCCCCCCCCCCCCACACACAAAGTAGAAGTTATGACCAATAAACCATTATGCCGCAAACGAAAAACTAATAACCAACAAATTCAGTCTCTTTCTCACCTTGATCGTTTCATAGAGAGATTATGATTTTGGCATTTGGTATGGATTAGGGGTGGGCATGGTGTATTGAAAATTTTGGTTTGGTAATTTCGATTTTCAATTTTAAAAATATCATACCATTGTGTTTAGGGGTGGGCGTTCGGTATTCGGTTCGGTATTTTCAAAGTTCGGGTTCGATAATTCGGTAATCGGTAATTCAAAGTATATACCAAATACCGAACTTTCAAACTTCGGTTCGGTAATTCGGTAATCGGTAAATAAAATTTCGGTTCGGTACGGTATTCGGTAATACCATATTTTTTAATAGTTAATATACAATAAAAATTTATCCGCATTTAATATTTACATTAACCTAAAGAATACATATCTTAACTTACATTTTAATTACTACACCATAATTAAGTAATATATGCATTTTAACTTGCCGAATATCGAAATCGAAATTGCTTGTAAGCCACATTCTACGGAGGAGAAATGATACATCGTAAACAAAGAGAAAATAATTTATGAATCGATACAGAATAAAAAAAATATTACCATGTAATAAAAATAATGAAAAAGAGTGAAAACAAAAATCTCTAATATATCATACATAATTTTTATACATATGTTTTTCTTTGAATTATCCAAAAACTCTACATCACTGCACTAATTATTAATTAGTTCCCGCAAAGATATGAAAGAGTTGGAATCTTTCGTTTTCAATGTAACTACCAAACAATTTATGTAGATAACTAACGTGGAAATCATGCAAAATGAATTAGAATTCTTAATCAATTGCATAAATTTGAAATTAGAATTTATAATTTTTACATGTACATGAATTAAATTTTAGCAGTTATCCATAATGTACGTGTAAGTGTGCATATAATGATATAATATACGGTAAACGTGGGAAAGTTGAAATGAAAATGGTAAGGGAAATGAAAAAATGAGATAGTTTCCTCTTACTATACTCTTATTTTTTGGTAATTTTTTTTCCAGTTTTTTTGTCAAAAAAAAAAAAATATTTAAAAAGTTCGGTATTCGGGAAATCCCGAATACCGAAACCAAAATCCCGAATACCGAAACTGAAATACCGAAATATCAATTTTGGTACCGAATACCGAACCGAAATACGGAATTACCGAATACCGAAATACCGAAATAGCCGGTTCGGTTCGATAATTCGGTTTTCGGTATTTTATGCCCAGCCCTAATTGTGTTGAAGAATGAAAAAAACTCTTACGTTAATGGTTAATGAGATGGGTGGTCTCCTTATAAGGCTTGATCAATTCTCACCCCTTTGAGCTAACTTTTGGGTGTGAGTTGGCTCCAATACCTAATTTTATAGGGTATCAGAGCAGGAATCATCTCACCTAATGTTGGACCCTCCAAAATTGATTGTCCACACACCACCAGATGCTCAACATTTGGCGTAAGGTGAGGTTCGAGTCGGGTCAAAGGTTGTGTCCTGAGTAAGGGTACAACTAGGGGTTGAGTCTCAGGTCGGGGTTGTGTAGGGGGTTAGGTCTTAAGTTGAGTCCCAAGTGCTAGTCAAGGTCAAGGATAGGTACTGAATCGAGGTCTGCATCAAATCCCAAGATGAGATCAAGGGTCGGGTCCCACGTGATGGTAAGGCCAAAGGTTGAGTCTCGAGTCCCCGGTTGGGATTAATTTTGGTTAGGATCGTGGCCACTTATTGAGTCGAGGTTGGGGTCAAATTCAGATTGGGGTCATGGGTAAAAAAATTTAAAATAAGTAAATAACAAACAAATTGGCTCTCTTTCTCACCTTGGTCATTTCCATCGAGAGAGATAATGATTTTTGGCACGTCGGTATGAACTAGGGGTGAGAACGGTATGGTATTGAAAATTTTGATATTCATTTTAAAAAATACTAGTTTTGATGCACGTGAATGTCAAATCATGTAGTACACTATTTTAAAAAATAATGTTAATAATATTAAACCAAAAATTGTGCCTTAAAAATAAGTCATAACCCTTTGAAAAGGTCACAACTCATCGGAAAAGTCACAACTCTTCGAAAAAGTGGCAACCCTTCGAAAAAGTGGCAACCCTTCAACATGAAAAGATATCTTCTTTTAATAATATAATATAAATAAATAAATAAAATACAATATAAAATACATAAGATATATTAAATTGGGTGTTTTACACAGAAGAAGAATAGAAAAATTTTAAAAATCTAGTTTAAAAAAATGTGAGAAAACCCTCTATTTATAGTCAACAAAAGATAGTATGAACAAGTGTTTGTTGTGCTTTATCAGAAAAGTCACAACCCTTCAGAAAAGTCATAACCCTTCGGATAGGTCATGACTCATCGGAATAGTCACAACTCTTTGGAACAGTCACAGCCCTTTGAAATATTCGCAACCTATGAAAAGGTATCTGCTTTAATATAGTATAATAAATAAATAAATATAATATAAAATGTAAAAGATATACTAAATTAGGAGTTTTACAAAGAAGAAGAATAGAAAACTTAGCAAATCTGTAGAAAAATTCCTCTGTTTATAACCAACAAAGGGTGGTATGAACATGTGCTTATTGTGGCTTATCAAAAAGTCACGGCCCTTTAGAAAGGTCACAACCCTCTGGAAAAGTCAAAACTAAGTATAACAACCAATTCAAGGAGAAAAAGCATCAAAAGACATGTCTGTCTGAGTACAAATCAAGCATCTCAAGTCCATGATATTAATAAATCTTCTCTTGTCAGCAGATCCATATAGGATATATCGTCTCTTGCCAGCAGTTCCCTAAAGGATATTTCCTGGGGTTGCGGCAACACTTGATTCTGAAGATTTTGTAAGTTAATCTGCTGCATAGAGTTCTCAAACTTATAATTTCCTACTTGGCTGCAGGGCCATTGCTGCACCATTTGTCCTGCTGATGAGTTCCCAAACTGATGATTTCCTACTTGGCTGCAGGGCCATTGCTGCATCATTTGTCCTGCTGATGAGTTCCCAAACTGATAATTTCCTACTTGGCTGACGGGCAATTGCTGCACCCTTTTTCCTTCTGATGATAAGCTGTACTGAGTACTAAGGGGCTGCTTTTCATATAGGTCATTAGTCAACGTGGAGCTCTCTTCACCCTCCATTAGCAATTTCATATAAGAGAAGTTTGGCGTTGCAGACTCTGGCGCTGTTTGCATGTTCTGATAGTTCCCTACTTGGCTGCAGGGCCATTGCAGCCCCCTTTGTCCTTCTGATGATAAGCCCTGATCAGTACTAAGCAAGTCTTTTGCATATAGTAATTCTTCATCAGTCAATGTGGAGCTATTTTCATTTCCCATAGGTAACTTCATTAAAGAGAAATTACGAGGCGCGGACACTGGTGTCCTCTGCATGTTCTGATCATAGTTTTGGCTGAATCTTGATTTGCCAATAATCTTGGATGGATGAACTGTTATTCTTGGCTTATGATTTGGCCATACCCTCATTTCCTTCATACTATTACTAAGGAAATAATTAGGACTCACTTGGTTCATGTTTTGGAACTGCAAATTCTGGCCACTTGAATGACCATTGCTTGTTCCCAAAAATTTGGCCATTTCTTCTGATCTGGAATTCAGACTTTTGTCACAGATAGTGATACCTTTATTTCCTCTTTGAGCATAAAAATCTGCAAAACCCATAGTGTGCTTGTTCTCTCGACGAATCATTTTCCCTTTTTGTGCAGCATCAAAGATGCTCTCCCAAATTCTTGTATGTGCAAGCCTTTGTGCTGTGCCTCCCAAGTACTTGGCCAAATCCAATTGACTATTCACATAGTCAATGTAATTCCTATCATGAACCTAACAATTGAAAGAAATAATTATCAAAATTTCTTCTTAGTCATCATATAATAAGCTTACTAGTAGTAATATTTTAGCTCTAACAGACAATTCTTCAAAAGAAACTATATGTGATGAGTTAAAGGCATGTGTGGTAAACTGCAAACATTTTTTCTTTTTAATGTTTTTAAAAAATAATCTAAATTGCAATAAGATTAAAACAAAGATGGTTGCAAAAGAATTTACTAACTATTTACACACAACCAAATTCTTAATTTTATAATAACATATGTTATATAAGTATGTTATGGTCAAATATTTGAAAGAAAATACTTCGAAGCTTACCCAAGAGACCATATAAGGTTGTGTAAATTAAGTTTTCTGGGCGGTAACCAGAATTCGGACAATGTGAGGCGGAGAAGTACTTTGAAATTCTATTCATCCCACCACAATTCTCAGTGGTCACGGAAAGTAGGTAAAAGTAGAGTGTATGTGATCACTTACAAGAGCAAGCTGTGTTGGTTGAACCAATAAAGGTTCCTTTTTCGATTCATCATAAGGATTACAGGTTTTGCTCTTTTCCTCTAAATTATCACTTATAATTTTAGCATTTCCAGCACCTCCACCTATATAGGTACATAACGAATTAGGAGGTAAAAAAATACAGAATTAATTCATAGTAAATAAAATGAGAAAAAAAACATTTACCTTTGGATTGTCTAGTATTCAACATTGAGCTTTTGGAACAATACTTGGTTCTTCCTTTCTTAATAGTTTTTGCTTCCTCATTTTCCAATAGTTTGTTGAGTTCTGGACGTAGAGTTTTTGACGTGGTTTCACCTATTTCTTTCCATGAAATGTCCGGCTAAAAAATAACAATGTAAAAAACACTTAACTGATAATTGTATGTAGATCATTCAAAAAGTAAACTATATATTGGCAATTTATTGTGGCGGCTTCACCCATAAATATTTATACTTTCCCATATGATTTCTCATTTTAATAGTAGATTTTTTGTATCTTCCTGTGAATGTAAGTTAATTGATCAAACCACATCAACTTTCTGTTCTCCTTACTCTCTATTGCTCTTTTATTGTCTCATTTTATCATTATATAATTTTTACTTTATTACTTTCCACATGATATCTTATTATCAAGCTACCCAAAAGAGTATGAAGATAGTAGAGAGTAGCACTCTTGTTGTGGCCCATGAAGAGCCCTATGGTGTCCATGCCTTACTGTCTTTGCCCATTTACGGAGGAACACAACAAAAGAGAAACTTGTGGGCTTAGGGGTGGAAAGGCGGTTGTTTGGGCCGAAGTTGGGTGAGTCAAGATGGGCTAAAATGATAGATGGGTCAAAGTCCAACTATGACTAAAGCTTACTTGGGCTAAGATGGGTTGAGTCAAGATAGACTGAATGGCGGATCATAACCCAACCCGCCCAATTTGACTTAACTTTTATTATTTCTCTTTAGAGATATCAATAATTTTTTTAACCTAATCCGCAAACAAGTCTTCATAAATATTACACATTCTCAAGGTTGGGTCGTATCGGGGTTAAAGTCTTGAGACAGGGTCGGACCAAGGTACCAATTATGTGTCAAAGACTCAAGAACTAGTTAAGGATTGGGTCTAGAGTCAGAGTCGGGATGAAGAAGGGTCCCAAGTTTGGGTTAGGGTTGAGTATGAGGTCGAGTCTCCGGTTAAGGTTAGGGTTGAATCCTAAGTCGAGGATTGGATTTAGGTCTTGAGTTAGATAAAGGGATGGGGATCGAATCCTAGGTCAAGGTCCGAGGTTAGATCCTTCTTCTAGGTTTGGAGTCAGGGTTAAGATCTCGAGTTGAGGTCGAACCAA
Organism: Solanum dulcamara; assembly: GCF_947179165.1. Lineage (NCBI taxonomy): Eukaryota > Viridiplantae > Streptophyta > Magnoliopsida > Solanales > Solanaceae > Solanum > Solanum dulcamara. Next base: position 12,967,192 of record NC_077240.1, on the reverse strand, counting down.
GCTTTTAAATTCTACGTCAAGGTTGGGGTGGGGTTCCAACTTTTGATCAGTTGGTCGAATCCTGAGTTAGAAATTAAGGGGTTAGATCTCGGGAAAAGTCAAGGTCATGTCTCCAACCGAGGGGTTAAGTCTTGAGTCGAGGTCGTGTCGAGGGTCTAGTCTTAGGTCTCAAGTCAGGGTTAGGATTGTGATTGTGTTCCAATCAGGGTTAGGGTCAGGTCTTAGAGTCATGGGTCGAGTCGGGTCGAAGATCATGTCTCGAGTTAGGGTATGGCTAGGAGTCGAGTCTTAGATTGAGATCGTTTAGTGGGTCAGGTCTCGGGTCGAGTCCTAAGTTTTGGTTAGGGTCAAGGTCATGTATAAATTCAAGTCAAAGGTCGAGTCCCAGGTCATGGTAGGGCCGGAGGTTGAGTCTCAAGTTTTGGTTAGGGTCGAGGTCAGAGTTAGATTTTTTAACAAAACAGAGCAAATCACGTTTTGTAGTGATGATGCTTATAAATCACTACGTAGGTAGTCAGGAGCGGCTCAATGCCTTTAAAAATGAGGCATCCGCCTTAGTCCCCGAAATTTGAGTGACCCATTTTCAGTAATAATAGAATTATTAGAAGTTTTTTTTAAAAAAGATTATATTGTGTATTTCAATTTATTTGCCTTACTTTTTTTTTAATTCATTTCGAAACATTAATGAATTTTTCTTTATTTTTTTTATCAATTTTTAAATTTAACTTTTCACGTGATATGCTTAAGATCACAAGATTAAAAGACATTTTGATATATATATATATATATATATTGTTTAAGACCTTAAGAGTCGAAAATCTTCTTTACTTTTTTAAAATTTCGTGTCAAGCCAAAATTAGACGAAAGATTAAAATAGATGGAGTACTATTTATAGAAAAAAGTAAACTTTTTTCATTTAAAAAACGAAGAAAGAACTTTGCATCTCTTTTTAAAAAAAACTATACTAACAATTCTGCATATTAAAAATCTAAAAGAATAGACTTTTTTTAAAAAATTAAGCCATCCGATTTCCACTGTTTAGCTTGAGCCATACTTAACATAACGACACGATGCCAAAAATGTCCCATGTCTTACTTGGTCAGACCAACACAACCGATAAATTTTGACACCTATGAATCTTGGCGATGTGTGCTACTATACTTAGTTTGAGGAAAAATAATTGGATATGCACAAAAGTTGCACATTAGAAATCGAGATGAGTAGGAAAGACTTTCTACTGGGGATTAGGGCTCCCTTTGTAGGCACAACCTTTGACAGGTCAGAAGTAAGACTAATTGGACTCGATCTTTGACTCAATCAAAGTCCCAACGAACCGACTTGGCAGAGTAACAAATATAAAATTTAGACGTCGTATTTTTTAAATCAAAAGTGCAATCCAATAGTCTACCGCCTAAATTAGGGAAAACATAAATTTTATCCTTTTTCATTGTAAAACCCTTGTCGCTCCACTTTATTGATTTTTTATATTTCATATAAGCGTGAGAATTGGGATTCGTTTTTTGATTGTGAGTTGTGAGAGATCTGAAATATGAATCGCATATAACATTAAATTAGGAATTTAAAGAAAAGATACCTGCTGAGCAGAGGAAGAAACAACATTGGCAACTATTTCTTCGGTTTTTTTTTTCTTTCTCTTTCGAACATAAACAATTGTCTCCTTCACTTGGTTCTTTGCCATAGACATTACATCTGATTAAAAAAATTGTTGTTTCTGTTGCTAGCTCTGCTTCTTACCTTTCAATTAAACAAGACTATGCAAGTCCTTTATATAGATGGAAAAATGTTACTTCTTATTGACTTCTATGAACTCATTTAGATTGAGATAAGCACAAATTGGTTACAATTAAATCGCAACCGACAAGAATCATAAATAATGATGTAACTAATTAACCAAATATAAATAAGAGAAATTTGAAGTTTGTTTGTTATAAATTCGCATAATCTTTTATAAACAAATTCAATGTGGATGAATTTATATCAAAAAGAGGAATATCATATTATACATTTGTCGATTCTCTAACAATATTGAGAAAAGTTGAAAACATTGATAATGTGATAGATTTTTATCCTTGGTAAAAGATCATTTACCATCCTAGGGGCAGTGGCGGAACTAGAAATTTTATGAAGGGGGTTCAAAAAAAATTAAACACGCTAATCAGAAAAAAATGCTTATTAGGCTTCGAACCCGCGAGTTGAGACAAGCTAAGGCGAAATATTGAACCCCATTTACCACTAAGCTAGTCCTTTGGCTTATGCTCAAGGGGTTCAATATTAAATATATACACATAAATTAAAAAATTTATCTTATTTAAACAATGTAATTTTTTCACGAAGGGGGTTCGGATGAACCTCCTCACTTGCACGTGGGTCATTCATAGATATTAAAATTTTGCTTGATCATTAACTAAATTTGTGCTTAAGTATTAAATGAAGGTGAGAAAAAACTACACCAAATAGTTAATTAGATGCCCTTTTTGCCCTTCTTAAAAGTACAATAATACTATATGATAAGTTTCCATTAATTTGATAAATTAAAATGACAGTTTACCCCCCTCCCCCCCACAAAGTAGAAATTATGACCAATAAACCATTATGCCGCAAACCGAAAACTAACAACCAACAAATTCAGTCTCTTTCTCACCTTGATCGTTTCATAAAGAGATTATGGTTTTGGCATTTGGTATGGATTAGGGGTGGGCATGGTGAATTGAAAATTTTGGTTTGGTAATTTCGATTTTCAATTTTAAAAATATCATACCACTGTGTTAAAGAATGAAAAAAACTCTTACATTAATGGTTAATGAGATGGGTAGTCTTCTTATAAGGCTTGAGCAATTCTCACCCATTTGAGCTAGCTTTTGGGGTGTGAGTTGGCTCCAAGACCTAATTTTATAGGATATCAGAGCAGGAACCATCTCACCTAATGTTGGACCCTACAAAATTGATTGTCCACACACCACCATATGCTCAACATTTGGCGTAAGGTGACGTTTGAGTCGGGTCAAAGGTTGTGTCCTGAGTAAGGGTACAACTAGGGGTTGAGTCTCAGGTCGGGGTTGATTGCCTTTACCTCTTGTAAGTAGTTACTTCTTGAATGAATGCAATTCTATTCATTGTTTCAATAATCATGAGTTCGTAAACCCCACAACCAAGGGTTGTGGAATCCATGACAACTTGGCCTAAACTAAGGGTTTGTATGGATTAAATTAAGTATTGCAATTGTATATCTTGTTAACTTTTTCGTGTTAATTGATTTTTAATGATTGCAAACATTAGAACTTGCCCTACGTTTGACTTGTTTGAGTAAAAAGGTGTAAAACCTAGGGAAAGAGTTAATAACAATAATTCAAGGACTAGCACTCGTCTAATAGTTAATGTTGTAATAAGATTAACTACTTTGAGTAATTGTCATTGATAGTGGAGAGTATCTCTCTTGTTGTGGCCCATGAAGACCCCCATGGTGTCCAGGCCTTACTGTCTTTGCCCATTTACGGTCCAAGTTACTTCTTTTCCCATATCTGGAGGAACACAACAAAAGAGAAACTTGTGGGCTTAGGGGTGGAAAGGCGGTTGTTTGGGCCGAAGTTGGGTGAGTCAAGATAGGCTAAAATGATAGATAGTGTAACACCCCTCAAAAATTTTCGCTAAGATTCGACCATTTCTTCACGTGATTGTAGACACGGACCGGAGGACTTGTAATTTTACACATGAGTTAGGATCAATTCCTAAGTAATTGAAGTGTATTAGATGTGTTTAGGGGTCATAAGGGTTCTCTAACACCAAATCGAGTCCAAAGAACTTCAATCGATTAAGTTTTCGGGTGAGTTAGTATTAAGGGTCAACTTCTAACGACCATATTGTTTGAAATATGATGAACTGGATAGACCACAACCTACCAAATTAAAGGTCGTCGAGTCTTCTTTCCAACGCCACCAAGAATGTAATTTTTGGAGTTCGTAGTCAAAAGATATGACGATCCTAAGACGAACTATCTCGACAGGAATTTTAGGCCTGGGTTGCAATTGCCGGGAATATGGCCTTGGCGCCGCAAGGGTGCGATGCGCCACTATCGCGCCAGGAACATGCCTCAGTAGTTTGGTCCCTGGCGCGACACGCCACTATTGGGTAGCAGGTTTTTTCAAGCCTATTTTCCAGAACCCAGAAAACTTGGGCTTGGCGCTGTAGGGGCGCGACGCGCCACTATCGCGCCAAGAACACGCCTTAGTAGTTTGGTCTTTGGCGCGGCGCGCCACTAACGGGTGTACAGGTTTTAGGCCTAATTGACCTGGCGCTACAATGGCGCGACGCGCCACTATCACGCCAGGAGCGTTTTAGCCTATTTTTTTCAGAACTTTTGAGAAGGGGCGCGCCATTATCACGCCAGGAGCGTTTTAGCCTATTTTTTTCAGAACTTTTGAGAAGGGGCAATTTGGGAATTTTCCCAAATTATATATGTATCATCCTTGACCAATTTGGGGATATATTTTCAGCCCTCTCTCTCTCTAAAAGCCCTAGGAGTCTCTCTCTCTCTCTTCTTCTTCTTTTCCATTTCTAACAAGGAATTACCTCCAAGAGCTCCAAGATTTGAGTTCTCCATTGAAGACCCAACCACAAGGTTTTCTTCAAGTCTTCACTAAGGTATGTAAGTCTAACCTAAAATATGGATTGAGTTCTTCCATATGTCCATAGATGTGTTGGATAGGAGTTGTGAAAGAGTTGAACCTTCTAAGAAGGTTTTTTTTGAAACATTTTCCTAAACTATAGAATGTTTTTAGATACTATTGGTTGGTTGATGATTTTAATGAATTGAGTTACTAAATAGTTATCTTTCATATTATTGACTACAAATGTATCTTTGTATATAGATTTATAGATGTTGACGATATTCTTGAGTTGAGTTTTGTTGAGAGTATGGATTCATGTTTCATTCACATGAACCCAAGATGAGATTTCTTTGGTTATAATTTGTCTTGAGTTGAGGTGGATGGTTTTGGTGTATATATGTATTGATTGGAATGAAAAGAATGAATTGGATAGTTAAGAATGTCCTTTTGCTTCTATAAAATGAACATATAACTAAAATAAGGATTTTGGAGTAGATGTTTGACGATTGATGTGATGATGATATTTGACAATGATGTGAATAATGATATTTGATGATGATGTGAATGAAGAGGTTATGTTGATGAGGATGTTGTGTGATGAAGTGGATTGGAGTCTAATGTGATTATGTGATATGTGATTTACCTAATTTGATGTTGTTGGAGTCTTATGAGCATTTTGAAAATAAATGATTTTTGGAACCATTTTTGCATAAACTATTTATACACTATTTTGAGTTTAAAGAGTAATTATTTTCATCTATGATTTGAAAAGAGTTTAAGCATGAGTTGAGTTTGAGAAGTCTTTTAATTATTTTTTTGAACACGAGTATTTTGAGCATAAGTGAGTTTAGTATTTTTACTTTAAAATGTCGATTTTTCTAAGATTGTATAGATTTTAAAGAGAAGAGTTTGATGATTTGAGATGAGTCGATTTGAAAGAAGGTCCAATGAGACTAAATGAGTTGATTTGAAAGAGTCCGATGAGACTAAATGAGCATTTTGAGTATTTGACTCACTTGATAGATATGAGCATATTGAGTTTTGGGAGGAGTATCGATCACTGAATTAGGTAAGAGTATAGTCCATACTCGAACCAATAAACTACGTCGCCAAACGTAGGAGGAGATTGAACCGTTAAAGTCAGATGCTTCCCCAAAATATTTGTCTTGACATTATAGGACTTGGTTGGATTGGATCCATGATTGGTTGATTCGTTCATACCTTGGCAAGGTAGGAACGGACGTGGCAACAACGTCGGCTTGTTGTACTATCACTCGCTCATATGGTGATGATTGTCGGTTAGAGAAACTTCCAATTGAATGGATTGTGCTTGATATGATTGGTTTGAATGTGATTGTAGATGATTGAGTTGAATTGTAAAACATTGCATAATTTAATTTGCATAGTTATTAAGTTGAGTCCTTTGAGTTGATTGTTGAGTTGATTTTATATGATTGGATTAGGTGATGTATGATGGATTGGATTATATGATATGTGAATGGATAGTGTACGATGGAAGGGTATATGATTTGATTGGATCGGATCGTATATGACAAGATTGAACTGATTGTATACGATTGGATTGAATCAGATGATATACGATTGGATTGAATCAGATGATATACGATTTGATTGAACTGTATTGTGTGTGATTGGATTGGATTGTATGATGTATGATTGTTCCTTGTCTAAAAAAATGTATTCTTACTTTAGACTTATGACCCTTTGATTGAGTCTCTCTTATCTTTCTGATTCAGAGATATTTGAACCAACGTTATTCTTCCTTGAGGTATGTTTCATTCTGCCATATTACATACTCGTACATTCCATGTACTGACGTCCATTTGGACCTGCATCATTTCATGATGCAGAGACAGGTTTAAGAGATCGTCAATAGAAGCACCATTGAGGATCTATACACACTCAGCGTGTTGGTGAGTCCTTCCCTACATCTGGAGGACACTGCGTATATTATTCTTGCATCGAGTTAGCCCTTTTCATTTTAATTTGAGGTACCCATGAACATGTCATTGGCACCAATTAGATAGTAGTGATAGAGGCTTCATAGACTAGATAGTGAAGGGTCGATTGAGTATTTCTTTCCTTAAATTATTCTTGTCAAACTATTTTTAATGACAAATATTAGAGTTGATTTGTTGGCACATGGCCTTTATTCTTTGAGTTAGATTGATGATTTGAGTTGCCCGCCAAATATTCTCTTTATTTTAAGTCTTCCGATGATTGAATGAATGAACGGATGTGTGATCAGGCTATGTGGTTCGCTTGGGAGACAGAAATGGTTTCTGAGTGCCGGTTACGTCTAGGTTACCCTCCCGGGGCGTGACAGATGGGTCAAAGCCCAACCATGACTAAAGCTTACTTGGGCTAAGATGGGTTGTGTAACACCCCGGAAAAACTTTTCGCAAAGAATCAAACATTTCTTCACGTATGGGTAGACTCGGGCCGGAGGACTTGTAATTCTACATGTGAGTTAGGATTAATTCCTAAGTATTTGAAGTGTGTTAGATGTGTTTAGGGGTCATAAGGGATCTCTAACACCAAGTCGAGTCCAAAGAACTCCAATCGATTAAGTTTTCGGACGAGTTAGTGTAAGGGTCAACTTTAAATGACCATATCTCCTAGGATATAAATAATTGGGTGGACCACGACCTACCTAATTAAAGTTATTTGAGTCTTCTTTCCAACGCCACCAAGATTGCAATTTTTAGAGTTCGGAGTCAAAAGTTATGGCCATTTTACTACGGACTAGTACTGCAGGAATATTCAGGCCTGGGCGAGATTCAGGCTTGGCGCTCCAGTGGCGCCCCACGCCACTATAGCGCCAGAAAATAGCCTCAGTAGTTTGGGGCTTGGCGCGATGCGCCACTATTAGATGTACAGGTTTTTAAGCCTATTTTGGCTTGGCGCTGCAGTGGCGCGACGCGCCACTATAACGCCAGCAAGACTTTTGCCCAAATTTCCAGATTTTTGGAAGAGGGACAACTTGGACTTTTTCCAAATTATATATACACCATCCTTGAGCATTTTGGACCATTATTTTCAGCTCCTCTCTCTCTCTAAAAAGCCCTAAATATTTTCCCTCTCTTCTTCTTCTTCTTCTCCAAATCCATCTCCAACAAAGGGTGCCTTCAAGAGTTTCAAGGATTCAAGTCTTCCATTGAATACCCAACATCAAGTTCCTTCAAAGTCTTCAAACAAGGTATGTAAGGCTAACCTAAAATATGGATTTAGTTCTTCCATATGCCCATATATGTGTTGGATAGAAGTTGTGAAAGAGTTGAACCTTCTAAGAAGGTTTTCTTGAAAGTTTTTCCTAAACTATGGAATGTTTTTAAGTACTATTAGTTGATTGATGTTTTTAATGACTTGAGTTACTAAATAGTTATCTTTCATATTTTTGGCTACAAATGTATCTTTGTATATAGATTTATAGGTATTGACGATATTCTTGAGTTGAGTTTTGTTGAGAGTATGGGTCCATGTTTCATTCACATGAACTCAAGATGAGATTTCTTGTCATAAATGTCTTGAGGTTGAGATGGATAGTTGTGTGTATATATATGTATTGATTGGAAGGAAAAGAATGAATTGATTAGTTAAGAATGTCCCTTTGCTTCTATAAAATGAACATAGGACAAAAATAAGGATTTTGGAGTAGATGTTTGATGATTGATGTGATGATGATACTTGACAATGATGTGATGATAATGTTTGATGATGATGTAAATGATAATATATGATGATGATGTGATGATGATGTTTTGGTGACGATGTGAGTGATGATGTGAATGGTGCTTATTTAATATATGTAGAATGGTTGACGAAGAGGTATATTGATGAGGATGTTATGTGATGAAGTGGATTGGAGTCTAATGTGAGTTTGTGGTAAGTGATGTGCATAATTTGAGTTGATTGGAGTCTTAGGAATGTTTTGAAAATAAATGATCTTTTGAGGAGGAGCTTTAAATAAATTAATTGTGAACCTTTTTGCATAAACTACTTATACACTATTTTGAGTCTAAAGAATTAATAGTTTTATCTTTGATTTAGAAAAGAGTTTAAGTATGAGTTGAGTATGAGGAGCCTATATTTGAGTTGAGTATTTTTACATTAAAGTATCTATTTTGAGTTTGAGTTGAGGAGTTGAAATTATATTTTTTACGTACATAATATCTTCTGCAATCATTGAGTTGAGATTGTATAAATTTTTAAAGAGAAGAGTTTGATGATTTGAGAGGAGTCGATTTGAAAGAAGGTCCAATTAGACTCGTCATTATGAGTTAATTGAGTTGAAATGAGAACAGAGTTGATGAGGTGGCAATGTTCCACATGAAACTAGACGTGAGGGCTTGTTTGAGATGATTGGAGGAGTTTTATGAGCATGGAGTCATGGGAGGAGTATCGAGCACCGAATTGGGAAAGAGTATAGTCCATACTCGAACCCAATACCTATGTTGCCAAACGTAGGGGGGATTGAACCGTTAAAGTCGGATGCTTCCCCGAGAGATTTTGTCCTGACATTATAGGACCTGGTTGGATTGGATCCATGAGTGTTCGTCGTTCATGCCCTGGCAAGGTATGAACGGGCGTGGCAACGACATCGTTTCGTTGTACCTTTACTGGCTCATAAGTGTTGGTTGTCGGTTAAGAGAAACTCCCATTTAGGTCTTGATAGTACTCTGAGTCAGTTGAGTTGAGTGAGTTGCTCTATGCTTATGAGTTAGTCCTATCTAAACTATTTCTTGTTAGACTTAGGACACTTGAGTGAGTTGCTACATATTTATTGAGTCGAGTCCTTTGAGTTGAATTGTAAAACGTTGCATAATTTAATTTGCATATTTACCGAGTTGAGTCCTTTGAGTTGATTGTTGAGTTGAGTGTATATAATCGGAGTGTACATGATTGAAAGGGATCGAATTGTAAATGATTTGATTGAACTGTATTATGTATGATTGGATTGGACCGTATGGTATATGATTGGTCTTTGTCTAAAAATGTATTATTACTTTAGACTTATGATGCCTTGTTGAGTCTCTCTTATCTTTTCAATTTGAGATATTTGGACCGCTGCTATTCTTCCTTGAGGTATGCTCCATTCTGCCATATTACATACCAATACATTTCACATACTGACGTCCATTTGGACCTGCATCGTTTCATGATGCAGAGACAGGTTTAAGAGATCGTCATTAGGAGCATCGTTGGGGATCTATTCGCACTCAGCATGTTGGTGAGTCCTCCCCTACATTCGGAGGACACCGTCTGTGTATTCTTGCATTGAGTTATCCCTTTTCATTTTGATTTGAGGTAGCCATGAACATGTCATTGGCACCAATTAGATAGTAGTGATAGAGGCTTCATAGACTAGATAGTGATGAGTCGATTGAGTTATTCTTGTCAAACTATTTTTAAATGACAAATATTTTAGTTGATTTGTCGGCCCATGGCCTTTATTCTTTGAATTAAATGGATGATTTGAGTTGCCCGCTAAATTATTCTTTACTTTTAAACTTTCCGCTGAATGAATGAATGAACGGATGTGTGATCAGGCTATGTGGTTCGCTTGGGAGCCAGAAATGGTTTCTGAGTGCCGGTTACGTCTAGGGTACCCTCCCGGGGCGTGACAGGTTGAGTCAAGATAGGCTGAATGACGGATCATAACCCAACCCGCCTAATTGGACTTCACTTTTATTATTTCTCTTTAGAGATATCAATAATTGTTTTAACCAAATCCGCAAACAAGTCTTCATAAATATTACACATTCTCAAGGTTGAGTCATGTCGAGGTTAAAGGCTTGAGACAGGGTCAGAACAAGGGGCAAATTATGTGTCAAAGACTCAAGATTGAATCAAGGATTGGGTCTAGAGTCAGAGTCGGGATGAAGTAGGATCCCAACTTTGGGTTAGGGTTGAGTATGAGGTCGAGTCTCCAGTTAAGGTTGGGGTTGAATCCTAAGTCGAGGATTGGATTTAGGTCTTGAGTCAGATATAGGGATGGGGGTCGAATCCTAGGTCAAGGTCCGACGTTGGATCCTTCTTCCAGGTTTGGAGTCAGGGTTAAGATCTCGAGTTGAGGTCGAACCAAGCTTTTAAATTCTACGTCAAGGTTGGGGTGGGGTTCCAACTTTTGATCAGTTGGTCGAATCTTGAGTTAGAAATTAAGGGGTTAGATCTCGGGAAAAGTCAAGGTCATGTCTCCAACCGAGGGGTTAAGTCTTGAGTCGAGGTCGTGTCGAGGGTCTAGTCTTAGGTCTCAAGTCAGGGTTGGGATTGGGATTGTGTTCCAATCAGGGTTAGGGTCAGGTCTTAGAGTCAGGAGTCGAATCGGGTCGAAGATCGTGTCTTGAGTTAGGGTATGGCTAGGAGTCGAGTCTTAGATTGAGGTCGTTTAGTGGGTTAGGTCTCAGGTCGAGTCCTAAGTTTTGTTAGGGTCAAGGTCATGTATAAAGTCGAGGTCAAAGGTTAGGTCCCAGGACATGGTAGGGCCGGAGATTGAGTCTCAAGTTTTGGTTAGGGTGAAGGTCAGAGCTAGAGGTAATTTTTTTATAAAAAAAATAGTGCAAATCACGTTTTATAGTGATGATGCTTATAAATCACTACGTAGGTAGTCAGGAGCGGCTCAATGCCTTTAAAAATGAGGCATCCGCCTTAGTCCCCGAAATTTGAGTGACCCATTTTCAGTAATAATAGAATTATTAGAAGTTTTTTTAAAAAAAGATTATATTGTGTATTTCAATTTATTTGCCTTACTTTTTTTTAAATTCGTTTCGAAACATTAATGAATGTTTCTTTCTTTTTTTATCAAGTTTTAAATTTAACTTTTCACGTGATATTCTTAAGACCACAAGATTAAAAGATATTTTGATATATATACATTGTTTCAGACCATAAGATTCAAAAATCTTCTTTACTTTTTTAAAATTTCGTATCAAGCCAAAATTAGACGAAAGATTAAAATGGATGGAGTACTATTTATAGAAAAAGTAATTTTTTTTCATTTAAAAAAAGAAGAAAGAACTTTGCATCTCTTTTTTAAAAAACTATACTAACAATTCTGCACATTAAAAAACTAAAAGAATAGACTTTTTAAAAAAAATTAAGCCATCCGATTTCCACTGATTAGCTTGAGCCATACTTAACATAACGACACGATGTCAAAAATGTCCCATGTCTTACTTGGTCAGACCAACCCAACCGATAAATTTTGACACCTATGAATCTTGGCGATGTGTGCTACTATACTTAGTTTGAGGAAAAATAATTGGATATGCACAAAAGTTGCACATTAGAAATCGAGACGAGTAGGAAAGACTTTCTACTAGGGATTAGGGCTCCCTTTGTAGGCACAACCTTTGACAGGTCAGAAGTAAGACTAATTGGACTAGATCTTTGACTCAGTCAAAGTCCCAACGAACCGACTTGGCAGAGTAACAAATATAAAATTTAGACGTCGTGTTTTTTAAATCAAAGGGCAATCCAATAGGCTACCGCCTAAATTAGGGAAAACATAAATTTTATCCTTTTTCATTGTGAAACCCTTGTCGCTCCACTTTATTGATATTTTATATTTCATATAAGCGTGAGAATTGGGATTCGTTTTTTGATTGTGAGTTGTGAGAGATCTGAAATATGAATCGCATATAACATTAAATCAGGAATTTAAAGAAAAGATACCTGCTGAGCAGAGGAAGCAACAACATTGGCAACTATTTCTTCGGGTTTTTTTTTCTTTCTCTTTCGAACATAAACAATTGTCTCCTTCACTTGGTTCTTTGCCATAGACATAACATCTGATTAAAAAAATTGTTGTTTCTGTTGCAAGCTCTGCTTCTTACCTTTCAATTAAACAAGACTATTCAAGTCCTTTATATAGATGGAAAATGTCACTTCTTCTTGACTTCTATGAACACATTTAGATTGAGATATGCACAAATTGGTTACAATTAAATCGCAACCGACAAGAATCATAAATAATGATGTAACTAATTAACCAAATATAAATAAGAGAAATTTGAAGTTTGTTTGTTATAAATTCACATAATCTTTTATAAACAAATTCAATGTGGATGAATTTATATCAAAAAGAGGAATATCATATTATACATTTGTCGATTCTCTAACAATATTGAGAAAAGTTGAAAACATTGATAATGTGATAGATTTTTACACTATCACCTCGGTTTATCATTGGTAAAAGATCATTTACCATCCTGGGGCCTAGGGGTATCAAGTTACATGTACTTTCAATTTTATGTTAGTGATAATTTTTTTTACAGCATCCATTAATAGATATTAATGTTTTGCTTGATCATTAACTAAATTTGTGCACAAGTATTAAATGAAGGTGAGAAAAAACTACACCAAATAGTTAATTAGATGCCCTTTTTGCCCTTCTTAAAAGTACAATAATACTCTATGATAAGTTTCCATTAATTTGATAAATTAAAATGACAGTTTACCCCCCTCCCCACAAAGTAGAAGTTATGACCAATAAACCATTACGCCGCAAACGAAAAACTAATAACCAACAAATTCAGTCTCTTTCTCACCTTGATCGTTTCATAGAGAGATTATGGTTTTGGCATTTGGTATGGATTAGGGGTGGGCATGGTGTATTGAAAATTTTGGTTTGGTAATTTCGATTTTCAATTTTAAAAATATCATACCATTGTGTTGAAGAATGAAAAAAACTCTTACGTTAATGGTTAATGAGATGGGTGGTCTCCTTATAAGGCTTGATCAATTCTCACCCCTTTGAGCTAACTTTTGGGTGTGAGTTGGCTCCAATACCTAATTTTATAGGGTATCAGAGCAGGAATCATCTCACCTAATGTTGGACCCTCCAAAATTGATTGTCCACACACCACCAGATGCTCAACATTTGTCGTAAGGTGAGGTTCGAGTCGGGTCAAAGGTTGTGTCCTAAGTAAGGGTACAACTAGGGGTTGAGTCTCAGGTCGGGGTTGTGTAGGGGGTTAGGTCTTAAGTTGAGTCCCAAGTGCTGGTCAGGGTCAAGGACAGGTACTGAATCGAGGTCTGCATCAAATCCCAAGTTGAGATCAAGGGTCGGGTCCCACGTGATGGTAAGGCCAAAGGTTGAGTCTCGAGTCCCCGGTTGGGATTAATTTTGGTTAGGATCGTGGCCACTTATTGAGTCGAGGTTGGGGTCAAATTTAGATTGGGGTCATGGGCAAAAAAAATTAAAATAAGTAAATAACAAACAAATTGGCTCTCTTTCTCACCTTGGTCATTTCCATCGAGAGAGATAATGATTTTTGGCACGTCGGTATGAACTAGGGGTGAGAACGGTATGGTATTGAAAATTTTGATATTCATTTTAAGAAATACTAGTTTTGATGCACGTGAATGTCAAATCATGTAGTACACTATTTTAAAAAATAATGTTAATAATATTAAAGCAAAAATTGTGCCTTAAAAATAAGTCATAACCCTTTGAAAAGGTCACAACTCATCGGAAAAGTCACAACTCTTCGAAAAAGTGGCAACCCTTCGAAAAAGTGGCAACCCTTCAACATGAAAAGATATCTTCTTTTAATAATATAATATAAATAAATAAATAAAATACAATATAAAATACATAAGATATATTAAATTGGGTGTTTTACATAGAAGAAGAATAGAAAAATTTTAAAAATCGAGTTTAAAAAAATGTGAGAAAACCCTCTATTTATAGTCAACAAAAGATAGTATGAACAAGTGTTTGTTGTGCTTTATCAGAAAAGTCACAACCCTTCAGAAAAGTCATAACTCTTCGGATAGGTCATGACTCATCGGAATAGTCACAACTCTTTGGAACAGTCACAGCCCTTTGAAAAATTCGCAACCTATGAAAAGGTATCTGCTTTAATATAGTATAATAAATAAATAAATATAATATAAAATGTAAAAGATATACTAAATTAGGAGTTTTACAAAGAAGAAGAATAGAAAACTTAGCAAATCTGTAGAAAAATTCCTCTGTTTATAACCAACAAAGGGTAGTATGAACATGTGCTTATTGTGGCTTATCAAAAAGTCACGGCCCTTCAGAAAGGTCACAACCCTCCGGAAAAGTCAAAACTAAGTATAACAACCAATTCAAGGAGAAAAAGCATCAAAAGACATGTCTGTCTGAGTACAAATCAAGCATCTCAAGTCCATGATATTAATAAATCTTCTCTTGTCAGCAGATCCATATAGGATATATCGTCTCTTGCCAGCAGTTCCCTAAAGGATATTTCCTGGGGTTGCGGCAACACTTGATTCTGAAGATTTTGTAAGTTAATCTGCTGCATAGAGTTCTCAAACTTATAATTTCCTACTTGGCTGCAGGGCCATTGCTGCACCATTTGTCCTGCTGATGAGTTCCCAAACTGATGATTTCCTACTTGGCTGCAGGGCCATTGCTGCATCATTTGTCCTGCTGATGAGTTCCCAAACTGATAATTTCCTACTTGGCTGACGGGCAATTGCTGCACCCTTTTTCCTTCTGATGATAAGCTGTACTGAGTACTAAGGGGCTGCTTTTCATATAGGTCATTAGTCAACGTGGAGCTCTCTTCACCCTCCATTAGCAATTTCATATAAGAGAAGTTTGGCGTTGCAGACTCTGGCGCTGTTTGCATGTTCTGATAGTTCCCTACTTGGCTGCAGGGCCATTGCAGCCCCCTTTGTCCTTCTGATGATAAGCCCTGATCAGTACTAAGCAAGTCTTTTGCATATAGTAATTCTTCATCAGTCAATGTGGAGCTATTTTCATTTCCCATAGGTAACTTCATTAAAGAGAAATTACGAGGCGCGGACACTGGTGTCCTCTGCATGTTCTGATCATAGTTTTGGCTGAATCTTGATTTGCCAATAATCTTGGATGGATGAACTGTTATTCTTGGCTTATGATTTGGCCATACCCTCATTTCCTTCATACTATTACTAAGGAAATAATTAGGACTCACTTGGTTCATGTTTTGGAACTGCAAATTCTGGCCACTTGAATGACCATTGCTTGTTCCCAAAAATTTGGCCATTTCTTCTGATCTGGAATTCAGACTTTTGTCACAGATAGTGATACCTTTATTTCCTCTTTGAGCATAAAAATCTGCAAAACCCATAGTGTGCTTGTTCTCTCGACGAATCATTTTCCCTTTTTGTGCAGCATCAAAGATGCTCTCCCAAATTCTTGTATGTGCAAGCCTTTGTGCTGTGCCTCCCAAGTACTTGGCCAAATCCAATTGACTATTCACATAGTCAATGTAATTCCTATCATGAACCTAACAATTGAAAGAAATAATTATCAAAATTTCTTCTTAGTCATCATATAATAAGCTTACTAGTAGTAATATTTTAGCTCTAACAGACAATTCTTCAAAAGAAACTATATGTGATGAGTTAAAGGCATGTGTGGTAAACTGCAAACATTTTTTCTTTTTAATGTTTTTAAAAAATAATCTAAATTGCAATAAGATTAAAACAAAGATGGTTGTAAAAGAATTTACTAACTATTTACACACAACCAAATTCTTAATTTTATAATAACATATGTTATATAAGTATGTTATGGTCAAATATTTGAAAGAAAATACTTTGAAGCTTACCCAAGAGACCATATAAGGTTGTGTAAATTAAGTTTTCTGGGCGGTAACCAGAATTCGGACAATGTGAGGCGGAGAAGTACTTTGAAATTCTATTCATCCCACCACAATTCTCAGTGGTCACGGAAAGTAAGTAAAAGTAGAGTGTATGTGATCACTTACAAGAGCAAGCTGTGTTGGTTGAACCAATAAAGGTTCCTTTTTCGATTCATCATAAGGATTACAGGTTTTGCTCTTTTCCTCTAAATTATCACTTATAATTTTAGCATTTCCAGCACCTCCACCTATATACGTACATAACGAATTAGGAGGTAAAAAAATACAGAATTAATTCATAGTAAATAAAATGAGAAAAAAAACATTTACCTTTGGATTGTCTAGTATTCAACATTAAGCTTTTGGAACAATACTTGGTTCTTCCTTTCTTAATAGTTTTTGCTTCCTCATTTTCCAATAGTTTGTTGAGTTCTGGACGTAGAGTTTTTGACGTGGTTTCACCTATTTCTTTCCATGAAATGTCCGGCTAAAAAATAACAATGTAAAAAACACTTAACTGATAATTGTATGTAGATCATTCAAAAAGTAAACTATATATTGGCAATTTATTGTGGCGGCTTCACCCATAAATATTTATACTTTCCCATATGATTTCTCATTTTAATAGTAGATTTTTCGTATCTTCCTGTGAATGTAAGTTAATTGATCAAACCACACTAACTTTCTGTTCTCCTTACTCTCTATTCCTCTTTTATTGTCTCATTTTATCATTATACAATTTTTACTTTATTACTTTCCACATGATATCTAATTATCAAGCTACCCAAAAGAGTATGAAGATAGTAGAGAGTAGCTCTCTTGTTGTGGCCCATGAAGAGCCCCATGGTGTCCATGCCTTACTGTCTTTGCCCATTTACGGAGGAACACAACAAAAGAGAAACTTGTGGGCTTAGGGGTGGAAAGGCGGTTGTTTGGGCCGAAGTTGGGTGAGTCAAGATGGGCTAAATTGACAGATGGGTCAAAGTCCAACCCTGACTAAAGCTTACTTGGGCTAAGATGGGTTGAGTCAAGATAGGCTGAATGACGGATCATAACCCAACCCGCCCAATTTGACTTAACTTTTATTATTTCTCTTTAGAGATATCAATAATTTTTTTAATCAAATCCGCAAACAATTCTTCATAAATATTACACATTCTCAAGGTTGGGTCGTATCGGGGTTAAAGTCTTGAGACAGGGTCAGACCTGTAACACCCCGGAATTTTTTTTCGCGAAGACTCGAACATTTCTTCACGTATGTGTAGACTCGAATCGAAGGGCTTGTAATTTTATATATGAGTTAGGATTAATTCCTAAGTATTTTGAATGTGATAGATGTGTTTAGGGGTCATAAGGGATCTCTAACACCAAGTCGAGTCCAAAGAATCCCAATCGATTAAGTTTTTGGATGAGTTCGTATAAGGGGTCGACTTCTAATGATCATGTCTCCTAAGATGGGATGAATTGGGTGGCCCATGACCTATCAAATTAAAGGTCTTTGAGTCTTCTTTTCAACGCCGCCAAAATTGTAAATTTTGTAGTTCGAAGTTAAAAGTTATGACCATCCTAAGACGGACTAGTACTGCTGGAATCCAGGCCTGGGTTGTGCCTGCAGGAAGCCTGGGCTTGGCGCTGCAGTGGCGCAACTACGAGATGTGCAGGGTTTTTAAGCCTATTTTCCAGAACCCAAAAAACTTAGGTTTTGCGCTGTAAGGGCGCGACGCGCCACTATAGCGCCATAAAACAGCCTCAGTAGTTTGGTCCTTGGCGCGATGCGCCACTATCAGATGTGCAGGTTTTAAGCCTATTTTGGCTTGGCGCTGCAATGGCGCGACGCGCCAGCAGGAAATTTTGCCCAATTTTTCAGATTTTGAGGAAGGGCAAAATGGACTTTTCCCTAATTATATATACCCTAGCCTTGGACGGTTTGGACCATTTCTTTTAGTCTTATGCATCTCTCTAAAAACCCTAATCTCCATTCTCTTCTCTTCCAAATATCTCCAACAAGATTTGCCCTAAAAAATTCAAGGATTCAAGCTTCACATTGAAGACCCAACAACAAGGTTTTTTCAAAATCTACTCTAAGGTATGTAAGGCTAACCTAAAATATGGATTGAGTTCTTCCATATGCCCCATAGATGTGTTGGATGAAGATTGTGGAAGGTTTGAAATTTCTATGAAGATTTTCTTGAATTTTCTAAACTATAGAATATTTTTTTATATTATTAATTGAATGATGATTCTCATGACTTGAATGACTAAATAGTGATATTTCATATTGTTGACTACAAATGAATTTTTGTATATAAATTTATATGTATTGATGGTGTTCTTGAGTTGAGTTTTGTTGAGAGTATGGATTCATGTATTCATTCACATGAACCCAAGATGAGATTTCTTTTGGTCATAATTTGTCTTGAGTTCGAGATGGATGGTTTGTGTATGTGCATTGATTGGAATGAAAACAAATTGAATGGAATAGTTAGGGTGTGATGATGATATTTGATGATGATGCGATGATGATGTTGGACGATGATGTGGATGAAGAGGTTTTGTTGATGAGGATGTTGTGTGATGAAGTGGATTGGAGTCTAATGTGATTATGTGATATGTGATTTGCATAATTTGATTTGATTGGAGTCTTATGAACATTTTGAAAATAAATGATCTTTCGAGAAGGAGTTTTAAATAAGGGATTTGTGAACATTTTTGCATAAACTATTTATATACTATTTATGAGTTTTAAAGGATGATTATTTTCATCTATGAATTAAAAAGAGTTTAATCATGAGTTGAGTTTGAGAAGTCCTTTAATTATTCTTTTGACATGAGCATTTTGAGTATAAATGAGTTGGGCATTTTTACTTTAAAATTTCGATTTTTGAGATTGAGTTGAGATTGAATAAATTTTAAAAGAGAAGAGCTTGATGATTTGAGATGAGTCGATTGAAAGAAGGTCCAATGAGGCTAGATTTGATTTGAGTTTTGAAAAGAGTCCAACGAGAGTAAATGAGCTGATTTGAAAGAGTCCGATGAGACTAAATGAGTATTTTAAATATTTTACTCACTTAATAGCTATGTGCGTATTGAGTCTTGGGAGGAGTATTGAGCACCGGATTCATCATAAGGATTACAGGTTTTGCTCTTTTCCTCTAAATTATCACTTATAATTTTAGCATTTCCAGCACCTCCACCTATATACGTACATAACGAATTAGGAGGTAAAAAAATACAGAATTAATTCATAGTAAATAAAATGAGAAAAAAAACATTTACCTTTGGATTGTCTAGTATTCAACATTGAGCTTTTGGAACAATACTTGGTTCTTCCTTTCTTAATAGTTTTTGCTTCCTCATTTTCCAATAGTTTGTTGAGTTCTGGACGTAGAGTTTTTGACGTGGTTTCACCTATTTCTTTCCATGAAATGTCCGGCTAAAAAATAACAATGTAAAAAACACTTAACTGATAATTGTATGTAGATCATTCAAAAAGTAAACTATATATTGGCAATTTATTGTGGCGGCTTCACCCATAAATATTTATACTTTCCCATATGATTTCTCATTTTAATAGTAGATTTTTCGTATCTTCCTGTGAATGTAAGTTAATTGATCAAACCACATCAACTTTCTGTTCTCCTTACTCTCTATTGCTCTTTTATTGTCTCATTTTATCATTATACAATTTTTACTTTATTACTTTCCACATGATATCTTATTATCAAGCTACCCAAAAGAGTATGAAGATAGTAGAGAGTAGCACTCTTGTTGTGGCCCATGAAGAGCCCTATGGTGTCCATGCCTTACTGTCTTTGCCCATTTACGGAGGAACACAACAAAAGAGAAACTTGTGGGCTTAGGGCTGGAAAGGCGGTTGTTTGGGCCGAAGTTGGGTGAGTCAAGATGGGCTAAATTGACAGATGGGTCAAAGTCCAACTATGACTAAAGCTTACTTGGGCTAAGATGGGTTGAGTCAAGATAGGCTGAATGACGGATCATAACCCAACCCGCCCAATTTGACTTAACTTTTATTATTTCTCTTTAGAGATATCAATAATTTTTTTAATCAAATCCGCAAACAAGTCTTCATAAATATTACACATTCTCAAGGTTGGGTCGTATCGGGGTTAAAGTCTTGAGACAGGGTTGGACCTGTAACACCCCGGAATTTTTTTTCGCGAAGACTCGAACATTTCTTCACGTATGTGTAGACTCGAACCGAAGGGCTTGTAATTTTATATATGAGTTAGGATTAATTCCTAAGTATTTTGAGTGTGATATATGTGTTTAGGGGTCATAAGGGATCTCTAACACCAAGTCGAGTCCAAAGAATCCCAATTGATTAAGTTTTTGGATGAGTTCGTATAAGGGGTCGACTTCTAATGACCATGTCTCCTAAGATGGGATGAATTGGGTGGCCCATAACCTATCAAATTAAAGGTCTTTGAGTCTTCTTTCCAACGCCGCCAAAATTTTAAATTTTGGAGTTCGAAGTTAAAAGTTATGACCATCCTAAGACGGACTAGTACTGCCGGAATTCCAGGCCTGGGTTGTGCCTGCAGGAAGCCTGGGCTTGGCGCCGCAGTGGCGACGCGCCACTATCGCGCCTGGAACAAGCCTCAGTAGTTTGGTCCCTGGCGTGGTGCGCCACTACGAGATGTGCAGGGTTTTTAAGCCTATTTTCCAGAACCCCAAAAACTTAGGTTTGGCGCTGTAAGGGCGCGACGCGCCACTATAGCGCCATAAAACAGCCTCAGTAGTTAAGTCCTTGGCGCGACGCGCCACTATCAGATGTGCAGGTTTTAAGCCTATTTTGGCTTGGCGCTGCAATGGCGCGACGCGCCACTATAGCGCCAGCAGGAAATTTTGCCCAATTTTCCAGATTTTGAGGAAGGGCAAACTGGACTTTTCCCCTAATTATATATACCCTAGCCTTGGACGATTTGGACCATTTCTTTCAGTCTTATGCCTCTCTCTAAAAACCCTAATCTCCATTCTCTTCTCTTCCAAACATCTCCAACAAGATTTGCCCTCAAAAATTCAAGGATTAAAGCTTCCCATTGAAGACCCAACAACAAGGTTTCTTCAAAATCTACTCTAAGGTATGTAAGGCTAACCTAAAATATGGATTGAGTTCTTCCATATGCCCCATAGATGTGTTGGATGAAGATTGTGGAAGGTTTGAAATTTCTATGAAGATTTTCTTGAATTTCCTAAACTATAGAATATTTTTTTATATTATTAATTGAATGATGATTCTCATGACTTAAATGACTAAATAGTGATATTTCATATTGTTGACTACAAATGAATTTTTGTATATAAATTCATATGTATTGATGGTGTTCTTGAGTTGAGTTTTGTTGAGAGTATGGATTCATGTATTCATTCACATGAACCCAAGATGAGATTTCTTTTGGTCATAATTTGTCTTGAGTTCGAGATGGATGGTTTGTGTATGTGCATTGATTGGAATGAAAACAAATTGAATGGAATAGTTAGGGTGTGATGATGATATTTGATGATGATGCGATGATGATGTTGGACAATGATGTGGATGAAGAGGTTTTGTTGATGAGGATGTTGTGTGATGAAGTGGATTGGAGTCTAATGTGATTATGTGATATGTGATTTGCATAATTTGATTTGATTGGAGTCTTATGAACATTTTGAAAATAAATGATCTTTCGAGAAAGAGTTTTAAATAAGGGATTTGTGAACATTTTTGCATAAACTATTTATATACTATTTGTGAGTTTTAAAGGATGATTATTTTCATCTATGAATTAAAAAGAGTTTAAGCATGAGTTGAGTTTGAGAAGTCCTTTAATTATTCTTTTGACATGAGCATTTTGAGTATAAATGAGTTGGGCATTTTTACTTTAAAATTTCGATTTTTGAGATTGAGTTGAGATTGAATAAATTTTAAAAGAGAAGAGCTTGATGATTTGAGATGAGTCGATTGAAAGAAGGTCCAATGAGGCTAGATTTGATTTGAGTTTTGAAAAGAGTCCAACGAGAGTAAATGAGCTGATTTGAAAGAGTCCGATGAGACTAAATGAGTATTTTAAATATTTTACTCACTTAATAGCTATGTGCGTATTGAGTCTTGGGAGGAGTATTGAGCACCGGATTGGGTAAGAGAATAGTCCATACTCGAATCCCATAAACTATGCCGCCAACGTAGAAAGGGATTGTACCGTGTCGGATGTTTCCCTATTTTATTGTCCTAAAATGATAGGACTTGATTGATTGACGGATCCATGATTGGTTTGAGTCATTCATACCCTGGCAAGTATGAATGGATGTAGCAACGACGTGACTCATTGTGTATCAACTATATATAGGTGGTGGGATTGTTGTCGGTTAGACAAACTCCCAAATTGAGTGGTTTGTGCATGATATGATTGGTTTGATTGAGATTGTTTGATGATTGAGTTGGATTGTATAACATTACTAAGTTCTAAATTGCATATTTATTGAGTTGAGTCCTTTGACTTGATTGTTGAGTTGTTGGTTGAGTTGATTGTATATGATTGAATTGGATTGGATGATATATGATTGGATTATGTATGATTGGATTGGAATGAGTGATATGTGGTGGAATGGATTAAATGATATGTGACCAGATAGTGTACGATTGGAATGGGTCGAATAGAGTGGTATGTGATTGGATGGGATCGAATTATAAATGATATGATTGAACTGTATTATGCATGATTAGAATGGGTTGTATGATATATGATCGGTCTTTGTCTAAAACTGTATCCTTACTTTAGACTTATGATACTTTGATTGAGTCTCTCTTATCTTTCTGAATTGAGATATTTGAGCCAACGTTATCCTTCCTTGAGGTATGTTTCATTCTGTCATATTACATACTCGTACATTCCATGTACTGAAGTTCATTTGGACCTGCATCATTTCATGATACAGAGACAGATTTAAAAGATCATCAATAGGAGCACCATTGAGGATCTATACCCACTCAGCGTACTGGTGAGTCCTCCCCTACATTCGGAGGACATCGCTTATGTTATTCTTGCGTCGTGTTAGCCCTTTTTGTTTTTGATTTGAGGTAGCCATGAACATGTCATTGCCACTAATCAGATAGTAGTGATAGAGGCTTCATAGACTAGATAGTGATGGGTCGATTGAATATTTTATCTCCTTGAATTATTCTTGTCAAAACTATTTAAATGACAAAGATTGAAGTTTGACTTGTTGGCCCATGGCCTCTCTTTCTTGAGTTAGATTGTTGATTTGGGATTTCTCCACCAAATATTCTCTTTATTTCTTGAGTTATTTTAACCCTAACCCATGGCCTCTCTTTCTTGAGTGTCGGTCACATCTAGGGTACCCTATCGGGGCGTGACAGGACCAAGGTGCCAATTATTTTTCAAAGACTCAAGATCTAGTCAAGGATTGGGTCTAGAGTCAGAGTCGGGATAAAGAAGGGTCCCAAGTTTGGGTTAGGGTTGAGTATGAGGTCGAGTCTCCGGTTAAGACTGGGGTTGAATCCTAAGTCGAGGATTGGATTTAGGTCTTGAGTGAGATATAGGGATGGGGGTCGAATCCTAGGTCAAGGTCCGAGGTTAGATCCTTCTTCTAGGTTTGGAGTCAGGGTTAAGATCTCGAGTCGAGGTCAAATCGAGCTTTTAAATTCTACATCAAGGTTGGGGTGGGGTCCCAACTTTTGATCAGTTGGTCGAATCCTGAGTTAGGAGTTAAAGGGTTAGATCTTGGGAAAAGTCAAGGTCATGTCTCCAACCGAGGGGTTAAGTCTTGAGTCGAGGTCGGGTCGAGGGTTGAGTCTTAGGTCTTAAGTCAGGGTTAGGATTGTGATTGTGTTCCAATCAGGGTTAGGGTCAGGTCTTAGAGTCATGGGTCGAGTCGGGTCGAAGATCATGTCTCGAGTTAGGGTATGGCTAGGAGTCGAGTCTTAGATTGAGGTCGTTTAGTGGGTCAGGTCTCAGGTCGAGTCCTAAGTTTTGGTTAGGGTAAAGTTTATGTATAATGTCAAGGTCAAAGGTCGGGTCCCAGGTCATGGTAGGGCCGGAGGTTGAGTCTCAAGTTTTGGTTAAGGTCGAGGTCAGAGCTAGAAGTAAAAAAAAAATAAACAAAACAGAGCAAATAATGTTTTGTAGTGATGATGCTTATAAATCACTACCTAGGTAGTCAGGAGCGGCTCAATGCCTTTAAAAATGAGGCATCCGCCTTACTCCCCGAAATTTGAGTGACCCATTTTCAGTAATAATAGAATTATTAGAAGTTTTTAAAAAAAAAGATTATATTGTGTCTTTCAATTTATTTGCCTTACTTTTTTTTTAATTCGTTTCGAAACATTAATGAATGTTTCTTTCTTTTTTTTTATCAATTTTTAAATTTAACTTTTCACGTGATATGTTAAAGACCACAAGATTAAAATATATTTTGATATATATATATATATATATATATATATATTGTTTAAGACCATAAGATTCGAAAATCTTATTTACTTTTTTAAAATTTCGTGTCAAGCCAAAATTAGACGAAAGATTAAAATGGATGGAGAACTATTTATAGAAAAAGTAAATTTTTTTCATTAAAAAAAAAAGAAGAAAGAACTTTGCATCTTTTTTTAAAAAAACTATACTAACAATTCTGCATATTAAAAAACTAAAAGAATAGACTTTTAAAAAAAAATTAAGCCATCCGATTTCCACTGATTAGCTTGAGCCATACTTAACATAACGACACGATGCCAAAAATGTCCCATGTCTTACTTGGTCAGACCAACCCAACCGATAAATTTTGACACCTATGAATCTTGGCGATGTGTGCTACTATACTTAGTTTGAGGAAAAATAATTGGATATGCACAAAAGTTGCACATTAGAAATCGAGACGAGTAGGAAAGACTTTCTACTGGGAATTAGGGCTCCCTTTGTAGGCACAACCTTTGACAGGTCAGAAGTAAGACTAATTGGACTAGATCTTTGACTCAGTCAAAGTCCCAACGAACCGACTTGGCAGAGTAACAAATATAAAATTTAGATGTCGTGTTTTTTAAATCAAAAGGGCAATCCAATAGGCTACCGCCTAAATTAGGGAAAACATAAATTTTATCCTTTTTCATTGTAAAACCCTTGTCGCTCCACTTAATTGATTTTTTATATTTCATATAAGCGTGAGAATTGGGATTCGTTTTTTGATTGTGAGTTGTGAGAGATCTGAAATGTGAATCGCATATAACATTAAATCAGGAATTTAAAGTAAAAATACCTGCTGAGCAGAGGAAGCAACAACATTGGCAACTATTTCTTCAGGGTTTTTTTTTTTTTCTCTTTCGAACATAAACAATTGTCTCCTTCACTTGGTTGTTTGCCATAGACATTACATCTGATTAAAAAAATTGTTGTTTCTGTTGCTAGCTCTGCTTCTTACCTTTCAATTAAACAAGACTATGCAAGTCCTTTATATAGATGGAAAAATGTTATTTCTTCTTGACTTCTATGAACTCATTTAGATTGAGATATGCACAAATTGGTTACAATTAAATCGAAACCGACAAGAATCATAAATAATGATGTAACTAATTAACCAAATATAAATAAGAGAAATTTGAAGTTTGTTTGTTATAAATTCGCATAATCTTTATAAACAAATTCAATGTGGATGAATTTATATCAAAAAGAGGAATATCATATTATACATTTGTCGTTTCTCTAACAATATTGAGAAAAGTTGAAAACATTGATCATGTGATAGATTTTTATACTATCACCTCGGTTTATCCTTGGTAAATGATCATTTACCATCCTAGGGATATCAAGTTACATGCACTTTCAATTTTATGTTGGTGATTATTTTTTTTACAGCATCCATTCATAGATATTAAACTTTTGCTTGATCATTAACTAAATTTGTGCTTAAGTATTAAATGAAGGAGAGAAAAAACTACACCAAATAGTTAATTAGAAGCCCTTTTTGCCCTTCTTAAAAGTACAATAATACTATATGATAAATTTCCATTAATTTGATAAATTAAAATGACAGTTTACCCCCCCCCCCCCACACACACACACAAAGTAGAAGTTATGACCAATAAACCATTATGCCGCAAACCGAAAACTAATAACCATCAAATTTATTCTCTTTCTCACCTTGGTCGTTTCATAGAGAGATTATGGTTTTGGCATTTGGTATGAATTAGGGGTGGACGTGGTAAATTAAAAAGTTTGGTTTGGTAATTTTGATTTTCAATTTTAAAAATATCATACCATTGTGTTAAAGAATGAAAAAAACTCTTACATTAATGGTTAATGAGATGGTGGTCTCCTTATAAGGCTTGATCAATTCTCACCCCTTTGAGCTAGCTTTTGGGGTGTGAGTTGGCTCCAAGACCTAATTTTATAAGGTATCAGAGCAGGATCCATCTCACCTAATGTTGGACCCTCCAAAATTGATTGTCCACACACCACCAGATGCTCAACATTTGTCGTAAGGTGAGGTTCGAGTCGGGTCAAAGGTTGTGTCTTGGGTAAGGGTACAACTAGGGGTTGAGTCTCAGGTCGGGCTTGATTGCCTTTACCTCTTGTAAGTAGTTACTTCTTGAATGAATGCAATTCTATTCATTATTTCAATAATCATGAGTTCGTAAACCCCAAAACCAAGGGTTGTGGAATCCATGACAACTTGACCTAAACTAAGGATTTGTATGGATTAAATGAAGTATTGCAATTGTATATCTTGTTAACTCTTTCGTGTTAATCGATTTTTAATGATTGCAAACATTAGAACTTGCCCTACGTTTGACTTGTTTGAGTAAAAAGGTGTAAAACCTGGGGAAAGAGTTAATAACAATAACTCAAGGACTAGCACTCGTCTAATAGTTAATGTTGTAATAAGATTAACTACTTTGAGTAATTTTCATTGATAGTAGAGAGTAGCTCTCTTGTTGTGGCCCTGAAGACCCCCATGGTGTCCAGGCCTTACTGCCTTTGCCCATTTACGGTCCAAGTTTCTTCTTTTCCCATATCTGGAGGAACACAACAAAAGAGAAACTTGTGGGCTTAGGGGTGGAAAGGCGGTTGTTTGGGCCGAAGTTAGGTGAGTCAAGATGGGCTAAAATGATAGATGGTTCAAAGTCCAATCCTGACTAAAGCTTACTTGGACTAAGATGGGTTGAGTCAAGATAGGCTGAATGACGGATCATAACCCAACCCGCCCAATTTGACTTAACTTTTATAATTTTGTTTTAGAGATATCAATAATTTTTTTAACCAAATCCTCAAACAAGTCTTCATAAATATTACACATTCTCAAGGTTGGGTCATATCGGGGTTAAAGTCTTGAGACAGGGTCGGACCAAGGTGCAAATTATATGTCAAAGACTCAATATTGAGTCAAGGATTGGGTCTAGAGTCAGAGTCAGGATGAAGTAGGGTCCCAAGTTTGGGTTAGGGTTAAGTATGAGGTCGAGTCTCCGGTTAAGGTTGGGGTTGAATCCTAAGTCGAGGATTGGATTGTAACACCCCTCAAAATTTTTCCCTAAGATTCGGACCCTTCTAGTATTCGGGTAGGGTCGAACTCGAGTATTGTGGAGCATTTGCATGAGTTAAGATGAGTCCTTGATAAATTGAGAAATGTTAGAGGTGATGTGGGTTCACAAAGGACCCCTAGGACCAAGCCAAGTCCAAAAGATTCGTCGTGACTAAGTTTGAGGAGGAGTTCGCATGAGGGGTTGACTTCTAATGACCCTATCTTTTGATATATGACGATCTGGGTGGCCCACGACCTATTAAATTAATGGTCGTCGAGTCTTCTTTCCAACACCACCAAGAATGTACATTTTGGAGTTTGGAGTCAAAAGATATGACGATCCTAAGATGAACTAGCACAGCAGAGATTTCCAGGCCTGGGTTACAATTGCTGGAAAATTGAGCTTGGCGTCGCAGTGGCGCGACGCGCCACTATCGCGCCAAAAACATGCCTTAGTAGTTTGGTCTCTGGCGCAGCGCGCCACTAAAATGTGTGCAGGGTTTTTCAAGAGTCTATTCTAAGGTATGTAAGGCTATCCAAAACATGGGTTGAGTCCACCCATGTGCCCTACTCTTGCTTTGAGGTTAGATGTCCATGAAAATGGAGTTTCTTGGTATGGTTTATGTTTGAATGAGTTTTGTCCCCAATTTATTTGATTCTATATGTGTTGATGTTGTTGAGCTAGGAAGTTCTTAAAATGGGCCTTTATGTGAGTATGAGTTGATGAAGATGAGTTGTTAAATATATTTTATTGATCTTCTTAATTATGTAGATTATGATAAAAGATGCTATCTTCTTAAAAATGTTGCCTATTGTAAAGTGTCAATTTAAAGTCTTGAAGTTGTGATGAGTCTCAAAGATTTCTCAATGGATGGAGGAAATGATTGGTTATGTCTATATGTTGCTATGAATGTGCATTTAAATTTCTTTTGAAAGATACGATTGAGATTGATCGAATAGTATGATTGAGAGAGATTTGATCATGATAGATTTGATGAGTTGACAAGGTTGTAATGAGACTTGTCGATGTGATTTGATTGAGTTGATTGGATTGAGTTTTATGAGCATTGAATCTTGGAAGGAGTATCGAGCACCGAATTGGGCAAGAGTATAGTCCATACTCGAACCCAATAACTACGTCGCCAAACGTAGGGGGATTGAACCGTTAAAGTCGGATGTTTCCCCGAGATGTTTGTCCTTACATTATAGGACTTGGTTGGATTGGATCCATGATTGGTTGATTCGTTCATACCTTGGCAAAGTATGAACGGATACGGCAACAACGTCGATTTGTTGTACTTTCACTGGCTCATAAGTGATGGTTGTCGGGTAAGAGAAACTCCCAAATAAGTTTTTATAGTACTCTAAGTCAGATTGAGTTGAATTGCATGTGATTGGTCCCGTCTAAATCATATCCTTGTTTAGACTTAGAACATTTGATTGAGTTGTTATCCCTTTTGAGTTGAGATTCTGAGTTGATTGATTCTTCCTTGATGTTCGTTGCATTCGGCCATTTTACATACTCGTACATTCCATGTACTGACGCCATTTGGCCTGCATTATTTCATGATGCAGAGACAGGTACTAGATATCATCAACCGGCGTTCCGTTGAAGATCCACATACACTCCCAACTAATTGGTGAGTCCTCCTAGTTTCTGGAGGATGTTGAGCTTTCTTGTATAGTGTGTTGTCGTTTCCTTTATTTTAATTATTGGTAGCCATGGACTTGTCATTGGCACCTCTTAGACTTTGATAGAGGCTTCATAGACTGGAGTGTGGGGAGGTTGAACTGTTATTTTGAGGAGTCTTATTATATTGTTTTGTTGGGTTGAAAATGCTTGGCCTTCGGCCCCCATATATATATGAACAGTATTTCATTAATTGAGTTTTCCGCTAAGAGAATATGATTGAATGAATGTGTGACTGGACCAGGTAGTTCGCTCGGAGGTCAGAAATGGCCTTCGAGTGCCGGTCACGCTTAAGGTACCCTCTCGGGGCTTGACATGGATTTAGGGCTTGATCCAGATATAGGGATGGGGGTCGAATCCTAGGTCAAGGTCTGAGGTTGGATCTTTCTTCTAGGTTTGCAGTCAGGGTTAAGATCTTGAGTTGAGGTCAAATCAAGCTTTTAAATTCTACGTCAAGGTTGGGGTGGGGTACCAACTTTTGATCAATTGGTTGAATCCTGAGTTAGGAGTTAAGGGGTTAGATCTCGGGAAAAGTCAAGGTCATGTCTCCAACCGAGGGGTTAAGTCTTGAGCCGAGGTCGGGTCGAGGGTTGAGTCATAGGTCTCAATTCAGGGTTAGGATTGGGATCGTGTTCCAATCAGGGTTAGGGTCAGGTTTTAGAGTCAGGGGTCAAGTCGGGTTGAAGATCGTGTCTTGAGTTAGGGTATGGCTAGGAGTCGAGTCTTAGATTGAGGTCATTTAGTGGGTCAGGTCTCAGGTCGAGTCCTAAGTTTTGGTTAGGGTCAAGGTAATATATAAAGTCGAGGTCAAAGGTCGGGTCCCAGGTCATGGTAGGGCCGGAGGTTGTGTCTCAAGTTTTGGTTAGGGTTGAGGTCAGAGCTAGAGGTAAAAAAAATTAACAAAACAGAGCAAATCACGTTTTGTAGTGATGATGCTTATAAATCACTACGTAGGTAGTCAAGAGCGGCTCAATGCCTTTAAAAATGAGGCATCCGCCTTACTCCCCGAAATTTGAGTGACCCATTTTCAGTAATAATAGAATTATTATAAGTTTTTTTAAAAAAAGAATATATATTGTGTATATATATATATATATATATGTTTTGTTTAAGATCATAAGATTCGAAAATGTTCTTTACTTTTTTAAAATTTCGTGTCAAGACAAAATTAGAAAAAAGATTAAAATGGATAGAGTACTATTTATAGAAAAAGTAAACTTTTTTCATTAAAAAAAAAGAAGAAAGAACTTTGCATCTCTTTTTTGAAAAACTATACTAACAATTCTGCATATTAAAAAACTAAAAGAATAGACTTTTAAAAAAAATTAAGCCCTCCGATTTCCACTGATTATCTAGAGCCATACTTAACATAACGACACGATGCCAAAAATGACCCATGTCTTACTTGGTCATACTAACCCAACCGATAAATTTTGACACCTATGAATCTTGGCGATGCACAAAAGTTGCACATTAGAAATCGAGACGAGTAGGAAAGACTTTCTACTGGGGATTAGGGCTCCCTTTGTAGGCACAACCTTTGACAGGTCAGAAGTAAGACTAATTGGACTAAATCTTTGACTCAGTCAAAGTCCCAACGAACCGACTTGGCAGAGTAACAAATATAAAATTTAGACGTCGTATTTTTTAAATCAAAAGGGCAATCCAATAGGCTACCGCCTAAATTAGGGAAAACATAAATTTTATCCTTTTTCATTGTAAAACCCTTGTCGCTCCACTTAATTGATTTTTTATATTTCATATAAGCGTGAGAATTGGGATTCGTTTTTTGATTGTGAGTTGTGAGAGATCTGAAATGTGAATCGCATATAACATTAAATCAGGAATTTAAAGAAAAAATACCTGCTGAGCAGAGGAAGCAACAACATTGGCAACTATTTCTTCAGGGTTTTTTTTCTTTCTCTTTCGAACATAAACAATTGTCTCCTTCACTTGGTTGTTTGCCATAGACATTACATCTGATTAAAAAAATTGTTGTTTCTGTTGCAAGCTCTGCTTCTTACCTTTCAATTAAACAAGACTATGCAAGTCCTTTATATAGATGGAAAAATGTTACTTCTTCTTGACTTCTATGAACTCATTTAGATTGAGATATGCACAAATTGGTTACAATTAAATCGCAACCGACAAGAATCATAAATAATGATGTAACTAATTAACCAGATATAAATAAGAGAAATTTGAAGTTTGTTTGTTATAAATTCGCATAATCTTTATAAACAAATTCAATGTGGATGAATTTATATCAAAAAGAGGAATATCATATTATACATTTGTCGTTTCTCTAACAATATTGAGAAAAGTTGAAAACATTGATCATGTGATAGATTTTTACACTATCACCTCAGTTTATCCTTGGTAAATGATCATTTACCATCCTAGGGGTATCAAGTTACATGCACTTTCAATTTTATGTTGGTGATTATTTTTTTTACAGCATCCATTCATAGATATTAAACTTTTGCTTGATCATTAACTAAATTTGTGCTTAAGTATTAAATGAAGGAGAGAAAAAACTACACCAAATAGTTAATTAGAAGCCCTTTTTGCCCTTCTTAAAAGTACAATAATACTATATGATAAATTTCCATTAATTTGATAAATTAAAATGACAGTTTACCCCCCCCCACACACACACAAAGTAGAAGTTATGACCAATAAACCATTATGCCGCAAACCGAAAACTAATAACCATCAAATTCAGTCTCTTTCTCACCTTGGTCTTTTCATAGAGAGATTATGGTTTTGGCATTTGGTATGGATTAGGGGTGGGCATGGTGAATTGAAAATTTTGGTTTGGTAATTTCGATTTTCAATTTTAAAAATATCATACCATTGTGTTAAAGAATAAAAAAAACTCTTACATTAATGGTTAATGAGATGGGTGGTCTCCTTATAAGGCTTGATCAATTCTCACCCCTTTGAGCTAGCTTTTGGGGTGTGAGTTGGCTCCAAGACCTAATTTTATAAGGTATCAGAGCCAGACCATCTCAGCTAATGTTGGACCCTCCAAAATTGATTGTCACACACCACCACATGCTCGACATTTGGCGTAAGGTGAGGTTCGTGTCAGGTCAAAGGTTGTGTCCTGAGTAAGGGTACAACTAGGGGTTGAGTCTCAGGTCGGGGTCGTGTAGGGGGTTAGGTCTCGAGTTGAGTCCCAAGTGTTGGTCAGGGTCAAGGACAGGTACTGAATCGAGGTCTTCATCAAATCCCAAGTTGAGATCAAGGGTCGGGTCCCACGTGATGGTAGGGCCAAAGGTTGAGTCTCGAGTCCCCGGTTGGGATTAATTTTGATTAGGATCGTGGCCACTTATTGAGTCGAGGTTGGGGTCAAATTCAGATTGGGGTCATGGGAAAAAAAAATTAAAATAAGTAAATAACCATCAAATTGGCTCTCTTTCTCACCTTGGTCATTTCCATCGAGAGAGATAATGATTTTTGGCATGTCGGTATGAACTAGGGGTGAGAACGGTACGTTATTGAAAATTTTGATATTCATTTTAAAAAATACTAGTTTTTATGCACGTGAATGTCAAATCATGTAGTACACTATTTTAAAAAATAATGTTAATATTATTAAACCAAAAATTGTGCCTTAAAATTAGTCATAACCCTTTGAAAAGGTCACAACTCATCGGAAAAGTCACAACTCTTCGAAAAAGTGGCAACCCTTCAACATGAAAAGATATCTTCTTTTAATAATATAATATAAATAAATAAATAAAATATAATATAAAATATATAAGATATATTAAATTGGGTGTTTTTACACAGAAGAAGAATAGAAAAATTTTAAAAATCTAGTTCAAAAATGTGAGAAAATCCCTCTATTTATAGTCAACAAAGGATAGTATGAACAAGTATTTATTGTGTCTTATCAGAAAAGTCACAACCCTTCAGAAAAGTCACAACCCTTCAGAAAAGTCATAACCCTTTGGATAGGTCACGACTCATCGGAATAGTCACAACTCTTTAAAAAAGTCACAACCCTTTGAAAAATTCGCAACCTATGAAAAGGTATCTTCTTTAATATAGTATAATAAATAAATAAATATAATATAATATAAAATGTAAAAGATATACTAAATTAGGAGTTTTACAAAGAAGAAGAATAGAAAACTTAGCAAATCTGTAGTTTAAAAATGTGAGAAAATTTCTCTATTTATAGCCAACAAAGGGTAGTATGAACATGTGCTTATTGTGACTTATCAAAAAGTCACAACCCTTCAGAAAGGTCACAACCCTTCGGAAAAGTTAAAACTCATCGAAAAAGTCATAACTCTTTGGAAAAATCATAATCTTTCAGAAAAGTCACAATCTTTCAATGTGAAAGGTGTCTGTTTTTAATATAATATAATATAATATAAAATATAGAAGGTATACTAAATTAAGTGTTTTAAGTTGGGGGTATTATACTAATTTAACATTCAAGTTAGGGAGTTCATGTTTTTAAGGTAGTATAGATATAGATTATACCATCACCATACTAAATCAATTCAGTATGGTCACGTATTTTTAAGTTCAATAAATCGGGGATCATAGTTTATTCAACCTACATAACCAATATAACAGATAATTATGACTTCTGTTTCAAAAAAACAAATCATTGCAATTATATTATACTAACACCTTTTACATGTGAAAGTATTCAAAAGAAATTACAAACAATTCCCTTCCTTGATTAATTACACAAAAAGGACACTTCAATCAAGATAAAGTAGTCAAAATTCCAAATACAACAACAAACCCAGTGTAGTCCCAAACGCGGAGTCGGGGGAGGGTAGAGTGTACAGAGACCTTACTTCTAACTCGAGGAACTAGTTTTCGAAAGACTCTCAGATCGAGTAACGATCGTCAGAGCAGTTGGTCAGCAATTGTACCGATGTTTGTTTAATCAGGTTTGATATCAGCTATTTCAGTTCCCGTTTCTGTTTTACTAGTTGGTTGCATATCTTAAATGTCTAACTACTTGAAATGCATAGCTATGTGCCTGTGTTACATAGACTTTTGATTCTGCAAAATCGATAAACCATCTATCATCCAGTTAAAACATATGTTACCCTTAATTTCCAGCTTTTTAAGTCATGTACTGATCTCATTCTCTATATAGTCTTAATAATGACACTGAATCAGAATTCAGAAAGTGGTCCTAAACCACACCTCATGTGTTGGGCTCTTACCACTAGCCCTCGTGAACTCATGACTGCACAGTAGCCCCTTTTGCCTTTGCCTAGGAATAGAGGTTACATCAAAAGAGTGAGGGTTGATTAGATGAATGACTGAACGCAGTTAAAAAGAAAGACAAGACAAAAAGGAAGTAGAAGATAAAAAACAGATTCAGTATGCTGGTAAGCTTTCGATATCAGAATTACACCATCAAGAACTAAATATAACAGCAAATTCAAGGAGAAAGACATCAAAAGACAGGTCTAGCAGAATCCGATTCAAGCATCTAAAGTCCATGATATTTATCTTCCCTTGTCAGCAGATCCATATAGGATATATCTTCTCTTGTCAGCATATCCACACATGATATATTGTCTCTTGTCAGCAGATCCATATAGGATATATCGTCTCTTTTCAGCATATCCATATAGGATGTTTGCTGGGGTTGCTGCAACACTTGATTCTGACAATTTTGTAAGTTAATCTGCTGTAAAGAGTTCTCAAATTGATAATATCCTACTTGGCTACGGGGCCATTGCTGCACCATTTGTCCTTCTGATGAATTCTCAAACTGATAATTTCCTACTTGGCTGCAGGCCCATTGCTGCAACATTTGTCCTTCTGATGAGTTCTCAAACTGATAATTTCCTACTTCGCTGCAGGGCCATTGCTGCAACATTGGTCCTTCTGATGAGTTCTCAAACTTATAATTTCCTACTTCGCTGCAGGGCCATTGCTGCACCATTTGTCCATCTGATGGTAAACTGTACCGAGTACTAAGGAACTGCTTTTCATATAACTCATTAGTCAATATGGAGCTCTCTTCATCCTCCATTAACAATTTCATATACGAGAAATTTGACGTTGCGGACTCTGGTGTTCTCTGCATGTTCTGATAGATTCCTACTTGGCTGCAGGGCGATTGCTGCACCCCTTGTCCTTCAAATGATAAGCCCTGATCATTTGTAAGTAACTCTTTTGCATATAGTAATTCTTCATCAGTCAATGTTGAGATATTTTCCTCCTCCATTAGCAATTTCATCAAAGAGAAATTACGCGGTGCAGACACTGATGTTCTCTGCATGTTCTGATCATAGTTTTGGCTGAATCTTGATGGGCCAATAATCTTGGATGGATGAACTATTATTCTTGGCTTATGATTTCTTGGCCATACACTCATTTCCTTAATACTATTACTAAGGAAATAATTAGGACTCACTTGGTTCAAACTGGTCATATCTTGCGACTGCAATTTTTGGCCACTGGAATGATCATTGCTTGTTCCCAAATATTTGGACATTTCTTCTGATCTGGTATTCTCACTTCTCTCACAGATAGTGATACCTTTATTTGCTCTTTGAGCATAAAATTCTGCAAAATCCATCGTGTTAATGTTGTTCTCTTCATAAATCTCTTTTCCTTTTCTTTTAGCATTATAGGTGCTCTCAGAAGATTTCATCATGCAACAAACTTTAGTAAGTTCAAGCTTTTGTACTGCTTCTCCCAAGTCCTTGGCAAATTCCAAACTTTTAAAGGTTGTGCTCTTACTTTCGAGGAGTTAATTGGGTTCTATACGTGAAGTTTTTAGCCTCTTTCGACATATTTCTTTCAATGAAAAATCCTGCTAAAAATAACAATGTAAACAGATAATTGTACATCATTCAAAATCAAATACATCTCAAATGCAAGGAGGGAATTTAGTTCAAGGAGAGGATCTGTAAGACAAACTTAACCACCACTTGTGTGAACTGCTTTTAAAATGAATTTTATGAGATTATTACCTCAATATTTAATTCCCTAATGACTTCTCGTTAAAATAGTGGATTTCTCATATCTACCTGTGTATGTAAGTTAATTGATTAAACCAAATTAACTTTTGGGAAAACTACACAAATTGAATCCACTAGGCAAAGTATTTACCCAAATTGAACCCAACCAAAACTATTTGCCCTGATTGGACCCACGGTCGAAACTATTTACTCGATTGCCCCTTGTTCTACTCATTGAACCAATGCTTCTTCATCCTTGATACCATTGGAGTATATATATATATACTCTGATAATATCTATATACTTTAATGGTATCAAGCAGTAATTGAGCAGTCTTTTCACTGAAATACTGTTTGTTATATATATACACTCTAATGGTATCAAGGAGTAACTGAGCTGTGTATTCACTGAAGCACTGCCAGTAAATGAGAATTAACAATTAAAAATAGGGGTATGAAAGTAAGGGGTAGCCGCTTATAAATAGTTTCCCTTTTTGGGTACAAGTGTTCTTTTCCCTTAACTTTTTGTTCTTCTTGTTGTGGCCCATGAATAGACCCATGGTGCAATGGGGTGGACGACTTAAAATTGCACGTTTGCTCTTAAAATGAGCTGGTCTATAATTTTTGCACTTATAATGGGTTAAACGTTTGCAAAACTTGTGAAATACTATGGTACAAAAATGATCCCTTGCATGTCTTTGCCCATAGTTTGAAGGAATACTACAAAAGGAGAAACTTGTGGGCTTGTGACTATTGTTATTGT
The DNA here is from genome assembly GCF_947179165.1 of Solanum dulcamara. Classification (NCBI taxonomy): domain Eukaryota; kingdom Viridiplantae; phylum Streptophyta; class Magnoliopsida; order Solanales; family Solanaceae; genus Solanum; species Solanum dulcamara. The sequence continues at coordinate 12,929,984 of NC_077240.1, read as the reverse complement.
AATTATTCATATGATGTGGATGACATAAAATGAATCTCCAAAAAAAAAGTGAGGATAAAGGTCCATAGACATATTTTTGTTAAGCGTGATTCTTCACAAAGTAGATGTCTTTATAAAGTGTTTGCAGTGGGGGTGCTTATAAATCACTATGTAGTCGGTGCTTATAAACTACTAGGTAGTACTACTTAATTCATCCCCTCAATGCCAAAATGTTCCATGCCCTTACTTTGTTAAACCAGCCCCACCAACTATTTCCGACACTTTTGAATCTTGGCGATGTGACCTATGACACTTTGTTTGGGACGGAATAATTGGATACACAAAAGAAGTCCACAGTAGAAGTTGAGATGAATAGAAACTAATTAGACTCGTACTTTGACTCAGGCAAAATGATCCAACTTGGCGGAGTAACAAATGTAGAATTTAGCTAACGCATCTTTTGAATCAAAAGTGCATCCAACTTGGCGGAGTAATAAATGCAGATGTAGAATTTAGTCAATGCATCGTTTGAATCAAAAGTGCATCCAACTTGGCGGAGTAACAAATGTAGAATTTAGCTAACGCGTCTTTTGAATCAAAAGTGCATCCAACTTGGCGGAGTAACAAATGTAGAATTTAGATATAGCGTTTTCTGAATCAAAAGTGCAATCGCTTTTAACTTACTTAAGACTCAGTAGTCTCAAGTCTAATTTAGGGGGAAAATAAATTTCTTCCTTTCATGGAAAACCCTTTTTGCTCAACTTAGTGGATTTTTTTTATAATTTATACGAGCGTGAAAATTGAGAAATTCATTTTCTGATTGTGAGTTGTAAGAGATCTAAAAATTCATATCACATAGAATGTTAAACAAGGAATTCAAAGAAAACATACCTATTGAGCAGGAAAAGCAACAACATTAAGCAACGACTTCAATTCTGTGTCCTCTTTCAAACATAAACAACTGGCTCCTCTACTTGGTTGTTGACATAGACAATACAACTGATAAAAAACTTGATGTTTCTATTGCTAGTTTTTTGCTTCTTCGCTTTCAATTAACCAAACAATGCAAGTCCTTTATATAAATGGAGAAATGTTACCTCTTTGTAACTTCTATGTTCCAGTTAAACAGTGGGAACTCATGTAAATTGAGATATGAACAAATTGATCACAATTAAATCGCAACCGACAACAATTCATAAACAAGGCGTACTAACCAAGGTAAATAGGAGAAATCTAAAGTTTGCTTGTTATGAATTTGCATAAACTTATATAAACCAATTGAACGCAAGTGGATTTAGGTAAAAAAATAAAAGAGGAATATCCTATTGTATATTTGTCGTTTCTCCAACAATATCAACAAAATCTAGACACGCTGATAATGTGATAAATTTTTACACTACCACCTTAGTTTATCAATTGTAAAAGATCATTTACCATCTTAGGGGTATCAAGTTACATGTATTTTCAACTTTATGTTAGTAAAAATATTTTTTAGAGCATCAATTCATAGATACTAAACTCTAGTTTAATCATTAACTAAATTTGTGCTTAAATATTAAATGAAGGTGAGAAAAAGCTACACGGTATTTACATCAAGCCACATTAGATTTTCCATGCTCAAGAGATTATGAGCCCGTTTGGATGGACTTATAAGTTGGTCAAACCAACTTATAAATCCTTTTTAGTTATTGTGGTGTTTGTCTAATGCTAACTTTAAGTCATAAAGTTCTTAAAATCAGCCAAAAATGAAAAATTAAGATTCCTAACTTTTTTTTCTAAGTACTTAAAGGCATTTTCTTTGACCATAGAAATTACTTTTATATCCCTTATATTTTAACTAAATTCCCAAACTACCCTTTTTATTCTTTTAACCCTAAAATTCACATTATTTTCCTCATTTCTTCGGCATAAGCACTTTTATCCAAACACTCAACTGCTTATTTATAAAAATAACTTTCAACATTTCAAAGTTCTAAAAGCCCTTCATACATAAAAGTTACTTTTTTTAAGCTCATCCAAACGGGCTGTAAATTAATATGAGATCACATATTGATTAGTCACAGTTAAGTGACAAAACAGTATACAAAAGATCAGTATCCTCTTAACAAGTTATTATCTCCATTGTGGTAGACATTACAACAACTAATTTGACTTGCTCAAACAAATCAAATTACAATAAGGGGATGAAAAATAAGATCATGCACAATCAAATATATCATTGTCAACTGTCAAGACAAGTCAAAGAATCCTTCAATGGTAAAATTATACTTCAATCAATCATTAAATACCACATACTGGATATCTCCCACAACCGTAAGAAGAAAAGGGACTCAGATAAGAGGTCATTAGGTTGAGGGGAACAAATAAAACCACAAAATTGGTCAGTTTGGTCGATAGAACATATAGTTTTTCTACCCAAATGAAACAAATCGTTGAGAAGCCTCTTTTTTTCTTCTTAAAAGTACAATAATAGTATATGAAAAAATTCAATTAGTTTGATGAATCAAAATCACACGGGGTATATTGTTGTTTGATAAATTAAAATGGCAGTTTATCCCCCAAAGCCGAAGTTATGACCAATAAACCATTATGCTGCAAACTGAAAACTAAGGTGGTAGTAAACTTTAGCCATCAGCATCTCTGTTAGTTGCCAATGGGATAAAATCATAACCCAATCCAGAAAATGGAAATGGAAGTGGAAACTTAAATAACCAACAAATTCGCTCTCTTTATCGCCTTGGTTGTTTCCATGGAGAAAGATTATGGTTTTTTTCATCAAATACTCACCACATTTACAGATGAAGACGGATAATAGGAGCTTGAGATTCTTGTATTCTTCATTTGGCATGTCGGTTAAATCAGTTTACATGGATGTAGAATTCCCAAGCTCAACTCAAGTTAACAAAAATCCAACACATGCTAATTGTTTTCAGTAAATTTTCTATTTAAATAAAAAAAAGGTGTACATACATTATCCATGGTAGGATATTCAGGAACTACTAGGACAGAGGAGGTATCGAGAAAAAACTTTTGAGATTGAGGCTACTTACAAACCATATAGGATATGTATCAAAAGGACACTCTGCAGAAGCTTTGAAACAATAGATGCGACTCAGTTGCTGGTGTGAAACCTAGGGGAAGCCCATGCGTGGTTGCCCATCTGAGAAATGATGCAACAAATATTGCCAACAATCCCTGATTACAACATGGCAATAAGGGCTAAACCATAACATTTCTTCCCATCCTTAATCTGTAAGATGTGCAAACCAGCAAATACATGAATCAATCACCAGATTATTCCATCATTTAGTTAGAGACACAAACAGCTTAAATTACTCCCTACCAAAAGAGGGTTTAAATTGCAAGAGAACTCATCTAATTTCAGATATCAAATTCTTGATTTTGAACTATTAAAGATATGACATTTGTGTTTAACTCAACCCCAAAAGCTAGCTCATTAGAGGAGGATTGTCCAAGTCCATATAAGCAGAGACCACCAATTTATTCCTCAACCACTGTAGTACTCTAACTACTCTAACCTAAGTTGCGTGGACTCTTCATTTTTGCTACCGCACCCCGTGTCGACGGGTGCTGATGCGGGTGCGGGATATGCGTGGGATTCAATCAACCCACATCAGATTCTTTGACCAAGAGTCCATGGACAACCCACATCAGATACATCAGATGGGTGCGGGATACGTTTGGGATTCGGTCAACCCACATCAGATACTTTGACCAAGATACTTTCCTCTTGGTCAATATTCGTTGCTTCATGTTTCAAGCCAAACAAAGAGATGTTAAATATTCAAGCAGTTGTGTTCCGACCTATGGTAGACATTAGAGTTGGTGGAAGGTCTTGAGTGACTTTCTTTTTCTTTTGTGAGGGGAAAAATATCTATATTTTTATAATGTTGAATATTTTTAGCCAAATCCCCTCACCCGTATCCATGGTCGGATTCGTATTTCCGAATCTTAAAATTTAGATTTTGCCTAATCCGACTCTCAGATTTGCATCCGTCTCGGACACCTGCACCCGAATCTGAGCAACTTAGACTCTAACAGAACTAAAACTTACTCGACATATTTAGGAACTATACAAAAAGTAATATGAAACACTTTCTTATAATTCAAATATTTTAAAGCATGCTTGAAATGCCACATTCAAAGAAAAAACTGTTCCAACTTCTCAAATTGTAATATTGTAATTTTTGCTCAATAGTATAAGAGCACAAAACACCTTTCTTTCACGCATCATATTGGGAAGTAAACCACGAATTTATCCCTAATCCATCATTTCTCAGATGGGCTACCAAGCATGAGGTGTGAGGGATGGAATATACAGCAAATGCTGAGTCGTACAATTGAAGGCTGGGAAAGTACCTAAGGATCTGCCCACCCACCCACCATTGACATACATATTAGGCAAGAGCTAGAAATCAATAGGCCTCACCATAATTATCTTGAGTCGGCTTTGGCTGTGTCAAAGATATTGTTTTGGGTCACTTCTTGTTGCTTGAATTAATTAGGTCCTCATTCACCAGCAATATCTGTGGGTTCATCTATAACCATATTTTCTGTTGAAAAATTGTCCATATTGTCATTTTGATCATCTACATATGCTTGGGAGCTAACTACATCCCCCATCAAATTTTTATGCTTTAGATTGCCTGCCAAAACGAAGAAATGGGTTAAGGCAATCAGTACACATGTGAACGAAATTCAGATATGTTTGGCCTACATAAATTTAAGCCTGAAGCATCAAGAACTTCTTCAAGTAGACAAAGCTAACTATCAACGCAACAAAACTGTTAACAAACTTGGACATGTGTGGGGACACAAGAAAGAATCACCAGAAGCATGAAATTTGATCATTATACTGTTCTAAATCTGGAAAAGGACCATCACGCCCTTGGCTTTCAAAAAAAATTCTCCTAGCATCATAATTTGTTTGGGATAGTTCCTAGGGATGTAACAGATGTGGCGCATGCTTTCCCAGAATAGATCAAATTGATATCAGATCAAGCAAATCCATGCATGTATTGAACTTGGAAAGATTTTGGCTTTTAAATCACAAAAAACTTGATTAGCACAACGAATAATATTATAAACCACCATTTGATCAACTATCTAATTAAAGTAATGTAAGGTAAATGCAAGGTCAAAATACCCATCCAAAAAGTGCATCCACTTGACGTTGAGTGAAGAAGTTCCTTAACACGAAATAAGAACCGCTCCATAGATCTCTTGGTGATGGGGATTTTGCTGGTTATTGCTGTTTGCTTCATGCCCTGCCAGAAAGAAAAGAAAATTCAAATGAAAGTGCAGAAAGATGTCTAGGACACAACGAATATGCATAGCCTGACCAAAACACATGAGATTTCTGTACAGACCTTTGCGTCTGAACAAAGCGTCTGGATAGTTCTCGTTGCCGTCTGAAGCTCTCTAACCTAGTAATAAATATAGAGAGGCTCCTTAATATAAAGTCAGTTTTTTCGCATCAACTATAGTTCAAGCCAGTAATTCACTCATCTTACCATCTGAACTATTTGCTCACGATGCAATTCAAATTGCCCCTGCAAGAAGCCAAAAGCTGAAGACATTTGTTAATTCCAATACGTCATATTTTGTTACAATCACAAAGATGAGGCCGAAGACTACACCCTCCCTTAACTGAAATAAACAAGTCCTTGTACCCTGACCCATGATAGAGGTAAGTACCTGTAACACCCCTCAAAATTTTTCCTAAGATTCGGGCCTTCTTTGTATACGTGTGGAGTCCATCGTATTTATTTCGAAGTATGTGCTTGAGTTGAGATGAGTCCCTGATAAATTTAAGAGCATTGGAGGTGATGTGGGGTCATTGAGGACCCCTAGGACCGAGCTAAGTCCAAAAGATCCGTCGTGGTTAAGTTTAGGACGAGTTTAATTAAGGGTCGACTTTCAACGACCCTATCTTTTGAAAGACGTCAATATGGGTGGCCCACGACCTATCAAATTAAAGGTCGTCGAGTCTTCTTTCCAACGCCACCAAGAACGTAAATTTTGGAGTTCGGAGTCAAAAGATATGACGATCCGAAGATGAACTAGCACGACAGGAAGTCCATTTTTGGCCTGGGTTGTAACTACTGAGGAAATGGCCTTGGCGCTGTAAGGGCGCGACGCGCCACTATCGCGCCAGAAACATGCCTCAGTAGTTTGGTCCCTGGCGCGATGCACCACTAAAAGTTGTGCAGGATTTTTCAGGCCAAATTCCCAGAATTCAGAACAATGGGCTTGGCGCTGTAAGGGCGCGACGCGCCACTATCGCGCCAGAAACATGCCTCAGAAGTTTGGTCCCTGGCGCGACGCGCCACTAAAAGTTGTGCAGGTTTTAGGCGTAATTAGCCTTGGCGCTGTAAGGGCGCGACGCGCCACTATCGCGCCAAGGGCGTTTTGGCCTAATTTTCAGAATTTGGAGGAAGGGCAATTTGGGAAATTTCCCAAATTATATATACACAAGCCTTGTGTATTTTGGGGTCATTTCTTCAGCCCCCACTCTCTCTCTAAAAGTCCTAGCTCCTCTCTCTTCTCTTCTCCTCCACTTCTAACCAAAAAGGAGTCCAAGAAGCTTCAAGATTAGAGTCCTCCATTGAAGACCCAACCACAAGGTTTTCTTCAAATCTTCACTAAGGTATGTAAGGCTATCCAAAACATGGGCTAAGTCCACCCATGTGCCCTATTCTTGTTTTGAAGTTAGATGTCCATGAAAATGGAGTTTCTTGATATGGTCTAAGTTTAATGAGTTTTGTCCCCTATTTATTTGATTCTATGTGCATTGATGTTGTTGAGCTAAGAGGTTCCTAAAATGAGCCCTTATGTGAGTATGAGATGATGAAGAAATGAGTTGCTAAATATGTTTTATTGGTCTTCTTAATTATGTAGACTTGATAAAGTATACTATTTTCTTAAACATGTTGCTTATTATAAAAATGTCGATTTGAAGTCTTGAGGATGTGATGAGTCACAAGGATTTTCTCAAATGGATGGAGGTAATGATTGATTATATCTAGATGATGTTATATATGTGCATTTAAAACTTCCTTGAAGGTATGATTGAGATTGAGCATTGAGATTGAGATTTGATTGTGATAGAGTTGATGAGTTGACAAGGTTGTCATGAGACTTGTTGATATGAGCTGATTGAGTTGATTTGATGGAGTTTTATGAGCCTTGAGTCTTGGGAGGAGTATCGAGCACCGAATTGGGCAAGAGTATAGTCCATACTCGAACCCAATACCTGTGTTGCCAAACGTAGGGGGGATTGAACCGTTAAAGTCGGACGCTTCCCCGAGAGCTTTTGTCCTGACATTATAGGACCTGGTTGGATTGGATCCATGAGTGTTCGTCGTTCATGCCCTGGCAAGGTATGAACGGGCGTGGCAACGACGTCGTTTCGTTGTACCTTCACTGGCTCATAAGTGTTGGTTGTCGGTTAAGAGAAACTCCCAAATAAGTTTTGATAGCACTCTAAGTCAGATTGAGTTGAATTGTATATGATTGGTCCAGTCTAAATCATATCCTTGTTTAGACTTAGGACATTTGATTGAGTTGTCATCCCTTTTGAGTTGAGTTCCCGAGTTAATTGATTCTTCATTGATGTTCGTTGTATTCGGCCATTTTACATACTCGTACATTCCATGTACTGACTCCATTTGGCCTGCATCGTTTCATGATGCAAAGACAGGTACTAGAGATCATCAACCGGCGCTCCGTTGAAGATCCACTTACACTCCCAGCCAGTCGGTGAGTCCTCCTAGTTTCCGGAGGATATTGGGCCTTCTTGTACAGTTTTTGATTGTCTTTTCCTTATTTAAATTGTCGGTAGCCATGGGCTTGTCATTGGCACCTTTTAGACTTGAATAGAGGCTTCATAGACTGGAGTGTGGGAGGTCGAGCGGTCATTTTGAGGAGTCCTATTTTGATTATCTTCTTTGATTGTAAATGTTTGGCCTTCGGCCCTTATGTTATGAGAAGGATTTCTTTAATTGAGTTTCCGCTAAGAGAATATGCTTGAATGAATGAGTGACTGTGTCCAGTGGTTCGCTCGGAGGTCAGAAATGGCCTTCGAGTGCCGGTTACGTCTAGGGTACCCTCCCGGGGCGTGACAGTACCTTTGAGGAAAGAGTCAACAAACTTCCCACCAAACTTGACAGCAATTGCACGGATGTTGACCTATTAGTCAACACCAAATATGTCAGTATCAGAAAGCTGAAAAGGGACTAAATAAGAAATCTAAAGCAAGATAACCACCTTATCATGGGTCCTGCACAAATTGACTAAAGATACGACCACATTAACAGATTGTAGTAGTTTCTTCAGAAGGCATTTGACATCTTCCACTTCACCACCACCCCTGGCTTTATCCAGAAATGAAATTTCCTTTACCTAAGCAAGTAAAGAAGTACATAACAGTTATTTTCATCATGGAATTTCCATCTGTTGATGTGTAGCTTCAAAATAATATGCAAAAATTTTGGTACCAACCAAGCGGTTAATCATGGCAAGGTTCTCTTCATGCTGCAGCATTAAATCATCTTCAGTAAACGTCTTCTTAAGCACACATAAAATCTCTGTGAAAGATAATGCACACAGAATTGAACACATAGTGGAAATTTTACCAGTACTCGGTACCAAACGCAAAATGTTGCAGGACAGAGAGTAGGAAAACAACAGCCATCCTCCACTGCTGATCTGCGTGATGAAAACTGGCATATAAACAGAATAGGATTAAGTTAGGGTTTTCCTAGGAGTGTATCGCAGCGACAGACCACTAGGCATAGTCTATGTTAACATTTTTACAATTAACATTATCTGAGTAAACAACTGCAAAGTTACAACTAGGGGAATTGTTTCTCTCTCTCTCCGAGAGTGAAAGAGACTGAAATCTCAAGACCAATAAACTATAGAACATTTCAAGACATTGCATTTCAATTCTTAAAATATTAAGAATATGTAAACATTCATTCAACTCTTGCCACTTAATATGCAAATATTGCTGCTCTCTTAATTTTTCCAATATGTTAGAAGAAATCAAAATGTAAAAGCACTTGGCTAGGTGCAATCAAACAAGTATTGCATAGTCATGTAGTAAGCTTATGTAAAGGATGTTATAAAGAACCTTAAGGTCCTCATTTACACCTTTGAACTAGATGAATATTGCATAACTCATAGAAGCTCACAGCAGAATGTTTTGATGCAATACGTTAAAAACATAACAGAATTGTAACAGATAAGTTCACAGCAGAAAGTTATGATGCAACATGTTACATAGCTAGCAAAGTTTTCACTTTCGCTTCAAGCACGACAAATTATCTGTCAAAAGAAATAACTATGTAAAACCACCTAATATAGGCACCTGGGGCAAAACAGAGCAGGCCAGCTCACTTAGGGAATCAGAAGTAGACTGGCAATTTTCCAAGTAAATTTGTAAAAGCTTTTGAATGACCTCTGCCTGCAATTACAAATTAATCAAACTAGCAACCCTAAAGTAAAGAAAACATATTGAATTGTCAGCAGTCATCCAAGAAACACGATGGTGATTCTTGCTGTAGCCACTAGATCAACATACTTTGACTTTCTGACCGCCTTCAATGTCATTAACACTATCACACTTTTGCATCAAGAGTTTGTAAGCAAAAGTTCCCAGCTTCTTGGACAAAACAGAAAATAACTCTTTTGAAAAACCTGTGAGAATATCTTTTCCAATATCATTGAGATCATTATCTAGGATCGTCCGGATAGACACAAGCACTGATTCCAAGCTTAACAATACTTCGGAAGCCAAAGCAAATGAGACAGCACATGCTGCAAGGAAAAAAGTCGAGTGGTAGGGGATAACATATTCTTCAATGGTAAATGAAAGAAATATGTGAACAAAAAGAACAAATTCATCAGCAACATACCTGCATCAAAGATATTCCCAACAAATGAATATGCACCAGCATATAAATAACCTATATCTCCTGGTGATGGAATCAATTGCATGCCTTGGAAAAAGCAGTCTGAAATGCTGATTGGCTGGAATGCCTCCAGAAGATCAAAAAGTATTGACCTGTCTCTCTGAACATTCGGAATGTTTAACATCTGCAATTGAGGTAAAGGAAAAGAAAACAATGAGATACAAATTTGATAAGAAATTCTAGTAAGGAAAAAAAGAAAGGTACTTTCCCACCCCTCCATTTCTTTAAGTTCTGCTATTTAGAGGGAAGATTATGACCAAAATGTTTTACCTTGCCAAAGCATTGAAGTGTCTCTTTAATAACAGATCTAGAAACTGATGGTCTAGAGCTTGTCATGTTGGGTATATCAGGATTTCCAGCAAAGGCAGAATGAGTTCTCCAATGATCTGCGCATGTGTCTGTATCTGCATAAAATCTGTGTAAGATAATCTAAAATTTGGCAATATTTCTTCCAAGGCATCCGACAAAGTCTGATGTAATACCTTCTCTAACACCAGACACAGCAGAATCCAAATGCCTTCTAAGGGAAGGAAATAGTGGCTGAATTTTGCTTATGAACTCTATTACTTTCATCTCACCAAAAGCATGAAGAACACTCATGCGTCTAACCAATTTATGCCTTCGTGGACTGAAGTAGTCCAGCTTTCTGTTTAGATCCCTCAGAATATATAGACAAAGGGGCAACTGGAACCACCAAGGAGTTAGATATTCTCAAATATTAAAGTCTGAAGACGAGTGCATACAAATTTATACACCAATTTCCAAATATTATAAATATGAACAATTAATGAGGAAAAAGGAACTGAACACGGGCGTGAGAGATTCATCTATACACTAGTGAAGAGGGCATGACTAAAGGAGCTCATTGAATACCTCAGAATCTGGATCTGCACAGCAGGAATCCTGAGTCTGCATTGAAAACCATACTTAAACAAGTTAGAAATGTTGTACAGGCCAGCAATGATTTCTGGTACCTATTATGCGAATTTACACATTGCAAACCGATATCAAGTGTCAATATCAGACTCTCTACGAGTTCAGAAAAATCTCCTCTTTTTGTATTACTCTTAATTGAAGGAAAATATAATTGCATAAATTGTCAGAATAGAACTAGAGATGTGCTCAGCCCTCAAAGACTAATGACCTAAGAAAGATATGTTACTTTTCCTTTACAAATTATAACAAGGGAAGGTAAAAACAATACAAGAGGAAGATGCAAGTTAGCAATGAAATATATCAACTGATCTCAAGCGTAAGGGCTGAGTTAGTAGATAATCAATCAATTCATCATCAGAGCGAAAGTCTATACGGATTTGGTTGGAAAACTAATTCTGATTATTTAGATGTGTTCATTCAACAATAAGTAAAGTATTAACTACTTTCATCGGAGTAATACTGTGGCTATTAGTCCATAAGGTGACATTCTCACATGAAAACCAAATAATAAGCAATTAATGAAATTAATTTGATTAGAAACAATGAATATCATGTGATAAACATTGATCAAATCAGGTGAAATAATTCAAATCACACAATCCCAATGGCCAAGTCTTTCATCAAAAAACTACTCCCTCCGTCCCAAGCTATATGGGTTAGTTTGACTTGGCACGAAGTTTAAAAAAGAAAGATTTTTGAAATTTATGGTCTAAAATGAGTCATAGACATTTGTATGGCTAGAAATCATTTCATTAAGGGTAAAATGGTCATTTTAAAGTTAAATTATTACTAAATATAGAAATGTGTCATTCTTTTTGGGACTAACTAAAAAGGAAAGTAAGTCATATAAATTGGAACAGAGGGGGTAATTCTTTTCTTTTGGAAAGGCATCTTAGAGTTCAATACTCTATCATTCTACTAAAAGCATTTTGTGCTCAAGAGAAAATTGTGAAATGGAAAATATCACGAAAATAACTAAGAGGTGTATTCATGGTAATGAACTCTCAATTATCTTCTTAACTATTTAGATGTTTGACTAAACCTTGATTGAAGAAGCAAGATACAGTTCAATAATCAAACAAAGGATGAGTATCAAAATGACACCCCCAGAAAAGTAACACATCAGTGGTGGAAACGTGTTATCTCCAGATGGCAGTGCAGAGACATTAAAATAAAGACCTGAGATGCAAGAAATTCCCAGCCCACAATATCCAGATAGAATGGCCAGGAAAGAAAAGGAAAATCAAATGAAGGTTATGCACTGGCTGAAAAAGGATTTGAAAGAGTGACACTAGCAAATAGACCCATATACTTCAGGCACTGGCTAGCTCAAATCAAAAGGGTTTGAAAGACTGACACTAGCGAATAGACACATATACTTCAGGCACTGGCTTGCTCAAATCAAAACCCATTTAGACTGTGAAAGGAAAGAACTCATTAGAAGCACTAATACTACCTTCTGAAAAGCTAAGATAGCAAAGCAATCCAGCAAAAGAGGCCTGAATTTGTGCCTTTGTGCTTCGACATGCTCCACAGCAGTAGAAACATCTACATTCGCTGACATATTAATATTACATGGTTGATTCCCTGATGGCTCAGGCGCACTACCTTTAGAACACGTTCCAGAAGGACCAGTGCTTGGTTCCTGGCTTGGAACTGCACCTGCTTTCCTCAAAACATCCATGATGGTTGGCTGCCTAAATTTTCCATCAGTAAGTGATGCTTGGCTGTTCTTCTTCTCTTTCTTCTTTTGTGATAGACCAAGATTACCATTACCATGACCATTCTTCATCTCCTGATCTTTACTATGATCAAGTTGGTTCAGCGACAAGGACTCCAGATGAGGTAGGAGTTCAGGTAAGGAAAAAGAGCACTGTTTGAGGGAACTGTTTAGCAAGCTCTCCAGAAATCTGAATTAGTAAACCCTTGTTAGCTTTATGAAGTCCTGTTGTCACAGCATGATTCTTTATTGAGAAAAAAAACGCCTTGTGGGTCAAAGTTATCATACAGTTGCTGATGCATATGCATATTGCAGGGTCAAGTTGCTAGAGAGAAGGAACTCGTAGAAAACACATTAAGGAAGTCTACTATAGCAAGATAACACATTCATCCAGGCCTGACATTTGTCGAATCAAAGCATAGAATGAATACAGAATGAAGGCTATTCAATTGTAAAATTTATAATTATGAATTTACATATACTGTAACCTGGAGAATAAAGATTTTTATAGAACTGCTTCAAATCACTTTACAACTAGTGAAGACTGAAGACATATATAAGTTGAGCAAATATTATCATGTACAGGAGTGGGTTATTATCTTATTCTGATATGTTACAGAAAATTCAAAAAAAGTAGTGGGTGCTCCTTATACAACACCGGGATAATGCATTTCTAAACACCGTTAAATGTTATTAGGTATGGGATCTGGGAAACAGATAATCGTTTTTGTTTGTGACAGATGCATGAAGATGAACAGAGTTGACAACTAGTTAGGAGATCAAAAAGGGTCCTCAAAACTTGTAGGGCTCAAAAGTTATATCATGCATGGCATACAATAAAAGGACATGCGGACATACACAAGGTTCCTCAACCGCTTAAATAGTTTAAGAGTTATCTCCTCTCTTGTTGCTTGACTGACTGCATTACACTCATCGACAGCTTGAGTACAAAAGGCATTGAGCTACATAAAATACCCAAGAAGTCAGATAGCATGCTTAAACATATCAAGTTGTCAGAATAAATCACCTACAGCACATTGGCCAGATTATCAGCACTACCTACCAGTTCCCGCAGCCAATTGGCAGCATAGTACAATGATAGAATCATGATTTGCTTTTGTTTTCCACTTAAAGAGCCCCAAAGCGGTTCCCGGAAGAACTGACACAAATATAATAGACATTATTAGCACATGGAAGGCATGCAGCAGGTATAACATTATCACGGTATAAGTAAAACTCTCCCACCAGATGGGAAGAAAGAGTTTGGCCCATCAAGTGCTTCATCAACTGCCAAGAGACTAACTATTGCTTTCTGAATAATTCTAGCTTAAGGGTGAAGGATCATCACACTTCAAACTTGAACAAAATGTTCAAGCCAAATGTACCAACTAATTTCGCAGTAAGTGTCATTGAAATGGTTTATAAGAGTAACTGGGAAGGCACTGAATCCCACCTTAGAGGAAGGAAGGTGTATAGGGCAGCCAAGAAGTGCATCAATTCCTGCAAGGGATCCTTGATTTGCCAACCCCTCAATCTAACAAAGTGTTTAGATCAAACATAGAACATTAAGGATTTAGAGGATGCAGTTTTTTTATTAAAAAAAAAAATTGTATACTTACTGAAGATAGCAAAACAAAGTTTGCAGGAAGAATTTGCAGTGATGAAGCAGCCCTGCAAGAGTTGTATAATATGTGACCATCTATGCAGAACAACAACACGGACAAGCAGAAAATTACCAAAACATATATATATCAGGATAAGTCTAAGGTTACTTGCTGGTGATTTTGACTCAGTGAAATTTGACAGAAATTCATTTATAAGCAGCAAAGGAATACTAGGAGAAACTTTTATCATAGACACTGCAAGATTGCAGTGTGGTGCAAATGTCAATTTTTTCCTCGAGCCCATACAACATCTTCAAGGTGCGATGAAACATCTCCTAGCTTGCATTCTTTTGGCATAATTCATTCCATGAGTTAAAAGGAGGGCAGTGGGACTATTTCTGCAAAGGTCAGAGTTTCCTCTAACTTCAGAAAATGTTCTTGAAGTGCAGTAAGATATCTCCTAGCACCTTTTTATCATATTTCATAAAAAGTGAAGGATGAGCATAACAGTTTTCCTTAGGGAGTCAGGATTATATCTGAGTGAAGCTGAGACTAAAAACAGGAAATAATTTTGCATCAAAGAATTCCTTTCAGATTGACAATTTTAATTCCTAAACCCTGGTTAACAAAAGATCAAGCTCCCCTGATATGTTAGTGATTCTCTGGCTTCATAGTATCAAGCCAGTTAGTAAAAGTGAAGTAATAAAAGTAGGTGTGTTACGTGGAAACCCCTCTAAATGATAGAAGGGAAAAACCACGGGGTAGAAGGATCTCACTATTTAATATGGAGTACACAGCTCTCAAATACAAGGAGAAAACAACAATTAACACTTCTCTCTTGTAAAAGGAACAACTACTAAAGAGGACACTCAAGACTAAAATATTTATCTTGGTGTATAACTCTCTTTGTATTCTTACTCTCTCTTTTTGGGATGGGATAAATGAGGGCAAGAGGTCTTCTATTTATAGGAAACTAGAAACGCGTAAAATCCGCGTATTGAACCTTCCTTTTTTGACTACGCGTTCAAAACGCGTTTTGTTCCTTTTTTGACTACGCGTTCAAAACGCGTTTTGTTGACTACGCGTTCAAACCGTGTTTTGACTATCTTGCATGTTCCTCTTGTTTAATTTTTGCTTGTTCCCATACTTGAAATTTAGCATATAAGGGTGTATAAACTTTTCAAGCAGTTAGACGAAGAAGAAGAACAAAATTACCGCAAGGAAGAGGATACGAGTGGCAAGATATTGAGACATATAGGAGATATGTCTCCGTCAAGGTTCATCCATAAATCCCCTACACTTACAAACAGAAGTCAAAACTTCAATTGATGATTCTTTAATGGAAATTTGCTAGTGAAGTTTCTGGAATGCACATGTGGAACTTACCTTCCAAACCACAATATAACTCTTTGGCCATAAGCTCCCCACCATCAAGGTCACACAAAAACTTTGATTCAAAGTCCCCAACATGTTTGCTTGTCCTGTGAGTAATGCATGTTTTATGTACTATGATATGAATATTTGGGGATAATCATGTGCTTACCATTCCACTATGGCTGGATGAAGTGCTTTTTTCTTCAATGTTAAAGCCAGTTCATCATAAAACATAATTAATGGAAGTGGCAACTGCTTGCAAGAGTTCATAGATGTTTCCAAGAGCTCCAAAGCTTCCTCGTAATTTGACTTGTAAACCAAATCTCAAAATCAATAAATACCAAATCTCATAGGTTGAGAAGTATCATAACAAAGGAACTATGGCATGAATTTTTTTAAATGGAAGATCAAATATCTGAAATATCATGACAAATAAAATAGGGGAACTCAATGGAAGACTCCCGGAAATATTACAAGATAATTCTTGAAACCTGTGTGAAGAACCACAAGCATGATAGCTAGTAGTTAAGGGAATATCAAATATAGCATATGGCTCAGTAATTTTTTGTATTGAAATACGATCAACACAGTTACTCTCATTAATCATCAAAATTGTGAAGGCCAAAGGGAATATTGCTAAGCACTCTAATGATGATATATACATGTACTTATCATGTTCTAAAATAACACCCAGTGCTGAAATTAGATTACAAGCTTTTAGGTGATAAAAATGTCTACCGGCAAAGGAATAGAAGATGTTTTGAAGGACAAGTCAACAATATAATGAACATCAGATCTGATTGTATTATTTTCCTCTGGTTGGTGTAATATAGATTTTGTAAATGATGTGGAAACTTTGTTACAGTGTGTAGAAAGTTACATAGATAGGTCAAATTTTCCTCTTTTGGTTGTTTGATTTTTTTGGAGAATGTATTCAGGCATTTGTGCTATATCAATATTACTTAAGGAATAGAAGATGTTTTGAAGGACAAGTCAACAATATAATGAAGATCAGATCTGATTGTATTATTTTCCATTGGTTGGTGTAATATAGATTTTGTAAATGATGTGGAAACTTTGTTACAGTGTGTAGAAAGTTACATAGATAGGTCAAATTTTCCTCTTTTGGTTGTTTGATTTTTTTGGAGAATGTATTCAGGCATTTGTGCTATATCAATATTACTTGCCATTTCAAAAAAAATGTTTACCAGTAATCATACAGGGAAATTATCAATTGTGATACAGACACAGAAGAGTTCTACCGATAAAAAGACTCTCGCTATAAGCAATATTGAAACATATTCAAAGCCTGGAGCACTAATAGACGAATTTAAGATAGTCAGCAAAGCACAATAATCTTGCTCTACAGTGTATCTGAGTAGAACCAAATGTAGCCAGTACCTTTTCATATCTTCCACTTTTTCCTATAAGCCCTAGTTACTACTAAAACTCCATTACTGAATCCTCATAATCCGTATTGCTACTATTGGCACTAAAAATTGTACTCGGTTCCATTTTATAATGCCAGTTGACTGGATAAGAAGTTTAAAATGTTAATTGACTTTTCCATTATATTAGTTGTATTGGAAGAAAATATTATAGTAATAGCTGGAAGTTAATTTGACATAGAAAACATAATATCGAAATTCAAATTTTTGCAGAGTTATATGAATTTGAATTCTTAGAAGCTGTTTAATAACGAATGGTATATGTTGGAATATTTCAAATTAATTTTAGCCTCATTATAGATAGGGAGTTTTGGTCATGCTTAATAGAAATCAGAAAGACAAACTTCAGCATTGAAGTATTGGAACAAGGTCAGCCAATACATGATTCAAAAATACTGCAACATCATGTTGTTTAATTTGAACACTAGGAATGAGATAAAGTTGCCTCAAGTATCAGCAGGCTACCTGCGATGATGGAAGATGCTTCGTAGTTTTTGCATCCCCAAGGTAGAATACTATCTTAAGAGTTCCTATTAAGCCCATCTTCTTATAAATAAGATCAGGATGACTCAGCTGCCAGAAGATTTAAAGAGGATAAGTTGTCATTGTGACTCGAGAGAAGGATACTGTCACAAATCGTAGAGATTGTCATATTATCCATTTACCTGCTTTCTCACAATCACTAGTAGCTCATTAGAAATAGGAGATCCAAAGGGCCCTGTACTCACTTCAGCAGAAAATGCCAGAAGACTGAAGGCTTCATACACCTGAAACATAAAAGGTGCTTCTCAAAGACAAGCAAGGAAATGGCTTAAGTCATGATGCCAAGAGAGGCACGATGATGGTTTCACCAACCTTATGCAGATTTTCAATGCTAAATGCCTCCAAGTAATCTAGGATGCCTGAAAAGAAGCACTAAAATAAGCATATAACTAAATTTTATGGCAAAATTTTCTAGTTAGCATTAATATTGCTCCAACAAGCACACCAGTTATATGAGAAGAAAGTGGAATCAACTCCTGTGAGTACTTTGAGGCTAAGAGGACCATCACATCCATAGCAGAACTCACTTCATGACTTATCCCAGAGCCCACATGAGTAATTAATGCTCCAAGGACCTTCATATAAAAAACAGTTAATTAGAGTTGCAGCATGCAGGACAACCTTTTGCATTTACTTCCAAAATCAGGAGAGATTATTTATTGAATGCTTCCGGAAGACAGTCTTACTTCCTGTCTTGAATAACTATCCACAAGCTCTTTGAACAGAATTGTGTACATGTGCATGCCGAATTTCCGGGCTTTATCTTCTTTGCAAGCCAGTAAGTACTCAGAAATGGAAAGGAGGGTAGGAAGATAATCCTAGTATAGAGCATAATAAGTTAACACAAAAGAACTGCACCAATATAGCTTGCACAGGAAATGGGAATATAAGGTTTTGCTCTGTGATGAATACCAAAGTGTAAACCATACCCGAGTCAAATCCTTATTCCCATAAATACATTGATCAAACATAGTTTCCACAATACAGCCCTCAAGAATTTTCTTCTTCAGTAACTTCTCAACAATCTTTTGTAAAGGCTCGTTGTTCATGTATATAAGTGTCAGCAACCATATGTCTATGACCTTATGATCCTGAACTTTCTCTAGGCTTTTCAGTTCATTCAATGTCTCTTGGCAAATTACCTAACATTTCACATGTATAAAGAGCAGAACAGATGTAAATATTTTATGCCTACTGAAAAATGACTCAATGAAATTATCAAGTATAAAGAAATGAAATGTAAATCCCACTTTATTAAATCGAAGACTTGTTCGCAAGGCATCAAGTATTGAAGCTTCTGCATTGTTGACAACTGACTTTCCCTTCATCTTACTCTGCTGTGTGGTCCAAACATTCGATGCTCCAACAAGTTTGAGTTGCTGTCGGATGTGTGAAATAATCCTACGAGTGTTGATTGGCGTAGCCAAAAGCAGTAAGAATCTCAATAGGTAGGCCATATGCTCCGCATCAATGGTCCGGATACAAGATAACACCACTGTAATGACCTTTTACAAGTTTTAGAAAAAAGAAATTGTTATTCAGGTAGAAGTCAATATTTAGTAGATTGACCGCTGATTATAATACATGTTCAACAAAACAACCTGTTCTTGTAACATATCATCCAAATGGAGGTTAGAGAAACAATCAAGCATGGGAACGATAATGGAAGAATCCTCTTGAAGCATCTCCTGAAGCGAATCTACGACAGTTTTGTTGTTTTTCTCCCCAATAATCTCGGGCAAGGACCCAATTATCTCCTTCTTCAAATGAACCGGGCAAATAGATAACACTTGAAACAGTTTTTCAGTAAATGCTTCTGAATCTACAAGGAAGTCAAGCCACCGGAACTGGTTCAGAATCAACCTTGCTATGTCCTCTTCAAGACATAAAGAGGATGACCTCCCTCCAATATTTCCAGCAGGGTCCACATCAAAATACTCAGGAAGCTTTTCAAGCAGCAAGTTTTGAATGTCTGACTGGACTGAAGGAACCAGTAGCAGTACTCTTGCCAGGCTGTCACTTCGTACTGATCCAAGTCCATCCCGTTTTGAAGGTGATAAAATGCTGTTGTGATAGAATAGTTGCAACGGTTAGACATTCCGATGAGAAGCTTTCTCAAGCATTTATTTCTTATTTTGGATAACAAATAATAAATTTATTGTACCACAAGTATTTCGTGTTTCCAAGAAGCCACAAAAAGCCCCTTTTTACCATTTGAGATTCATTTATTGGAAAGCATAAAAATGATACCTACAAGGACTTTCCATGAATGAATCTAAAACCCCATCTGTTAAACTGACAAAGTAAGAAATAATATTCTACATTTACCATTTCCATTATTTCCTATAATAGGATTCGCAGTCCTTG
Source organism: Solanum dulcamara (assembly GCF_947179165.1). Taxonomy (NCBI): domain Eukaryota; kingdom Viridiplantae; phylum Streptophyta; class Magnoliopsida; order Solanales; family Solanaceae; genus Solanum; species Solanum dulcamara. The sequence continues at coordinate 12,910,015 of NC_077240.1, read as the reverse complement.
GCAAAAACCATGTTTCACCCTTGAGACATCTGGTAGGCAGTTAAAAGCTAGAGTGATGCCATGTTTTTGGGTTGCGATAAAAGAGTACACTTGTCATTTAGATTCCTGATATGCTGAACACAATAGTGCATAAAAAACAAGAGTTACATGCAAATATTTTTAGCAAGGTAATACAATGTTCCACAGGAAATGTATACAAAATAAAATAAAACAACATAAAGCTCTTTCATTGCTCAAAACATTGTGTGTATTCATTGCTTTTCAACTCTCATATATCTGTGAAGTTGAAACGTAAAATGTCTTCAATACACACACCTCTCTCCCACCCCGCAAAAAATAAGCTAATGCTCACTCTGAACCAACTTAAGTCCCAGATTATTCCAAAAACAATTCTAATCTTTACATAAACTTAATTATTCACACTCGCATTTTCCAAATTTCAAATTCAATTACACACTTAAACCTTATACAGTGATGTAATGTTTCCACGGACGCTCTATTCTCTAAGATGCTTTTCATTTACTTACTAATGGAATATACAAGTAAAATGGGAGGGAGGGAATAATGAACAGAGTAGTCCTTCATGCTTACCGCCGAAGGTTACTGGGAGAATTAACATAAGATGAGAGACTCAGAAGGAACTCAGACTTTAGAGAGGTATCGGATGAGAAGAGACTGTGGAGTTGGTTCCGAAGCTTATGTAGATCAGATGGTAGACAGGGCGGGCCCGAGGGGTTGATCAGTGTGCAACCGGCATCCGCTAGTACTGAAATCATTTTCTCAGTCGAACTTACAGTTTGCGACTGCCTTGTCTTTGGCGCTTCCAATTCCGAAGCTATTTGTGGAACATTTTCCTCGTTTGCAACAGCGGATTTGGGAATTTTGGTGGGGGGAGCAAACGGAGTAACGAATCCAGTTTTCAGTTTCGCCGGACGTTTACGAGAACCGATTTGCTTGTTCTGGAGAAGAACCATTTTTCTTCTGCTAGGGTTTCTGAGCTGAAGATTCTGCTTGAAGTTTCTGATAATGGAGGCAAAAAGGCGCCAATTTTTTGAGAAAAGTTTTGAAATTTGGAAAGGAGGATAATTTATATGTTTAGCCCAAAAAAGTTCTTAGAATTGCAAATTTTGCCCTCCATTCATGGTTCAAACTTGTAAGTAGGCCCTTTGTCAAATCGAGATTCCATCCACCATGCCCCCAAACTACTTAAAAGAGTCTTTACTACCCTTGAACATTTTAAAATTGAACATAACGCCACGCGAGTGTGGGTGTGACTTTTGCCTCTTCTACTTTTTGAAGCATATCTAGGATAATTCAAAATCGAATAATAATCGATAAGTTAATCGCAAAATTAGCTTATTGATTTATTGTTATTGGATAATTAAATTAATGATTGGTGAACAAATTAAAATTTTATAATTAATGATTTATCGATGCAAGGACGGATTACTCAATTTTCTTATTAGATAAACTGTTAATCCATAGCGGGAAGGCGTTCACTGTCTGGCCCTTTTTACCCTCTCGGGAGAGTTCCTTTTAGACTAAAAAGGAAAATTGAAAGATTGAGAAAAAATTATTGTGGTTACATTTTACAATAAGTGTATTTATTAAATACATGCTTATGTGCACACATTCTCAAAATTTACACTTTCATAAATTTTTTATAGTAATTTACAATTATATAATAAGCAGCTTAAGTAGTGCTATAAAAATTATTTTGTTTGATAGAAAATTAATATATCGATAGTTGATAACCATCAGTGAATTACTAATCTTATATTAATAGCATTGATAGCTTATTAGTTGGCTAGCAAAGTAGTATGTTTAAAAGTTAATATCTGATAAGCTAAATCATTAAAGCTTTATTATTCACATGATCCATCAATAAGTAGCCCTACTCATATCCTTTCTCTTTCTCTTAGTTGTATTTTTTCAATTTTATCATCAATAATAATATACACAGCATGATCTCACATGACAAATTTTGAGGAAGGTATATATACGCACACATTTTCTCTACTTTCATGGATCAAAGAGGCTAAAGAAGAGTGGTTCAACTGTTTTGAAAAAAATTAAATAAAGTAGAGTACATGTTATTTTTCAAATAATAGAATATGATGCAATCCCCAAATTTCATTTACAATGGGAATAAAAGGGCATGGAGTCTATTTCTTTAAAGATGGAACTCGTCTGTCCGCTAATTGAGTACTAAAATTTAAATTTAACTTTAAGTGATAACTTCCGTTGTAGTCTAGTTGGTTAGGATACTCGGCTCTCACCCGAGAGACCCGGGTTCAAGTCCCGGCAACGGAAATATGTTTTTTACATTATTCAAACAAATTGCTCTATATAAAATAGGCTTAATACCTTCTTATACGCCTAAACTTGTGATGTTTTCCGTAGTTGCCCCATGACTAAGGTTAGGTAAAAAGAAGATTATGAAATCTTATATCACATAACACGAAGAGTGGTTCAATTAATTTTGAGTGGGTTAATGTGAAAAACAAAAATTGCCATATCCCTTGTTACTAAAAATCTTAAGTCTCCAACTAAAAATTAAATTTATTGGTTCACGCAAATTACGCGTTAATGAGAGATTATCAACTGGTAATTTTTCTTGTTAAAGTCAACACAAGTCTAATCAACTCTTTGGGAAAAAGTTCTCCAAATTTAAAATCTCTTGTAGAACCTTTTCTTTTTCTTTCTTTTTTTTTTTTTGAGGAAATTTTTCTTTTGAAATGTTTTTATTTATTGTCATTTCTAAAAGCCGTGTTAGTGTTCCATTAAAGTTTTTGTTTTAAAAGATATCCTAGGGCATTTTTTCCAGAAAACAAGAAAAGTAGAGAACTTTTTGTAAAAAGGTTGGTTATAATATTAATTATTGGATTAAAAAAAGGAATTACAAATGAGATGATATATAAGCGGACTCGAAGAAATATATATATATATATATAGGATTTAAGCAATTTCATTTGTCTTTTACTAATCCAATTAGTTATTTATAGCAATGTAAATGAGGCTAAATTTTCTTTTCCATAATTACATCCTTACCATGTGTGCAATTATAATGAAATTTATAAACAAAATTAAAGGAAAAACTACACAAAATAGACTCAGTTGTGAAACTATTTACTTAAATTGGACTCAATCCAAACTATTTATTCTTAATATACCATGACCTAAATTATTTACCATTTTACCCTACTTTCTCATTTCTTATTTTGCGCATGACGTCAATATCACTACTGTGAATGAATCATCTGTGATATTCCATCGGTATATTGATATCATGTCGGTATCATATAGAACTGAGTTTAATTCTCTGTGATACTCCATCGGTATATTAGTACCCTATCAGTATCATATAGGATTAAACTGTTTTTTTAAGAAATAAAAATGAAACAATTAAGAGAAAATTATTAAAATCACAATCTTATTTATTAAACTCTAAATTAGTAGAAAATATATTTTTTGTGATACTACATCGATAAATTGATACCATATCGATATCATATAGGACTGAAGTTTTAATCTTCTATGATACTCTGTCGGTATATTTATCGATATCATATACGGTGACCGCTGACGTCAGCAGGACGTCAGCACCCGAATTTTAAAACAAATTCATGTCATTTAAAAATAAAAATAAATATAAAAGTAATGGATATTTTAAAAATAAATACTTCCTTTTTGGGATATAAGTGTTCTTTTTCCACAACAAAAAGGGATCCCAAGCAAAACAAAAATATTTAAAATGAGAACAAGGATAGATAGATAGATAGAAAAATATATTTAAAAAATAAAATAATTATTATGTTAAATCGTGCTAACCTCATTAACTATCATAATTATCCCCCTGTTTTTTTATCATGTATACAACCACGAGAAGAAGAAAAAATTGTGCTCAATCATATGGATCAAAATTGCCATGTGGATGTGTGTGTTTCGCACATAAACAAAATGTATCGCTTAGGAGGCATTTTCTACTACTTCAAAGGACAATCACGAAACCATGCCAAGTTTACAAGAGTATTTAAATATTATCCTAATACATTTAAAAGTGGAAATGTATCGCCTAAAAAAAGTTGTTTTTTTTTTAAGTTATAATTATTTCCCAACTTATAGTCTAGTCTTGTTTTGGAAATTGTTAGGTTGGTACTAGGAATATTTTGATTTTATTCCACAAATCCACCCCCCAAGAATTGTGGTACTCAATTATATATGTTGTAACATCCGCAATAATGGCTCGAAGGGGATTTTCATGAATAATTCATGATGGATGGGCAATTTAAATAAACTTCCTACTACCGCTGTTCAATTATGAAGACATGCTTCCAAGTCTTCCTTTATGAACACAACTCACAAATAATAGATCATTTATTAATAGTATTTGCATACCTGGAGAAGTCTAGTCATGAATGACTAGAGAGCCAATATACTAACTACCATCATGCATTTTTGGGTTGGGGTGGAGCCGGAAAGGATTGATGTGATTTATCGGAACTTTTTATGCAGAAAATAATATATTATTTATACATGGTTAAAATTATTTCTTATGTTTATATAATAGATGTTAAATCTCTTGTGACTTCATCGTTTGGTTATTTCATCTTATTTTGAATCTCTTATTGAAAATCATCACTTCGCCACTAAATTTTGATTGTGTTTGGTACGAATGGAAATACAAAAATGTTGTTTGATAACAAGTGTTTTTTTATAGTGTTAAATAAGTTAACAAAAAATATTTATATATAATTTAAACGATAAAAAATATAGTACGACTGTTATTGACATATAGAGTAAATTAAGGGGGGGGGGGGGGATGATCAGTCTAGTTCTGCTTTCTCGAAGGAACTCTTTTTCTTAAATATTAAAATTTATGTTTTTCTCAGAGAAAATATTTTGACCAACCAATCATTAAAATTTTAAAATATCGTTTATAAAATGTTTTTTGTTATACCAAAACACACCCATGACATATATATATATATATATATATATATATATATATATATATATATATATATATATATATATATATTTGAATCTAGGTATGAAACGGGAGGAGCAAAAATAAACATTTCACTTAATTACGATTAATTAAATACATACTTTTAGCTTTTTAAATCATTCATATGAAAATGAGGAAAATACATACACACACCTCATATACAAGCGAATTCATGATTCAATTCTATATATAAATTCAATCTTTAAATTTTTAACTTTAAATAATTTTCATATATAAATTTATATTTTACTTTTAAAGTATTGAGTTCCGAAGAACCGTTAAAGCTACATCCGCATCCGCTTCTATATCGGGTGAAATCCCTAACTTGACAATGTGGCGTGCATCATGCAACAAGGCAGGCCCACAAAGTCAATCAAGAAAAAGGTGAAAATATTTGCTATATTCTCTTTTGTGCTAAAAAATTATTAGAAGAGAATTCTAATACGATTGATCACAAATTAGGTCTGGTCGTTTTCTTTGCTTCATTCCCTTTTCAATATAAAAATAAAATAACAATAATAATGATTTAGGCGTTCATGAGTTATCAAATTCAAATGCCACCGACTGAATATTTTTTTTCATGCTTTATTTGGTTGCCGCCGTTGACATTTCAATCTAATTTCCCACTTCTAACGCCTACTTTACGTACGTACGTGTTAGCCTTACAATCCCCACTCACATTTGGTCCCATCTCTCTACTATATTCTTATTTTCATGGACCATCTCTTTTCTCCTACCACATTCTTTACATGTTTTAAATTCTCAATTGTCTCCTATGATCCAATATAAAAAATTATATTATTTATATATAATTAATTTAAAATATATAATATAAATGTTGAATTCCATTAATTGACACGTCCACAAAAACAAAAAAATGCGATAACAAGAACTTATATGTACAAAAACATAGTAAACATTTTTATATTAAAAAGAATTATGAAATATTCATAATCTCAATTCCTTTAAAAAAATTATGATAAATCACGAATTCTTTTGAGCATACGAGGATCATCTTTTACTAGAACTTACACTTAATCAAACATATCTACAATGTTCACACTTTTAAATATCTCGATAATCAAGTACTAAGTATCAAAAACTTCAGTATGGATCATCATCGCTCATTTCATCAAAAAGACATAACGAATTCGATGAACATCTAGGCACAAAACAAATCAAACGATGCATTTTAAAAACCTTTCACGTTTTTTATTATTTAAAAGGAAAATTGTTTGTAGGCAGGCAGAACACAAATGTAGAAAAGAAAAAATGGACAAGTCAGGTCAGCAGGATTAGCAAATCTTGCAGTGGACTCCAATATTTGACTACCAAATATAAAAAGACATAATTTGAATCACGTATGCCCACTTTACTTCTTTTTTTGTTTTGTTTTGTTTTCTCCTCCCATGGCCCTTCAACTTTTTGTAATACGACGGCAAGTTCCAAGTTCAAATAACTTTTATTCCCTACGTCTAAATTTATTTGTCTGATTTTAATTTAACCTATAATTTTTTAAAAAGTAAAAAAATAAATTTTAAATCACATAATCTTAAACATATCATTGAAAATTTATTTTTAAAAAAGCTATATTTTCTTAGTTAAACTAAAAAAAAATAGGACAAATAAATTGTAACAGATGAAGTATAACAAATTATATGTTTATGCAAAAGTATCTATATTTTCAAATCGTCAATCTTTCAACGGGAAAAAGAAAATATTATCAAGCTTTAGATTTTTTTTTTCCTTTTCAAGTTGTACTAAACCAAGTATTCATATATTTTAAAGAATTATTGGTGGACAACATTAACTATAAATAACACTCCACTAAATAAATACACACATATATGTCTATGCAAAAGTATCAAGTTTTTTTTTTGGGGGGGTCACTTTAGATTAGATATATCGTTCGTGCTCTATTTGGATATACAATTTAAACGGTTGAGGGTATTAGAGAAATATATTGTCTTTGATTACTTCTACACATTTCTTTTTTGCACTTTATTATGGTCTTTGTACAATATCAAGGTAGCATAACTCCATAGAACTTGACAAAAATAATATATACATATTAACTGTGGCACAAAAGTTACTATTGTAATAATTTTAAAATTTGAGAAAATGACTTTTTATAATCACTTACAATTTGAATTGAAGCAAATGATATTTTTTCGTCCTTATGTACTATTTTTAAATCTCTTCTAATTTTTTTATAAAATTTAAAACAAATTGTAACAAATTACAAAACCAATTGACCCGTTGTTAATTAGTGTCATCAAATTTTGGAACCGATTAATTAATTAAGGTCGCCACAACAGGAACTTAAGGTTGATATTTTACTATGAAATTGCACTTGTATGTTAATTAAAAAATGAAAACAAATACATTTTTTTTTATAAAAAATAATCCATCAATCGACTAATAACTTGTTGAGTGTAATATGTAATTGTTTAAGAACTTGATGTTGTCACTTAAAAATGACCTTGGGCAAACTAACATCTTAATCAATTTATTTATGATCAAGACTTAAATTGATCTTACGTAATTAATCAATTTAATAGCTATTATCCTAATTCCTAACACAAACCTTGCAAGCAATCTATATTTTGTCTTGATTAATCACTATCTTACCGGCAATTTTCTGTTTAGTGGACCCTTATTTCCTTTCCTTCTTAGTATATATCACGAATCTTTTTATAGTTTTTTTTTTTAAAGATAAGGACGTGTACCGTATAATATTGAAATAACAATGTTGGGTTCACTTTTGTAATGACTTTTTCATTTTGATTCTTTATATTTAATTAATGTTTTGTTTAATTTTCTTTGTCAGTTGGTGGATTAAAGAGTTCTAAAAAAAATAGAGGATGAAAGCTCTAATCAATTGCCTCCATGTCAACAAATTACCGTATTTATATTTTTTCTCAAATATCTTCACAATTAAAAAAGAAAAAGCATCTCATCAAATATTGGGAAATTTTGGAAATGATTTGGTTAGCAATAACAACATATTTAATATAATCTGATAACATATATACCCTCTTCACGGTTGGAAGAGGATAGAATGTATTCAGATCTTATTTCTATTTTTGTGACGTATATAGACTGTACGTTTTTGATACTTTCAAAGAATATTACAATCAAATAGTAAGATGCAAATCAAATGAAGAAAACTACAACAACAACAACAACAACAACCCAGTGAAATCCCACTTTGTGGGGTCTGGGGAGGGTAGAGTGTACGCAGACCTGACTCCTACCAATGTAGGACGGCTGTTTCCGAAAGACCCTCGGCTCAATAAAAACATAAAAACATATAAAAACATAAAAACATAGAAAAAGGTCAGACAAGATTATTAGAGTAAATAAGTAAATAAGTAAATAAGTAAATAAGTAGATGACGAAAATGGTCCAAACAATAGTATAATCAAAGCACAAAAAAACAGTAGATATTATTATTAGATAATAACATAAATACCATAAATAACATACATCAGAGTACAAGGAATCATAGTGCATTAATACGCTTACGAATAATGGTGAATAAAACCATTATGTACTAGCCTTCTACCCTAATGTGTGTCCTCCACACTCTCCTATCTAGGGTCATGTCCTCGGTAAGTCGTAAATGCGCCATGTCCTGTCTGATCACCTCTCCCCAATATTTTTTTGGCCTACCCCTACCTTTTCTGAAACCATCCATGGCCAACCTCTCACATCTCCGCACTGATGCATCTGGGACTCTCCTCTTCACATGTCCAAACCATCTCAGTCGCGTTTCCCGCATCTTGTCTTCCCCCGCGGCCACTCCTACCTTTTCTCGAATAGCCTCATTTCTAATCCTGTCACTCCTGGTATGCCCACACATCCATCTCAACATTCTCATCTCGGCAACCTTCATCTTTTGCACGTGTGAGACCTTAACTGGCCAACACTCCGCCCCATATAACATAGCTGGTCTAACGACCACTTTGTAGAACTTGCCCTTAAGTTGTGGTGGCACCTTCTTGTCACATAACACCCCGGAGGCGAGCCTCCATTTCATCCATCCTGCCCCAATACGGTGTGTGACATCCTCGTCGATCTCTCCGCTGTCTTGCATAATAGAACCAAGGTACTTAAAACTACTTCTCTTTTGGATGGCTTGGTCCCCGAGCCTAACTTCTGCGCCAACCTCTTGAGGTGTCTCACTGAACTTGCACTCTAGGTACTCTGTCTTGGTCCTACTCAGCTTAAACCCCTTAGACTCCAAGGTGCGTCTCCAATCTTCCAGCTTAGCGTTAACTCCGCTACAAGTCTCATCGATGAGGACTATGTCGTCCGCAAAAAGCATACACCATGGCACCTCACCTTGAATTTGTCGCGTCAATCCATCCATCACCAAGGCAAATAGGAACGGGCTAAGAGCTGATCCTTGATGCAACCCCATCATAACTGGGAAGTGTTCTGAGTCCCCTCCTACTGTCCTTACCCTGGTTTTGGCACCCTCGTACATGTCCTTGATCACCCTTATGTACGCTACAGGTACACCTTTAGCCTCCAAACATCTCCATAGTATCTCTCGTGGGACTTTATCGTAAGCCTTTTCCAAGTCGATGAATACCATATGCAAGTCTCTCTTCCTCTCCCTATATTGCTCCATTAGTCTCCTCATAAGGTGGATGGCTTCTGTAGTTGAGCGTCCCGGCATAAATCCGAATTGGTTCTCTGAAATAGACACGCCTCTCCTCACCCTCATCTCTACCACTCTTTCCCACACTTTCATAGTATGGCTTAGAAGCTTAATACCTCTATAGTTGTCACAGCTCTGGCTATCCCCTTTGTTTTTGTAAAGCGGGATCATGAAGAAAACTACGTGATTATTAAATAGCCTCAACCTTCTCCACATAAAGTATGACAATGCTCGACTACTAACAATTCTTCTCTCACACGGAATAAGAAATTGATGATTCGATGTATTCGTGACATGAAATGAAAAATGTTTAAATGTCTCTGTAAATATACTAACGAAATACCTAACTCGGATGTTGATTTGAACCTAGTTAATTAATTATAGGTAACATTTCAACTAATGTTTTGACTTGAGATGTAAATTATAGTATGTCTTATATCACACATATCTATATTGCCATACAAAATTTTGTGATATGACTTTACCATGCAGCGAGAAATTAGTTGATTTTATTTCATCATTTTCACTTCTTAACTACCTCATCTAACTTACTTTATTCTTATGATAACTTAACATCAAACGATTGAGAGTATTATCATCAACAATAGTCTTTTTCTTTTCTTTTTCTTTGAGGTGGATGGAGGACAGTACGTAGCAACATTCGTGTTGATGTTAAATCAATTTTGTATTATTTGGAAAATCATTAAAGAACTTGTTTGAAAAGAATATTTTAAGTGAATAATTTAATTATGTCCCCCCAAAATGAATATTGGCATTTGTTTCCATTTAGTTAAGGTGTGAATGAGATTTTAAAAAAAAAGAGAAATCATATGCCTATATATAGAAACGCATCTTTTAGTTCAAAAGCAGTTGAAAAAAAATCTTATGACGCCACTCGCTTGATTTCAACTTCAACTTCAATTAAAAAAATTTATGTTTCGTCTATTTCTACTTTATTATTTTGAACATAAGAAGATAACAATGTGTATGTCCAAATTCAATTTAAATTTTCAAATCAAATATCACTCAAACGTCTATATCTCTCTATATTTTGTTATGTAAAATTGTGTGAATTTTTTTAAAAGTTGGAGTGGAGGGTAAAATGTGATTCAAAATAGTCCACTAAAATAATATTGTCAAGGCAAAGGCAATTAAAGCATCTCCGACAAAAAAGCGAAAAGATGAGAGGTTCAGAGTGACAATGTGCCCTACATTTGTCAAAAACCATAACAACAAAAAACTAAAATCTCATACTACTACTACTAGATTCCTATCCCATACCCGAGCCTTTTTTTTTTTCTCGATTAATTTAAATTGTATCATATATATTTACTAAAAAAATAATTAATTATTATTAAGATCTTTTTCATTTTTAGTATTTAAATCAATATTCTCTAATTAAATTTGAAATAATTCTATTAGTCTCATCCTAACTTGATCTTATTTGTCACTGCCAATAGTAAGTTAACTTACCTTACAACTCATGACTCCAGGGGCGGACCTAGAGGTAATTCAGAGGTTCATCCGAATTCTCTCGATAACAAATTACATTGTATTTATAAGATATTTTAAAGAATTTTCCTGTCTATATATTAATTTTGAACCTCTTGAATAAAAAATTAAAGATTGACTTAGTGGTTGAGGTGTTCAAAATAAATCTCGAAGTTTCAAATTTAGATCTTAAGCACTATATTTTTTTTCGAAACCCCTTAATGGCAATTCTAAATCCTCCATTGCTCATGACCCCACCCTAACACTAACCCTACCCTACTCTACTTCACCCATGCTATGAAAAAAAACCTCTCAAGAATACAAGTGAAGAAAATTAAAATGAGATTTTTCATATTTATAATTTAGTTACATATTATGAAACTAATATTATGAAACTTTGGGAATAAGCACAGTAAGAGTTAAAAGGTACTCAATCATTCATTAAATTCATCGTGAATTTTTAGAAATACGAAGCAATGTAAAATTATCCCGTTAAGTTAGTTAGAGTAAATGATGATATTTTTCAACATAGTGGATTTTTTCCCCTTAATTAAGAAAAAGGTAGTTTCAATCTTTAGTTCTTTTACCTACTGAGAATTCATTAACTACCAACATGGGTTTGTGAAGCGAGAGCTCGAGACAATAGGAAAATAAAATTAACAAGATATGATGTTTTGTTCCAATTAATAAGAGTAGGAAGAAATCAGTTTGAGATGGTTGAAATTAATCTCTTTAATCTTAATTAGAGATCTCTAATTCGAATCTTGGATATAATTTTTTTTTGTTAGAAGCGTCGCTTTCAAAAACGAACTTTTGCAATAAACAAATATAAAGTAATCGAGCTTAATACTTAATACCAAACACCAAAAAATAAAAAAAGAATTCATTAGCTAGCATCGTTGCTCATATATATACTCCTCCTGTTCTATTGTAGTTGTCATATAAATATAATTAAAAATATATTTTAAGATATTAATCAAAGTTCAATCTTAGAAAGAAAATTGTTACAAGTAAATAAAGAACGAAAGGAGTATAGTACTAGTTGTTATTATCATTTTAATTCAATATTTATGAGTTGATTCGAAAATAAAAAGAAAACGATAAATAATACTTTAGTAAATTATTACTATTATAAAGCTGAAAAAGTTAGTACTACTACTATTATACAACTACCTTTGAGTATTTGATTCAACATGGGTATAGCTTTATTGAACTCCTCCCCCTCCTTTGCTTGAAAACTTAAGAAAGAGATGGAAAAAGGAGGGATTACTATTTTAAATTTGAACTTCCAATAAAATAAAAATATTTGCTAACCACCACAAATAAAGGAAAAGAGATAATTTTTCATTTCCCTCCAATAAATTACAAGATTGATATTAAAGGGAACCATTTATTTTTTTAAAAAAATATATTTATCATATGACTGTGGATCTACTGTACAGGCAACTGCCCGACATTAACGGTGTTGAGACTCGAGATTGACCAAGAAAAAGAAAAATGGAGCAGGAAAAAAAAAGTATTATGTTTTTTATTTTTTATTTTTTTGAAAAAAAGATAAAAAAGAGAGAGAAGGAGAAAGAAAAGGACGGACAGAAGGAAGCACCAATAATCATAACCATCATACATAAAAAAAAAAAAAGTAAACAGAAAACATTTTTGTATAGTTTTACAGAGAGAAAACAAAAAAAGATAGGAAGAGGAAGAAGAAGAAGAGGAAGAGAGTTGGTTTCACGTTTGTGGGGTTTCCTCTGTGTGTTGTTTTTTTGAAGAGATCTCTTTCAGATCAGAAGCTTACAGGGACAACCTCGTAAGGATTTATTTTTCTTCTGATCTGCATGTTTTGAAATCCCCCATTCTTTTCTTTTTGTTCTTTCTTTGGTGGGGTTGTTTCATCTTAGCTTCTTAGGCTAAAAGACTTTTAGCTTTTTGGTAATTTTTTTGGTTGTGTTCATCTTTCTTGGGTTTTCTTTGTGTTGGTCTGTGTTTGAACACATTTCCTTATGTGGGTGTTTGAGTTTTATGGTAAAGATTGAATTTTTATGTTGAAAATCTTGGAAAATGGAAGTGGGGTTTGAATATGAGGGATTTTAGGGTGATTGTCTTCCTTGCTGAGCTACTTTTGTTTATGGGTTTGAGAATTTGGTTCTTTTTTCTTCTTCTTCTGGGTGTTTGAGCTGTGAGAATTTTGCCTTTATGCCTATTTGTTAATGGGTTTATTTTCTTTTTTCTTCCTTTTTTGTTTTGCACAAAAGTTTGAAGTTTGTTTTGTGTTATGTCTTTGAGCATTTTGGTGCATATGTTGGAGGCATTGAGGGTACTGGATTGGGTTGATTCCCCTCCTCTCATTTCTCCTTCATTTTTTCTGGTTTTCAAGGGCTGGGCTATGTTTGTTTGTGTGTGTTTACTGAAGGGATTGTTTAAGCTGTGTTTCTGTTGGTTAGAAGATTATTACATGTTCAATTTCTCTTCTCCATATTATCACTTCTTCTTTCCCCCCAATTATTTTTTCACATTTCTGATAGATTTGAGCATTTGGTTCTGCAAATTTGGATAGCTAATTATACAATTATTCCTTCCATTTCTCTTTCTTTCGTCCACCCAGAGCTTTGTGAATTGTCCTTATGCAAGATTCAGATTCAGAGATTAGTTTCTTTTTCAGACATTTGGGGGTCTTCTTTCTTATATTGTTGCCTTTCCTAGAAAAATCTAGTGCCAGTTTGCATTCTGAGATGGTTAAGATATTCTCCTGATCTCTTTCTCTCTTGCAAGTTCTTTATTCCCCTTTTAGTTCTGTAGATTTTCCAATTCTAAGATATTTTGGGGGCTTGCTGACATTCCATTATGCTCTTCATTTTTAGAGGTTGAGAGGTAACATAAAGAGTTAGATTTTTTGATCTCTGCCTCATAGACTTTGTTTGTCAGGCCCTGTCATTTTCATAGGGGGATTAGATTCTTTCATATGTAAAGTTGGTCACTATAAAACTGGTAATTCCTGATATGAGAGAAAAGGGACTTTCTTGAATTATGAAAACTTCTCTTTCCATTCAGAAAAGCAGATCACTGGAGACTCATATTGTTTCGTTATTTTTTGCTTGCACCTTTGCCTTAATGTTTCCCACTGTCCTAACTGTGATTACTATATAGAAGGAAATGTTTTGATTGATCAGCTGAACACTGTCTGTCCTAAGAAAGCTCAGTATGTTATCCTCTGGACTAAGGTCTGAGCATGTGATAGTACTACTTGGTTTGTTGAATGAGCTGATCTCCTCACCTAAAAGCTTAAGCTATTAGACAGAGGATGCATTTATTTGCTTATAGATCTGCAACATGGTTTATTTGAGTCCTGAATGTGCCAAATGTTGTCTACGGGGAAATCATAGGAATAAATACTTATCTGAATTGCGTGATACAGTTGCATTTTACTTCCATTTTTTTCTTTCCCTTTTTTGGGGGTAGCAATGTATGCTTTAGGCTTTTCTTAGTTAATTTTTTTTTTTTTTGGTTTGTGATCAAACAATGAGGTGTTGAATGACTTTATTTCTGCATGTCCTGTAACCCTTTTATCTATGAGTCACTTGAAGCACAAAAATGTACCAGTTATAAGAGTTTCTACTCTTGAGGGATTGCATTTTAAAGTTTTTATTCTGTTTATTTCACCTTGCAGGTGATGGTGAGAGACATTACAGGTTTACGTACTGAAAAGAAACCTAGTGTTAAGCCAAATGGCATCACCCATGGCGCAGTTCATGTTGCCCCCAGAATCGCCAAGGAAAGGGTTGAAGCAAAGGAGTATGAGGCAGAGGATCACACTGCAAAAGGCACACACGTGGAGGAATCTCAGGAGAAGCAGGATGTACTATCTGTGAAAAGCACCAACTGTGAACCTGATCCGATTGAGGGAAAAATTACGAAGACTGAAGCTGTGAAGTCCAGTGACAAGAAGTTGGGCTCACCAATGAAACCTTCACCTGATTCTACTGCAGCTACTGAAAATCAAGCCGCCAAGGTCATGAATTCATCGGTGAATGAATCTGAAAATCATGAAAATGGCACGCAGACTGTTGATGCTGGCTCGAATTCTTCATCAAAATCCATCGATCTGCACTCACCTATGACTTCACAAAAATTGCACGTAAGAATTTGTTTGCTTTCAATTAACACTTACAATCCGGAATATGCTGCAATCTTTATAAGCTGGACTCTTGGTTATTTGCCACAGTATACAGGATAGCATTTGTAAAGGGCCGTGGATTTTATTTGCAGCTCAAAGCAAAAAACTGCTTGCTTAATCATGCTTTTGATTATCTGACAATGTTTAAAGTATTTTTGAACCAGCCTAAAGTCCAGATCATATATTTCTTTTCTGTAGGTTTTGGGGGGTTGGGTGGGTAGTAAAATGAATAACCTGGAATGAGTTGATCTGTTGATACTTAATGGACAACTTCTCACTCTTCTATAAATATGTTAAGATTTAAATTCTATGATGCTGGCTGGATGCTTAATGGGAAACTCCAAACTCATCACTATGTAAACAAGATAGGCTTAAATTCTGATGTTGATATCACAGTAGCACTAAATGGGAACCTTCAGCAAATTATGACTCAGGTTGCCGAGGAATAAATTGATCAATTTTGGATTGCAACTTAAATGAGTTGGTCATTGAATGAAGGACAAAAAGAAGTTGGCTGCGGCAAGCAGAACGATAATTTGCTGCAATCTGAGCCGAATGCATATTTAGTATCTTGATTGAATTTATCAGGCTTTCATACCACACATATTTCAGTGTTTTATTGTCATTAATTTACACCCTTCATAACTCTATATAATACTTGTGTATCTTCTGATGCCATGTAGTTCTTGTACCCTGATGATCAGATCATCAGACCACTGATTTTGAAAATTATGTATCTTGTTGCAGCAAAATTCTCCCATGATGTCAAGGAAACTGCGAATTCAGGATGAAGACGATAACTGGTCCATGGCTTCCTCGTATCCTCTTATGGACTTCTAATTCCTCTTTTTGCAGCTCACTATTAAAAATTTCTGTTTTCAGTTTCATGTTCTTCTGGAAAATTTTCCTTATCTTTCATAGAACTGCAGCTTCTGTGCGGACAGTTAGGTCCAAGGTTACTGTTCCTGTAGCCCCAACATTTAAATGTTCAGAACGCTCAGCGAGACGTAAAGAGGTATTTTCCTGAATGTTAGAATGAAATTCTTGTTCAACCTTCTTACAAGCTCCTCTCCCTCGTTCATATTAACTTGTAATTGTTCTTTGTTTTCCTAACAAATGATGCTATCTCAATCTTTTTCATTTTATTTTCCAGTATTACACAAAGTTAGAGGAAAAGCACAAAGCTCTGGAGGCGGAGAAACAAGAATATGCAGCCAGAACGAAGGTATTATATTATGGCATGCATGTATTAGTTTCTCACAACATTTTGATTGCCTCAACTTCTTAGGCCTGGTGAGGAGAAAAAAAGATATGTCATGAAGTAAGATAATTGACCCCTAACGTAATCTCTACAAATTCTAGGAAGAGGAAGAAGCAGCAATAAGGCAGCTTAGAAAGGCCATGACTTACAGAGCAAATCCAGTTCCTAATTTTTACCGTGAAGGGCCACCTCCAAAGGCTGAACTTAAGAAGGTACTCTCCACATATATATCTATATTGTTGGAAGTTGGTTTCCTATTGCTAATGTTTTTCCTTCTACCCTCTATAAGAAACTTGTCCAATCAAGTTAAGACTTTGGTCAGCATACAATGTGAATGATCAATTTCTTAATTTTAATGCCATGTGATTAATCACAGTTCCAAGTTCCAAATGTTGACGCCTCAAAAGTATTTAAGAAGATAAAACATGAAGATGCTAGTTAGTGCTATCAATTCTGCAATGCATGTGTTCTATTTGCACGTTTATTCTATGTTCAAAAGGGATGATATTAGGCATAACTGAGGCAACTCGACTCTACTAATGACATATTTTGTAATGTAATTTAGACCTAAATGTGTCTTCTACTCCCTAAGTAATTGATTAAACAAATATGCAACAACCTTGAATTCTGTTTTTTTTTTTGATGGACTAGATTAAGTTTGTATCGTTGTAAGCAAATAAAAATGTTCCTGCTTTGCATGCAGCTGCCAGTGACTCGTGCCAAATCACCAAATCTAACCCGTAGGAAGAGCTGTAGTGATGCAGTCACAGCATCTCCTGAAGAAAGGAAAGCTTCTGCCAAGGGTCGTCACAGCATTGGTGTTTACAAACAAGGCAGTCCTACCCCAACCACCCCCAAAAGCAAAGATCGTGTGAGTGGTCGAATCAGTAATGGAACTCCCAGAGCCAAAGAACCTACAAAGTTGGTGAAAACAAAAAAAGATTCCCCTTTGAAGGAGATGAAGGGAACTCCAATCAAGGAGATAAAGGAAACTCCAATAGCAGAGTCAAATGGATCTCCAATGAAAGAGCCAGAGGAAGCTCTGGTTCAGGTCACAAACGAAGCTTCTGTTAAGGAGATAAAGGAAATTCCTGTCTTAAAGACTAAGGAGGCTTCTAATACAATGACAGAGCAAGTGACTGAAGAAACTGCTGCTCAATCATGAGCAATCAGTCGTCTTCTTTTTCATTTCCTCTTTCTTTTTCTTTGTAGTTTTTATCATCGAATCGAGATGTTCCAGGCAAGGTCAAATTGGCCTTCCTCCTTTCTTCTCGGCAATGACTTGTTGAAGTGATGCTTTGAAACTGTGTTGTATATTATATGTAATTTTCATTTGGTACATATGTTACATAGAAAGAGACTCCTGTTGAACATTTTGTTTATAAACATAACTTTAAAAACAGATTGGCTGGGTTGTCTTACTTACCCATCTATTGAGTGACTAGTACTCTATATATCTCCAAAAGATGGGTGGACAGTTTGTGCTCGAGGTCACTCGGTAAGTGAATTGTTGTGTTCCAAATCTCTCTTTAGTTCAAAGGAACGACTTATGTTTATATCAAACGAATGAATGCATGATATATGTTTTTGATTAAATGTTCATCACTTCATGATATTTGTGATTAGTTGATGTGTATTTTCATCTTATCATACAATCATGATAAATGATAATACTATTGTTTGGTTTGTATTTACTACAAACTTTGTAGTAACAGACAGCAATCAGTTATTCTCTTCTATAAAATGATATGCTTTTTGGCTTTTTGGTACTATTTAGAAAGAAAAAAATCATCATTTCACAAGGATATAATCATAAAGGTCATTGCTTTGTAGTGTACTTTTGTGGCACAATTTGCTCAGGTGAAATGATTCTTGTTTTGACATGCTGTTATCTGGTACTCATTAAAAATTTAATATGTGAAACAGTAGAGTGAAGAAGCAGCAAGAATTCAGTGGTGGGCGCTAAAGGGTACAAAGTACAATCCAAAATAGTGTTTCAGTAAAAGCTATGGAAATATGGAGGCGACATAATTAGTGATGATTCATATGAATGATCGATGTTAGTTAACTTGAAATTTAAGCATCCTAGTTGTTATGGTGGTAAGATAAGCTTTTAATCACTTTTTTTTTTCCTTTGGGAATATATGTCTAATAAGTCTGAAACTTGTGTTTGTACTTTGTAAAATCAAGCATTTGATCTGCTTAATTAAATGAATCAGTTTGCACAAAACTTTTAAAAAAATTAGGCGTGTTTTTATTCGTTTATTAACTAGTTAAGTTAATCACACTTCCTTTAGTTATATGCATTAACCTCAAGCAGAAAATGCATGAAATTTTATGACTCATATAGGCGTATTGCGTATATAAAAAAGATGACATATTTTATGTAGTTAACAAACTAATCAACGAATGAGAAAACATACCAAAAAAAATTTCAAAATTTAAATAAGAAGTGTCTAATTGAAACACTTTATTAAAAGAAGTCAATTAAAACAAAGTTTATTTCGAATGTGTAAATGAAATATACTAACAGGTTTAAGAGACCGATTATGTATTAAGCCATATTTTAGGGTGTGTTTGGTATGAAACGAAAATGTTTTCCATGTAAAATATTTTTCTAAAAAATATTTTCTTGAAAAATAAGTTGGTTTCTAACTTGTTTTCTCATTTTTGATTGGCGAGTGAAAAATATTTTTTGGAAAATATTTTTTGATACTCGACTCGAGATCCGACCCCTACCCAAAACCCGATCCCCAACCCTCGACCCGAGACCCCAACTCAGACTTGATACCCCGATTCGAGACCCGACCCTGAGACTTGCCTCATGACACCCGATCCAAGACCCGACTCCGATCCGAGACCCTAACCCAAGATTCCGACCCAACCCTCGATATTCGACTCAAGACTCGACATCGATCCTGACTTCGACATCCAATTTGAGACCCGATTCGATCTTGACTCGAGACCTGACTTCTGATACCCAAGTCGAGATTCGACCCAACCCCTAACGCCCACACAATACCCGACCCCGGCCCTCACCTCGACTCGAGACTTTACCTCGACTCGAGATTCGATATCCCGACCCGAGATCCTATCCCGACTCTTTACCCTATCCGAGATCTAAGATCAGTATTGGGAATCAATGCTCGAGACTTAAGTTAAGATGAGAAGTTGATGTGCGAGGTTCAAAATGATTTTTGGTTCAAAATAATTTTTGAAAATGTTTTTCTTACTTTTTCAACGAAAGTCATTTTCCTTAAATTTAAGAAAAACAAGTTGATTTAGAAAATATTTTTCAAAACATTTAAGTCAAACAAACAAGAAAAAATTGAAAAACATTTTTCCCATCATACCAAACACACCCTTAATTAATAAAAAGAAATGGATGTCTGTTGTGAAAGAAAGGTAGTGGATATTCCACTTTCTTTATGGGGCCTACTAAATTGGTTGATGTAAATTCTTTCCTTCTCCATAGAAGTTCGGCTATAAATAGCCTATCTGTTTTGTGTAATTAAACATACTGAATAAACATATTACTCCTCTACCTCTTTCTTCCACTGCCACTTCTCCTCTTCATTTCTTTATTTAGTTTTAATATTTTATTTTGTACACGTTATCAGCACGACACTGAAGGGGAGCCTTGAAGTAACCGGTAAAATTGCTACCATGTGACTAGGAGGTCACAGTTTCAAGCCTTGGAAACAGCCTCTGACAAAAATGCAAGGTAAGGCTGCGTACAATAGACCCTTGTGGTTAGGCCTTTCCCCGGACCTTGCGCATAGCAGGAGCTTTAGTGCACCGGGCTGCCCTTTTTATCAGCACGAGACTCCACACTTTGAGTTATTTTAAACAGGTAACAAAAGGGTAAGAATTTTATTTTCTTAATATTTCTAAACTTGAATTTATTGCTCTTCATATATCTGGAAAAGGCTACTCATCATGGGCACTAGATGCCGGAATATACCAAGAATCAATGGTCTAGCAGACACAATCAAAGATAATAATAAGACATCTAGTTAAGACCATGCCAAAGCCATGACATTTCTCCGTCACTATCTTGATGAGGGATTAAAATTACAGTACCTCACATTAAAAGACTCCCTTAAACTGTGAAAGAATCTAAAAGAAAGATATGACCACCTGATGTTGGTCATCCTTCCACAGGCACATCATCATTGGCTCAATTTGAGATTAATGGATTTTAAGAATACAATTAAATATAATTCTGCCTTATTTAGAATTATACCATAGTTAAATTTATGCGGAGAAGAAATCATTTAGCAAGACAAACTTGAAAAAATATACTCCACATTTCCACCATCGAATATACTTATGTAGCAGCAATATCGCGAAATTTTTTTTAAAAATATTTTAAATTATTCTCTCACCTTGTTATTGCTGAACGACATAACGAACTGTTAATGAAAAATCATGATAGTCGGCTCGTTGGTTCTTTGCCACTTTCTGAAGTGAATCAGACAAACTATAACCAACGAGAAAGAGGGTATGACCCCAGTAGTGATCGTGATCGAAGAATAAATTATAATTATGATGTTCGTCTAGCACCTAGAAATGATCAACAATACAAAAAGAAGAGTGAAAAATAAAAAGTTATTTCAAAGATAAATTCAGAAAGTATATGTCATAGATGTGGAGGTATGGGGCACTGGTCACGGACCTACCGGTCATCAAAACGTCTGGTTAAGCTATATTAGGCATCCTTACAGAGAATAAAAAATAATCCAGAGACAAACTTTATCTGTGAAGATAATATTGAGCGTATGCATCTGGATGTAGTTGATTTTTTCAATTTCAGAATGAAATATGAATATTGATAAGCCTGATAATATTTAAATATTTTTTTTCATTTGTCTGTACTAAATAATATGTTTATATTTTCTAATCCATGTAAATAAAAAAATTGTATAATGAGTCATGTTTTAATTATAATGTTTACTTTATTTCTTTTGAAGAAAAATATGGATATGCCTCAAATTTTGTTTGGATCAATGATCAATCACGAGGATATTTGTGTAATTGATAGTGAAATGACTCATGCCATTTTTAAATATGAGAAAAATTTCCTACTTGCTTAGAAGAAAAACAAATGTTACTATAATTTCTGGTAATTCGAAAATGATTGAAGGCTCCGGAAGATCTACTATATTTCTGTCTAAGGGGACAAAAATTATTATAGAAGATGCACTATTCTCTTCTAAATCCCTAAGAAACTTGTTAAGTTTTAAGGATACTCGCAAAAATGGATATCATGTTGAAACACTAAATGAAATGAATATTGAATACCTTGGTATAACAAAGAGTGTCTCAGACCAGAAATATATTTTGAAAAAATTATCAACTTTGTCGTCTAGCCTATATTATGCAGAAATTAGTGCAATTGAAGCACATTTGATCGTAAATCAGAAGTTTACTGATCTAAATATATTTGTGGTATGACATAATTGAATAAGTCATCCTGGATCAATAATGATGAGACGAGTTCTTGAAAATTCATCTGCACACCCATTAAAGAACCTGAAGATTCTTACGAATAATAAATTTTCATGTGCTCCTTATTATCAAGGCAAATTAATTAACAGACCATCAACTTTGAAGGTTGACATCGAATATCCTGATTTTTTAGAGCGTATACATGGAGATATATGTGGACCATATTTTATGGTCCTAATAGATACATCATCAAGATGGTATCATGTGTGCCTCTTATCATCTCAAAGTTATTAGCACAAATAGTAAGTTTAAGGGCGCAATTTTCAGATTATTCAATTAAAGCTATTCACCTTGATACTGCTAGAGATTTTACATTCCAAGCTTTTGATAATTATTGCTTATCAATTGGGATAAATAATTGAACATCATGTTGCTCATATTCATATTCAAAATGGCCTTGGAGAGTCATTTATTAAGCGCCTACAATTAATAGCAAGATCTCTACTTATGAAAATAAAATTATCGATTACTGTTTGAGTCATGCTATCTTACATGCAGCAGCACGTGTACGTCTCATATCAATAAATTATAATAAATACTCTCCGTCACAATTAGTATTTAGTCATGAGTTAAATATAGCATATCTACGAATTTTTTGCTGTGCGATATACGTGCCTGTAGCACTACCACAATATACAAAGATGGGCCCTCAACGAAGGTTGGGCATATATGTTGAGTTTGACTCACTCTCCATAATTCGCTATCTTGAACCGTTGACAGGAGACTTATTTACTGTTCGATTTGCAGATTGTCGGTTTGATGAAATAATTTTTCCGCAATTAGGGGAAGAGAAAAAGGAACTCAAAAGAGAAGAGAAATTGCATGAAAAGTTTCATCACTATCTCATTTTGATCCATGTACCCGCACATGTGAGCAGGAAGTTCAGAAAATCATCCATTTATATAAAATAGCACATCAAATGTCAGATGCATTTACTGATTTAAAACGGACAACTAAGTCACATATCCCTGCTGTGAATGTGCCTATTCGGATTGATGTCCCAAAAGGACCGTCTACTATTTGATAGCTTCTTATCCCAAACACGCCTGAAGCGTGGTAGACCATTGGGTTCAAAGGATAAAAATCCTAGAAAAAGAAACAGGAAAAATAATAAAAAATGATACTACAAAAGAACCTCGTGAAAAAGGTCAAGATTTGAGTAATCCTGATATTCTTGAAGAAATCACTGAACCCTAAACTCAAGTGAATGAAGAATTTTCAATAAATTCTATTGGATATGAGATAAGGTTAGATCGATCAAAAATTATGATGGATAGTGTTTTTGCATATAATGTTACACTTAACGTCATGCAAGATAGTGAAAGTTTTAAGGTTAAATTTATCGAAGAATGTCGACGTAGATGTGATTGGCCAGAATGGAAAAAAGGCAATACAATCAGAATTAGACTCACTTGCTAAACATGAGGTTTTGGACCTCTAGTCCAAACCCCTGAAGATGTAAAATCAATTGACTATAAATGGGTTTTTGTGCAAAAATGAAATGAGATAAATGAAATTGTAAGATACAAGTCACGCCTTGTTGCAAAAGAAGTATCTCAAAGACCCGAGGTCAACTATGAAGAAAATATTCACATGCTATGGATAGAATAACTTTTTGATACTCATTAGTTTAGGTGTACATAAAATTCTTGAAATACATCTAATGGATGTAGTTACAGCTTACCTTTATGATTCACTTGATAATGAAATTTACATGAAAATCTCAGAAGGATTAAAATTGGCTGAAGCATGTACTAAGTCTTGGTAGATATACTCAATCAAATTGCAAAGATCATTATATGGTCTGAAACAATCAGGGCGTATGTGGTATAATCGCTTTAGTGAGTACTTGATAAATGAAATGATATCATTTGTCTATGTGTTTTTATTAAGAAAACAGAATCAAAGTTTGTTATACTCGCCGTTTATGTTGATGGCATAAATCTCATTGGAACCCCTGAAGAGGTCCAAACGGTGATTGAATATCTAAAAAAAGAATTTGAGAGAAAAAATCTTGGAAAGACAAAACTTTGTTTGGGTCTACAAATTGAACACTTAGCAAACATGGTCTTTGTCTACCAATCTGCCTACACTAAGGAAATCTTAAAAAGATTTTACATGGATAAAGCACATCCATTAAGTACTTCAATGGTTGTTCGATCATTTGAAATGGATAAAGATCCATTTCGATCTCCAGAAGAGAATGAAGAACTTCTTGGTAATGAAATACCATATCTCAGTGATATTGATGCACTTACGTATCTTGCTAACGCAATGAGGCTTGATATAACATTTTCTGTTAATTTGCTGGCAAGATATAGTTCATCCCCAATGCGAAGTCATTGGAACGGTATCAAGCATATTTTGCGATACTTAAAGGGTACCATTGATATGAGTTTGTTTTATACTAACAAAGGTTGTGCAGACCTTGTTGGTTATGCAGATGCATGTTATTTATCAGACCCACATAAAGCTCGATCTCCAATAGACTATCTATTTACATACGGAAGAACTGCTATATTATGACGATCTACAAAGCAGTCTATTGTAGCTACTTCTTCAAATCATGCTGAAATAATAACAAATAATGAAACAAGTAGAGAATGTGTGTGGTTGAGATCAATGATAAAGTTTATCAAAGAAAGATGCGGCCTGAAAAATGATGTTAAAGTACCCACACTTATATTTGAAGACAATGTTGCGTGCATAGCTCAATTGAAAGGTGGCTTGATAAAAAGAGATAGAACGAAACGTATTTCACCAAAATTATTCTTCACATATGATCTCCAGAAGAATGGTGATATTGATGTACAACAAGTTCGTTCGAGTGATAATCTTGCAGATTTATTCACAAAGGCATTATCAATATTAACTTTTGAAAAGCTAAGTTATAAGATTGGAATGCGTCATCTCCAAAATATCAAATGAAGTTTTCATTAGGGAGAGTAAAATACGCGTTGTACTCTTTTTCCTTAACCAAGGTTTTGTCCTACTAAATTTTTCTGATAAGATTTTTAATGAGGCACCACTCAAGGCGTATTATCAAATATGTGTACTCTTTTTTCCTCACTCGGCTTTTTCCCAATGAATTTTTCCTAGGAAGATTTTAACAAGGCACGATATCTATGTGTGTTCAAGATAATTATATATATGATTTCTTATAAATTTTTTAATAAGACACATTAATTGATTGATATAAATCCTTTCCTTCTCCGTAGAAATTCGGCTATATATAGCCTATCTCTTTTGTGTAATTAAACATATTGAATAAGCATATTACTTCTATGCCTTTTTCTTCCACTGCCACTTCTCCTCTTCATTTCTTTATCTAGATTTAATATTTTATTTTATAACAATGTCCAAATTAATTTAGTAGAACAAGAAGATAACGTACAAATTAGAATGCACACAGTACAACTCTCACAAAATCATAATCTAATAATTCCTCTTTTTTTTTTTTACTTGTCAAAAATTTCTTAATTTGATATTTTTTTTACTAATCAAATTTGACAAATCAAGAAAGTACAATCTGTTTTTACCTATTATATCCTCAATTTATTGAGAGAGTTAATATCTTTTATATCAAAATATTTTGAAATTTGAATTATGAATTTAGTGATAAATAAATATAAAATGATAAATTCAATAATTGATTTTTTTTTCGAGTTAAAAATTGACAAAGGGAACTGAGCGAGCGAGTAGTCAGGACTCCCTAATCTGCCCAAATCTCTCAGCTGCGATCTTGTAAAACCAGCACAAAAATCCTAATTCGGTGGCAAATTTTTTCCCACTTTCGATGGACTCCCAATGGCTATTTCCATGAGGAATCTTGAAAAAGTTGCAATCTTTAAGCCTTCTCCCCATTCAATTCCACTGCTCAACTTCAATGGCCACCAACTCCTCAACAGCGCCGCCACCCAGTTACTCTCTCTCGATGATGACCAACAAGCGGCTAGCCTACGAGGAAGATTTAGAAGAAGACAGCAAGCCTTCTTTCTTGTTGGTAGCTCTCTGTCCTTGTCTCGTTTGTTTCATTCTCTTGCTCATTGTAGCATCCATTTTTCTCATTGTCAAGTTTCATCTCTTTTGCCACACCCCACTTCACTCTTTATTTTTCAAGAAAAGTTGCCATTGAGTAATCCCAGAAGGATTTGGCCTCTTTTGCCAAAAGGGTGTTTTTATGTTACCTATAGTAGTCATCCAGATGTGAAGTGTTTGGAGTTGAATACTAAGCAATTTAGCACTGTTCAAACTTCACTTTGTACATCTCAAGGTAAGTTGTCATTTAGTAATCCCAGAAAGATTTGGCCTTTTTCATCAAAAGGGTGTTTTTATTTTACTGGTATTAAGTTAAATGTGAAGTCTTTGAAGTTGAGTTGTAGGGGAATTTGTAGTTGTGTAGATAATGATGGTGAATTAGGAAGTGATAATGATGTTGAAAGTGAGAGTGATGAGAGGGTGGTGGAGTCGAAGGCGGATCCTAAAGAGGTGGATAGGGTGTGTAAGGTTATTGATGAGTTGTTTTCATTAGATAGGAATATGGAGGCTGTTTTGGATGAATGTGGGATCAACCTAAGCCATGATTTGGTAGTAGATGTGTTGGAGAGGTTCAAGCATGCTAGAAAACCAGCATTCAGATTCTTTTGTTGGGCGGCTCGGAGGCCAGGGTATGCTCATGATTCAAGAACGTATAATGCAATGATGTCAATACTTGGAAAGACAAGGCAGTTTGAGACTATGGTCTCGGTTCTTGAAGAAATGGGGGAGAAAGGTTTGCTTACAATGGAGGCATTTCTGATCTCCATGAAAGCATTTGCTGCAGCAAAAGAGCGGAAGAAAGCTATTGGGATGTTTGAGTTGATGAAGAAGTACAAGTTTAAAGTTGGGGTGGAGACAATCAATTGTTTACTTGATGCCCTGGGAAGGGCAAAGCTTGGGAAAGAAGCACAATTATTGTTTGAGAAATTGGAGCATAGATTCACACCAAATTTACTAACATATACGGTTTTGCTCAATGGTTGGTGTAGGGTAAAGAATCTGATGGATGCTGGTAAAGTGTGGAATGAGATGATTGATAAGGGATTTAAACCTGATATTGTGGCCCATAACACAATGCTGGAAGGGCTGTTAAAGTGTAAAAAAAGGTCTGATGCGATCAAGCTGTTTGAGGTTATGAAAGGAAAGGGTCCATCACCTAATACAAGAAGTTATACGATCTTGATCCGGGATTTGTGTAAGCAGGGTAAGATGAATGAAGCAGTTGCCGGCTTTGAGGAAATGCTTAGCTCTGGATGTGAGGCAGATGCTTCAACTTTTACCTGTTTGGTAACAGGCTTTGGAAATCAAAAGAGGATGGATAAAGTCTTTGCATTGCTGAAGGAGATGAAGGAAAAAGGATGCCCGCCTGATGGAAGACTGTATAATGCACTGATCAAATTAATAATAAATCGACGATTGCCGGATGATGCGGTTATTTTATATAAAAAGATGATCCGGAATGGAATTCAACCAACTATTCACACTTACAATATGCTGATGAAATCATTCTTCATGACAAAGAACTATGACATGGCTCATGCAACTTGGGAGGAAATGAGCCTGAGGGGTTGCTGTCCGGATGAAAATTCTTACACCATCTTCATTGGAGGGCTTATAGGGCAGGGGCGATCTATGGAGGCGTGTAAATACTTGGAGGAAATGATAGAAAAGGGCATGAAAGCACCTCAACTTGACTACAATAAATTTGCAGCTGATTTTTCTCGGGGTGGTAGGCCTGATATACTGGAGGAGTTGGCTAAGAGGATGAAGTTCTCTGGGAAGTTTGAGGTCTCAAGTCTCTTTGCTAGGTGGGCTGAGATGATGAAGAGTAGAGTAAAGCGCAGGGATCCCAGCTGATTTGCAATGCGAATAAATTATCTGTCCTGGCCGTGGTATTTTATGTTCTCGATAATGCAGATGAGAGGATCAATGACAAAGGAGTGTCACTTTTTGTTGTCAGAATATCATACAAGGTCTGAATATGAAAACTCATTCTTATTCCTGCTCTAAATTCCTCTTGTTACAGAACATCTTGTATTTCGTATGTTTTACGTTTACCCAGTTAATCATTTGTTCTTTTGGCATTCATTGGGCTTCTTGTTAATTCAAAGCATCTTTAAATACTTCTGCTGTGGTATGTTCACTGTACTTACTAGAACAACAGAACACTGAAGTCGTATCTTTCTTTTCCTGCTGTGATATGGCAAAAGAAGTAGCAAAGTATACTTTTGTTCTTCTAGGATCTCACATTAACAAATTATTTCTGAAAAAAATGAGATTGTGGATGGAGGATTAGCACATTGCAACCATATATGTATAGTTGCTTGAACAAGTTCTTACAAATTTAACAATTTAGAGGCGTAGGAATTGCTAAAATATTCTAAGAGAAGGCAAACGAAAGGAGAAATAGAACAAAGAAAGCGTAGTTCGAGTCAGAAAGGCGTTGATGATTCAAGTTTTTAGTGCAATCATCCAATTTGCTCCAACATCTCCAGTAAACATATTCTATAGTTGGTCAAAGTAACTTCGTCACTTCCGTGTACACATTGCAGGGCAACTCTGTAGCTAGAGCCCCCAACAACAAAGAAATAGATATTATTAGTCGTATAATTA